>NC_133025.1:66891083-67195000 GCF_048771995.1 Taeniopygia guttata
TAAGGTCAATGAGTATGTGAATTAATATGAATGTTAGCCTGATTATTAATTGGTAGTTTTCACATAATAGACTATTTTCCCCACAAGAAGGGACGGTAGAAATGTTCAAATTTATTTTGTGGATTTGATTTTCCATGGCCATTTTAAAGATTCTCTTTTTGAATAACAATGTTGTATTTTCTTTTTTTAGATTTTTTATTTTCTCAGATAAGAGAGAAAAGATTCTTACTTTTTAGCTATATATCTTTTCTATCCAGAATGAATGTAGTCACTAAAAGTACCTGGTAGTAGTGAAATGGGATTTTCTTATTCCAATCTGTTCTTTGTCCTCTGACAGATACCAAGTGATGGAGACTATTTCAAGATACCTAGCAAGTGCTTTATGATTTTGCATTCAAAGCTCCCCCTTGCTCTGAGCTTACAAAATAATGAGGATAAGAGTGAAGTTGCAGGTAATAGCTTTCAGTAATAAATATTTTTCTTTTCACACTAGAAGTTTCTTGAAGATACACATTGTTTTGTGTTTGGTTTTTTGGTGCTTTTTGTTTGTTTGTTTTCCTTTACCCCATTTCCTAAGTAAAAGCAATTCTAACATGCACCAATAAGCAGTGGGCCAGTGTAATACATACCCATCTCTTGCAGAACTGATATTTTAATCCCTGTCATACACACAGGCAGACTTAAGAGCTTGCTTGTCAAGATTGTTGCTGTCAGCAGCTGAATCTCCGCCTTCTGTTGGAGACATCTTGCATCAGGGCTCAGGACTGTTCTTTTGCAGCAGAGAGGTGACACTTGCTCTGCTTTTGCTTTGCTTCCAGGCTGCTCCTGACTGCTAAGTGATTTTTCAACGCAATATGTTTAAAGAGATGGGCCTGACCCACCTAAGGATCCTCCCTGCTGCACGAACCAAGAGATGTAGAAGGAAGAGCCCTGTGGAACACAACCCAAATTGCCACGAAACCAAGCCTAATTTCAACCTGCATGACCGCCCCAAGGTGTTTTTATTATGTAGACAAGAAAAATCTCTTCTGCGGGTGGTTTATTTCACTAATATTCACACTCTACAGAATTACGTCCAACAGGACATGAGAGGAATCCATATCCCCCCACAAGTCTGTCCTCAGCAAGATCATCAGTAAAATATTTCCATCCACCTTAGTGAATGCAAAACTGGGCACAGTTAATATCAAATGCTAGGAGGGGAGGATTGACAGAAATATTCACCACGGAACTGGCTTTGTAAAGATTAGACTAGAAACCAGAGATTAAAAGATTGTCATTTCAGCCACAATCACACAAATGGAAAATTATCAGCTTTGCAACAGTTTCTAATGATCTATGACTTATTCAAAACCTGTTTTAATGCACTTTCTTCAGATATGCAAAAACACTTTGCTTTGGCACCAGAGATGATGTGCAGAGTAAATCACTCATGACAAAAGTCTCACAAAGGGTGAAACATGCAAAGATGCTTAAGTCATCAAGAGATTTTCTCAGTTTCACTCTCCAGAAAAATATGATGCATATGGAGAAAAGAAATTTTTTTTCATTTTCCAACACAGGACCATTTCCTAGCACCTTTGGGCAGGGCAAAAAGAAAACTGCTTTGGTGGTTTAGAGACAGGACTAAGGAGCAAGACTGAGATCAGCCTCAAATCCTGCCAGAGCTGCAAAACTTTCAGGAGAATAAATTTGGGGTTCAGTGTTTCTTTTTAGCAGCCTTTCCCCTGGTCAGCAAGTGGGCAGTCATGGCAATCCAGGTGTTACCAAAAACCTTTCACTGAGAGATAAGGATCCAGCTAGGGGAGGTCTGTGCATCCCACTGCCAAACCTGGGCCCCAACAAGCAGGTTCTGTTACACATATTGATCTTGACTGATGCTGCACCACGAGCCTGTCACAGATGGTTTTAACAGCACTATAAATGGAAACTTCAAGAAATGCTTATGAATCTTATCCCCAGCTGGTGATGGGGTTTCACAGTAAGAAATGGATCTGCAAAATCAGCACAGATCCACGTTTCCATTCAGCTTTTTCTTTCATATTAATCTGCAAAGCTTGATTGCAAACCTAACTCCCCAGACTTGATGGAGATTCAGCAGCAGCACCTCACTCTCACCCTTGGAGTCTTCACAGGGGTAATATTATGTGTTTTCCACAAGGTGGGAAAAAAGGCTAATGCATGTTTTAATGTCCCAAATAAGGAGCATTGCATTATTCTTTTGAAGAGTTTGTTCCCTGGGGAATAATTTGGGTGAAGGTTTTCCAGTCATATCCCAGACCTTCTTAAAATCACAGCAGATATAATCAGTTTTTGAAATGCCCTTTATACCTGTCAAGCTAAATAAGATTACAGATTTGTCTGCTCACAAAAGTGTGATGTCATATAGTCCCATTTGCTGCAGTTCAAGTCATTATCTATCTTGTCTGAAAATGCAGCGTGCATGATCTGCAAGATCAATGTTGGGTTTGTTAGAGGGGGAAAACCAAAGGTGACGGCTGCCAAATCCTCAGATGGAAAAGCAGAAGTCTGTATGTGATAAAACAGGGCTGTCCCTGGATATGTCAGAGAGAGACAGGGAATTTTCAAATCAGCAAGAGGCATCTACTTTAAGGCAAATACCAGGAAACACAACAGGAGAGGAGATCATTGGAGCAGCTTAGTGTGCTTTGCTGGCAGGCTGATAAGCAAGATCAAAGCTGTGAGTGTGAGAGAAAAGCACAGATTTTTGCACAGATGATCACAGATGCTCTTAACTCATCTCTCTCAACATCCCTGGGGGCACCAGGCTCCAGAGAACCATTTCCTTCCATGCCGGCTACCCCTGCCTGTGGGAGACAGCTGACTGCTCTACAGCATCCTCACCAGCCAGCAGCAGAGAGGGCACAATGTGGCCCATGGAAGACACTTGGAACTCAAAATGTCCCTCAGACATTTCAGGATGTTCTGGGTCCAGGTCAGAAGCATTTGAGACCCTGGCAGGCAGCTGGACACAGCTGTGACTTTGGATTTGAACCATGGAATGATTTACCAACCTTGCAGGAAGAACAAGAAGTCACAAAAGTTTAGATATTATAGTAGAAGTATTCACAAAGTAAAGGGAAGAATTTTTGAGTGCTGTACAGGGGCGTTTTGGTTTTGTACACAGGGGTCAGAAGTTTTAAGATGGAGGGATTTGGGCCTGTCCTGTCCTCCCTCTTTCTTCTTCCTTACCTCCATGTTCTTGATGATGTTGGCACTCACGGATTGGTTTAGAGCAGAAAAGCACCATTTAATATAGGTAATAGGCATTGGGGAAAAACTGTAAACAGGTGTGTGTGCCTCTGCCTGAGCTGCTGAACAAACCACAGCAGCTCAAGAAGAAAATCTTTTAGATAGCTTGCAATAAACTGCCTTGAGACCAAACAGAAGACTGCTGAGCTTTTTTTTGAAAGCACGGGTTGGAGGAGAGATTTTTTTCACCACCTGGAGCCACCCCCGACCTAGGGTGAGCTCCGGCAGAAGACACTTGGAAAGCCTGGATTCAAAGGTTGGGAGATTGAAATGCCAAAGCTCTAAGTAGTAAAAGAGGTTTTCCATGCACAGAAGTTAGGGGACCTGTGATGTTACTGCCTCCAGATGAGCACTTTCACCAAAGATGTGCCTGAACTGAAACTCTCAGCCTGAATTTCATGAAGCTGTGATGAAATTCATATGTGATTCTTGCTGCCAAACCTGTTCAGTGCTCAGGGTCTGTTCCATCCTCTAAAGTTTTGCATTTTCAATTGTTGCCCATTATGGCCTATCATATTCCCATACCAAAAAGACTTCTTTTTTGCTGTTCTTGTAGGGCTTTTTTCCCATACATTTCAACAATGCTTTGGAAGCTGACCCAGTCTCAGGTGGATATATCTAAATGTTAACTACCAAAAATGATTTGGAGAAATAAGTTATAAACCCAAGATTTACAGGGGGAAAAGAGAAATGGTAAGCCTTGGAGACACTAATACAGCCATATGTTCCCTGAGTAAATTCCTAAACTGAAATCCCATGTCTCTCTTCTCTCTCTGTTCTGTCAAATATGGAAAGCTCTTTTTTCCATATTTGACACAAGCATCTTCAAGAAATGCAATATTTTGCTAATTTATTGGCATATATTTAAATCTCATGAGCAAAGACGTGAAGTTTGGCTCAAAAACCCAGAAGAGAATACTGGAAATGTTCTGGTTTTTAATGTAGTGAGCACCATGTCTGCCTTGGGGCAGAATTCTGCCGGGGTTGTTGATTAGCAGAGCTGTGAGTGAAGATGCCCTGGCTTTGAACTGGGATGCATTTTACCTATTTTCCTAGAGACCAGGACCAGGGTATTCCTAAAGTAACTTGGCTCATCTGTTTCTACAAATAACACTTCATGAGTGCTCAGATACACTTGACTAGGTAGAAGGGAATCTCTTAATTCCCAGTGTTCAATATGGACTCGGCTATTTTACAGTGCATTAACCATACAAAATGTTTTATTTATTTTTGCTGTTAAAAGAAAAAATGACCTGCCAACTTTATTTCAACTTGACTTCAAACTCGCTTCACCCTTGCATGTGACTTTCTGACAGTATTAATCTCACAGGCTGTATGTACTGTAATATACATATTTCTGGTTGTTTGACTCCTGAATGCAATTCCAATTTTCTTCCTATACACCTGTGATGGTTTTCACTTTAGATCAAGCATGAGCTATAAGCTTATCTTATATTGAAATCTTATATTGGGTCAAATTGTTTACTAAAATCTCTATCTTTTGTTTCACTGAATAATTAAGTCTATATTTGTATATAGTTACTTTGTATCATAGAATATTAGATATTTTATAACTATATTTAGTCTTAAACTATCCCTGACACTTAATTTAATGAAAGCCAAAGCTCATTTATGTCTCCCTGACTGCTCCACCTTTGGGGGCAGAACTGGAACAGGGAAGGAGTGCTTTCACTGGTGAATTTCAGCATTTTTCTTTCTGCTGGAATATTTAGCTATCAACTTCAGGGACTGAGGATCTCAGTATTCCAGTCCTGTATGTGGGACAATGTGAGGAATCTCAAAAGTGTAGGGTTAGAAAATTTACCCAAACCTCCCATTTCTGACTGAAATAACATGTGCAAACTTTTTATGCAAAGATGCTCCTTATGCAAACTTGATATTGAAACCTTTAACAATTCCCTGCCAATAAAAACATGATGACAGCAGAAATTTCAAACATACAACAGGTTTTTTTTTTTTCCCTGTCTCATGTGTTAGCTTAAGGGTAAGTTTTTTGCGAGTGTCCAAAGGGAAGGAAGGTGACACTTACATTATTACATGCCCTAATGAAACACACTGATGCTTTGTTATATTTTCAGGGATATTTAAGTGGGCAAAGAGACACAACATGGATTTTTGGTGACATTATGAGTCCCATGGCCAAGCTTCACTGGCAAAACGGGGCTGAAGTGTCTGTAAGAACCAAATTGATTCCCAAGTTATAGTCCTGTTCAGATTAAGACATCACTTCTCCTTAAATCTGGAATGTACTGCCTTCTAGTGATTACCCCTTCCAAGAGAGTCAAAAGCACAAACCCCACAAATGCTCCCCTTCAATGCAAAGTAATTTTCTTTAGCTACAGTTCATCCTTCACAGCTGGTTTTACACATCCTTGTGCACCTTGCCTTCCTTAATGTATCAGAGATGAGGTGATCAACTCAAGTGCACACCAGCAGCAAACAGGACAAGCAAACAAGGAGAGGGAAGAGGTAGAAGATTGTTAAGAGGGATCATTGGAGGAATATCCTACTTCTGCATCTGTTTTTCTCTTCCCGCCCCTACGCACTTTGCTATTTCTAACTTTGAAAGAAATAATTCCAAGAATTTAGCTTGCAGGTTAAAAGCATACTAAATATTTTTAAAAAAAGCAAATCCTTCACTAGAATGACTTAAAAATGCACTTAGTGTTGGGGGTGCTGGCGAGGTGCTCATTAAGAATTTTGTCAGGTGCACATATTTTAGAATAGGTGTTCTACTGATGTAAACACTTAAGTCAATGAAATTTCATGTTCATGGGATAAAGCTATAATTAATGAAAGTTCAAATTCAAATGTGCAATTGCAAGGATAGCTTAAAAAAAAAAAAAAATCTGGCAAAATGCAAGCCACCCCTGACTGTATGATCAACAGGATTACGTTAAGTCACTCAGTCATGCTAATTCATCCAGTTTTATTACTAGCTTCATTAACACTCACACTCTGTGTAATTATGCAAATATCTCTGAAGAAAAAAAAAAATCATCTTTTCAAACCTGTTTTTTAGTTCTGGGGGAAGTGTAACAACATATGTTTTTTAGATACTCAGAGATGGTTCCGCTACTAACGTGTCATTAACTTAAACTGAACAGCTCCCTCACCGCAGTGGGGCCCAATCTTTTTGTGTTCCTGAATATGACTTTGGCCCAATGCAGGAGTTCACTCTCTCCCAAGGTGGGGTTGAATCCAGTGAATTCCTTTTATCCATGATTATTCCATGATATCTCATGGCTTAGGAGATAGTCTATTCTGAATCTTTGTTTTGGGGAGCTGTATTGGCTTTCTGCTTATAAATGTCTTTACACTTATATGTCTTTACCTGCCTTTCTGCAGGTGCCAGGCATGTAAGGGATTTGAAGACAAAAAAATAACAAAAGAGAAGCGGAGATGGCATCTTTTTTAGAGAAAGAGGAAAAAATATATATACTAAAATATTATATAAGGCTGGATCCATCCAAATTCTGGAGCTCAGAGTTTACTCCAAGTCAGGGCCCATTTCATTAGCGGAAAGAAACAAAAGGAGATCTCAAGATCCTTTACTTCCAACAGGTTTTTTGCAAAAACCATCATAGTAATCTGTCCTCTGTGAAGCCCCAGCCTTCTGCAACCCCCTTAGATCCCACATGAGACCACAAATCATGAGGGCCAGTGAAGAAATCATGCACCTGTGGTTCCATTTCAACACACAGTCAACCATGGCATCCAAACATGTTCCTGGGCTTATGGTAAAGCATTGATGCTTAAAATGAAATTTCTATTCTGTTTGTCACTTGCGACTGGATGTGTCCATTGCTCAGCACATTCAAAACTGAACCTCAGGAGCAGCCTAAGTAATTCTGATTAGTACAAAGATGAAAAAATTCAACATCACATTTCATCTCCACACTTTTTTCCTCTTCTATGCAAAAAGGCAGGTGAACAGAACAGAACTAACTGTGCTGCTCGCTGAAGAGCTATAGGATCAGGTTCAAGTTTGACTTAATTTTTAAGAGTGGCTTGGCTGTGGGGAATTTTCTTTTTCAGCAATAAGGAAGAAGAGGACTGAAGTCTTTGCCACAGTAAAAAGGGGGAAAAAAAACTTAAAGGAAAATAAATATTTCTGCATGTTGTGAAGGTGTCAAGTGGAGGGAAACTTCAAGACAGAACACCTGCATATTAGGTGTTAAGCAGGCCATATCAGTGAATCTAAGATGGGCACTACTCAGACCAAACCTGCATGAGCTTGAGGAATCTCCTCCCAACTCTGCACCCAGCCTCATCTATACACATCTGAATGCCCAACTGCCAAATGTGACAGAAATTTAAAGTTATTTGCCTCTTGAGTTTGACTGATAACATTATTTAGTGAATATATTTTTCACCTTCTAAGTCACTAAGGTGAAGAACTGGCTCTACTTTGGTCATGTTATTTCAGCTTCTTAGGACACCTTCATGCATAATATACACGACTCCTCCCCTCCCCCAGAAGGGCCAGTGCATAGCAGTAAATTCCCAAAGAAATGAACACATCATAATAAAGACAAGATTAACATGAAATTCTATGTCTCTGAGCACGTGCACACATACACTTCATTGCTCCATGATCTCACGCCTCACAAAAAACAGTTTAATTCTGATTTTTAAAGAGCAAAATAATTTGCTATATTGAAACAGCCCATTCATCACATAAAGCATTTGATTCTGTCACCTCAAGTACTTGTTAAATCACTTCCAGCTGCTACAATCAAGGACTAGGTACTTCCAAGGTCTGACACTTTCTGAGCTCTATTACACCTTTAAGTATGATTCTTCAATCCAATTCTAGCCTTCATAATAATCAAGTGCCCACTCCACTTAACTTCAAGGCAGCTAGGGAACCTGGAATTCTCCATATGTGCCTGTGTCTGATTTTCAATCAGATCTCTTCAACCTGAGACTGAAAGCTCCTGAATACAAGCTAAGTACCAAAATGGCATTATTTGCAACTTGCAACAGTGTCATCAGTAGCACTTCCATTGTTAAGCTGCTGTTTTTCCCAGGTCCAAAGCAGTGTGTTTAGACTGAGGGTGGAATTAAATATACAAGGCAGAATGTAGCTGCAAGCATGCAGAGTGTTTTCCAGATAAACAAACTATGTCTACTCACACAATTTTCTTACCTAGGCCTTAACTAAGCTGCTGCAGGCTGCTAAGTGATGATTTGTGTGCTGCAAATGGGGGTGTCACACATGGGAAATGCTGGCATGCAGAGTTGGTAAGAAAGTGTGGCTCTGCCTGCCAAGCTGAAATGTGAAACTGAGCCATTCCAAAGGAAGCATCATTATACTTTAGAATTTTTCCCTTCTTTTTAGGAAAATATACTGTTTTCCCCTCTTTTTTTTTCTCTCAAAGCACCACCTCCTGTCCACCTGCTGGGAGAGGCACTCTGACTTTTACATTTTGCATTATTACACGGCGATTCCCAAGACTCTGACACTGTTGTTATGACAGATTACCTGAATTACCACAGATTACCTGAATATTCCTGCACCCTGCATCCCTGATCAGCATCACTTGTTTCCTTTCTTGTGCAAACCTGCAATTCAATAGCCCTAACTATGCCTTCTCTTTTTCCAAAGAAAAATAGGAGATTCCTGTTACAAGACCTTGTAGGAAACATCAAGAAGAGGGACAGCATCAGTTTTCCACAGACACAGATTAAGAAATCCCACTTCCGACAAAATTTCAGTTTTCTTTTCTCCTGACAAGAAAGAGAAAAAAACTCCACACTAGAGTACACATGACATTTAGCCTTGCTTTCTCTAGTGCCAGCTAGCAAACAGCTGATATATTTGTACCCTTCATAATTAAAAAAAACCCCAAAACAAAACCACCCCCTAAATCCTAAAAAAACCCTTCACAAATGAAGCAGCACAAGGCAGACCTTGCATAGGTCCATTTTCTATGGTCTTGTGTGCTATTTTTGGGTTCTCTCTTTCAGTAAGGCACTAAGGAGTTTTAGTATTTTCCTGTGGTTAATTCATTCCTCCAACACTCCCAGGTATTAATTCTCTAGGGATTTATAAACCTCAAATCCTCACTGTGGTCTTTTCTTTGGAGACACTTATGGGACTCTGTCTACTTGCTTGAAACTTGCAGGACAACAAGTACTCCTAAAACTGTTCCTCTGCAACATGGTTAAAATTGGACAGTATTCAATTGTTAGCAGAGTCAGATGGACAAATGGGAATTCAAAAGCTCAAGTTTTTTAGGAGGCCAGCTTAAACAGGGTCAAGATTTACCAACTTGCAGAAGCATTTGTGTTTGGCACAAAGGGTTTTCTTGCTTAGTTATGCTGCTTAGAGCACCTCAGAAACTTTTCTGTTGTTTTCCCTGAAAGCATTTTTTTTAAACTCTACTTTTCAAAATGTATATTTCTTTCCTTGTGGCAAAATCCTCCAATTTTTCCAATGCAATTACCCTGGGAATTTAGTGGCCTAAATAATCTTGTACAAACTTAATTAAACGTCAGAATGGATTACACAAAACAGTCTTAAGAGGACCTTTTCCTTTACTTAAAAAGAAGCATTCCTATACTCTTAATGAGCATTCCTAAACTCTTAATGCTTAAAAGAAGCATTCCTATGCTGTAATGAGTGAATACATTCTGCATGCAAAGCTGAATATATAAAGTGAGTGCCCACCAGCTAAACAACAAGGTGTTGAAGAACACTACCAATATTTTTTTGAACTAAAAGCTTTCTGTATTATGTGAGAAAAGCAGCCAAAATACTCCTAAAAAGGAAGGCACTTATAGTGAGTTGGGTATTTTTTTCCAGACAGTTGTCAATTAGAGAATCTCAATTAGCACCCAGAGCAGTGCTGCTGCTGCTGGGAGAGGCAGTGCTGCTGACTTGGGGAGGGGCAGGGGTACCCTGGGTGTCGCTTTCATCCTTTCAGGCTGCAGACAGGAATTCCAGATGCTGCACTCCTCGCTGTTAATGGGCACTCAAAAGCTGCTCAGTGACAGCAAAGAGAAAGGGAAGCAGGGATATGGACACCACGAAGCACAGATGAGAGGAGCTAAGGTTTGACACAGATGCATTGACTGCTGCCCCAGAAGGAAGGGGAAAAACAAAGCAATATAGCTTTTTCTAGTCTAGTGAAGGGATAAATAGAAGATGACAGAAAGTCTTTTGGATGCTTATGAATGTCAAATACTTTTAAGTGGCTGCCTTTTCTTGTCACTTAACATTAAAGAACCATCTAAAAATACACTTATGCTCAGTCATTTGGTTAGGGACATAAGGCTTAGCTGACTTATAACTTCAGTATCGATTAGGTAAAAATTGTAAGGCTGGCTTTACTTTTAAAACAGCTCCCTTGATAGTTTATGCATTATCTTTGTTTAGTTTTCCCACCATCAGTGTGTATTACTTAAACAGATTAAGAAATAGAATTGTAAATTAGTCCCACAAGAAACCCTTTCAAAGTCAAGATCTTCTGTTTGCCTTTATTATTATTAATTTTTTTCCTACCTCAAAAGAAGTGCCTGTACCGTATATATTCAAAAATATATTTCTCCATAAGGTTTTGCAAACCAAGCATTGCAGCACTTTGTTGGTACATAGAAACAAAACTACTTAAGGAAAGAAAGAACTACTCCTTCCTAACTAGAGATGTGTATTTTGTTTTCTAAGCATGAGTAGTAATTGATCAAAAAAAGAAAATCATTATTGTTACCCATTCTCTTATTAGATATTTCCATCCTTTCTTTTGTGCTGAAATGGAAATTAACTCTTTGATGGCTATTAACAGAGTGAGTGAGCAGGAGTAGGAGTTCCCAATGAAAATAGGAGTGAGCAAAGGCCAGCAAGTCTGTCATTGTAGCAAACAGCGGGACCAGATGTCTAAAAGTTGGTTGGGTGGTTCAAATTCTTGCTCAGTGGGTGGGAAGACTCAAGAGGAAACCAAACAGCACCGTTTGAACCTCTAAGGAGTTAAACTTTCCTCCTTGTAACAGAGAACTGTGCCATTGCTAATCAGGGAAAGGAGTTGATTTCAACTCCCTTTTCTGTGCCAAGAAGGCATAATTCAAATGCACCATTCAGATATTTCTCTCACTTATTTTTTAATTTATTTTTCCCCCTTACAAATTGCTCATCTGCATGATCAGATTATTTTCCTTTTTACACTCAGGCTCATCTCTGCACTGTATCAGTAGCTTTATACTAAAATTACATCCCAGTGAAGAGTTAGTTCAGGAAGCTGAAGTCATTTTCAAAAAAACCAAGCACCAAACAGAAACCAATGAACCAACAACAAAAATAACCACCCACCACTCATGGAAAACCCATAGTACAGCAAGTTTCAGACTAAGGATAGAAGTTCAAAATGTCTTTAAGGGAATAGAGACAGAGCATAAGTCCTGGCACAGAAATATTGTTTCAGAACACTGCAGTATTACAAAAGATTAGTGCATAGCATGATGGTGGAATGAACTCACAGCCACATTGCCCTTTTCAATCAGTTACATTAAAACATAGTAGCAGAAACTAATTTGTTTCAAGTTTCTGTGATTCAGAGTTCAACTGAATTGTGTTTTTAGGATTTTTCACCCTGTGCCACAGTTTCAGCTCAGTTACAGACAGAAAGAGGATGAGTAAGGAGCTCACCACAGACATGGCAGGTCTGGCTGTTTGCCAAAGAATTGAATGTGGGGGTATATAGGGATGGCAAAGAGTGTTCAGTACTGCCAGCAAGAAATGTTTTTGATGAATAATGAGATAGCAAAACCAAAATTAGTTGCTAAGATTTGTGGAAGAATTTCATAGGAGTAACATATAAATAAAATAAATTAAATTCAGTGCACATGGCGAAAATGAGCCCTCCCCTCAGCTTACAGTATGATTATATATTAGTTATTATCATTAAGTAACAGGATCTTGGAGCCATTTTAGCTAGTAGTGTAAATATGCCACATCAGAGATTACAAGCCATCAAACAAGCAGGCAATAGTGAGAAGGAGTAGGAGAGGAACAGCGAGCAAACCAGAAAATATTGTCATGATATTTAATCACAATATAGTAATGATATTTAACGACAATTTAAATATTTAATGTTATTTAATATTGAGATCAGAAATATTAAGAGGCTAGAATAATGCTGAGAAGGTGACCCTTCTTGAAGGAGGAATAACCCAATTTTAAGAAAATAAATAAAAGGTTTGATTTTTTGATCACTAGGCAATGGACATTGAGCACAGCAAATTATTACTCTAGTGAATGCACAATCTCTGCTTTTGGCTCTTTAAGATCAATCCTATGAACAATATAATCTGTTGGAAGGAGCTCATCCCACTGAAACAATGGGTGAACAGGAGGGATGCAGAGCTACCTGTGCCACTGCAGAGATGCAGGACCATGCACAAGCAGCCCCTCTGGGCCATTGCTTCCTGCCTTGGACCCTGTTCCATGGAATCCAGTTAGTTATGCACTTCTCTGTTTTCACAGAGCCCTTTGAGCTGTGCTGCTGAAAAGCCACTGATGAGCAAGGTACTGGAGATCAAAACCAGACTAGAACTGCAAACACAGACCCATCATCCACGGAAGGTTTGTCTGGGACCTCCACTTCATCTTTTGCTCCTTTCTACTCCTTGCACTGGCTGAGAGTATAAATATCCCCACAACAAGGTTCAGATAGAAACCTGAAGGTGAACCTTCTGGATGCTGTCGTTATTTTGGCTTTAAAGTGCATCTCAGTGGCAGCCTCTTGCATGTGGGACCTTCTCATTGAAGTGCTCATTTTTTTGTGTAATACCAAGCACTTCAAAGCACACTTCTCTGTTTCTCTACTGCTCATTGGTTTCAGCAGTGAGCAGCAGCTAGGCTGGGAGTATTATATCTGACTTCTAATTCCATACAACATCAAAGGGACATATGTATATTTTAAAGAATTACAGCTAGAGCTGTGCAGAACTTGCCTTACAAGCCCCAAACCTTAGTAGTGTGTTTGTATCTTCACCTTTTTTATATTATCCTTTTCATGCTCGGTGTTAGGATCACAGAAAATCTGTTGATAGAACAACTCCAATTATCCCAAATAAAACCAAGATGCTTTAAGGGTACGGATAATAAATGATGTCCTTGGTGTTCACAGGCACAGGGGAGATTAACTTCTTTCAGCTAAGAAGGAATGCCAAATAATTGCACAAATAATACATGCTTGAAGTTTGTCATATGCTTGGTCTCCTTCCTTTTTACTCTGTCTGATCTGTATTCCCCCAAGTTTTCTAATTCTCTCCAAATCATTTGCATGACTACTCTGCCTCCCTGAAATAATGACACAAAAGGACTCCCCACCCTGAAAAAAACAACCAGCATTATGCAAACCACTTGTAAAGTTTTTAAACGTGCACTTGACATTTTTTGAGTTTAGGGATGCAAGTGGATGTTTATGCTGAAGTTGTTTACCCAAAGGCACTCCAGGTGCCCCCATTACTGGGTCACCACGTAGTAGCTGCAGCTTTCTCAATCTTTCATGCTCCAAATACCCCACGGGAAGGCAAGAAGTGCTGTTATCTCTGGCTTATAATTAGGGCAATGAAGACAAGAGAAGCAAAAACATGCTTTCCAGAAGCACTCCAGACCCTAAGTCACTTCACCCTTATTACAGGCAATTTTGTGCTGTGCTCCAGGAAGAGCATGGCTCAGCCAGCAGCCTTTTCTGTGCTGCTCCCTGGAGCAGGGCACAGGGCTCCTCTGGGAGCAGCCTGCATGCTGCTGTTGGAGAGGGAATCATTAGACATGTTTACTTGCCGCTACTCCTAAACCAGAGAGACCTTTCTGAGAACAGCAGGATGTTTTCAGGCCTGGATTTGAGGTGTTTGCACAGTGTCACAGCTTTCCTGGTAGCTCACGATCCTTGCACCTCTCTGCCTTTCTGCTTCAGATGAGCCTGTTAAGCGATGCTCTCCGTTTGTAAATGTCATTTAGGCTCCTGCAGCAGGAGTGCTCCTGAAAATTTTACCTTTGCACAGGTTTATTTGCAATGAAGGATAACTGAACCTCCAGTAAGCCAAAACCCTGTCCTAACTGAAGGACCATCCTCAGACAGACCATGCTCATGCCCAAGTGTGCTCATGTGTAGCTTTGCACAGGTGTTTAGTGTCTCTGGATACTTCTGTCCCTGCTTACAGCTCAGAAATTCACAAGTTAGAGACAAACAGAAACAGCTTGTTTGGTACATTTTAAAGTACTGGCCATTAGTGAACACCAAAATTAAAATGATAAGCTTGCAGTGAGTTTTAGAATCATAGAATGGTTTGGGTTGGAAGGATCATTTCACTCCAGACCCCTGCCAGGGGCAGGGACACCTTTCACTGCACCAGATTGCTCAGAGCCCCATCCAGCCTGGCCTTGAAAACTGCTTGGGAAGCAAACACAGCTTCTCTGGGCATCCTGCACCTCACCAGCCTCCCTCCATCTACTTATTTACACCCATGAAATCCATGAAGCTGATTAAACCAGCGAGACTTGAAGCTTTTTTTTTTTCCTTCTTTGCAATAAACAGGAAGACAGCATGATTGAAAAAAACCCAAAAAACCCCAAAAAACAAAAAAAAAAACCACCCCAAAAAAACCTCAAGAAAAGCAATATAACATAAAACATTTCCCTCCTGCTGGTATTTTATAGACAAGGCATGAAATGATTGATCATACACTGTAATGACGGATAAGGACAATTGGCTGAAAGGTCAAAACTATTAAGTAAATAGTAAAAAAAAAAATAAAAGATGAGACTGTATATTTCTCTCTGAGGCATAGTAAGTTTAAATAGCAGGAAAACTTCATGTCATAGCCACACTGCTTTCATTTAAGCTTAAAGAGTATTGAACTGAAATATCAGCAATTAGTTAAGCATTTTTTCATGCTCTTGGAGAAGGAAAATTTGAGCAGGGTTAAGATTGTTTGGATTACCTCAAATGCATATTTACATGGACACAGTGATAAGACAAGGAGGAACACTTTTAAACTAAAAGAGGAGATATTCAGATTGGATGTTTCAATTAAATTCTTTACTGAGGGTGATGAGGCCCTGGAAGAAGTTGTCCTGAGAAGCTGTGGATGCCCCATCCCTGGAAGGGTTCAAATTCAGGTTGGATGGAGCTCTGAGCAACCTGGTCTAGTGGAAAATGTCCCTGGTCATGGCAGGAGGCTGGACTGCAATGACCTTTACAATCTTTTTCAGCCCAAGCCTCTCTATGATAACATTCATAACCATAGTATGATAGCTGTATTAATTTCTTTCCCTTAATTTATGTATGCATCTACATAGACAAGAACAAACTGAAAAAAAAAAAATTGATGAGTACACACTGAATGTGTTCATATTTCAGGGCTTGTGGATCTCCCTGGATTTTAATTTAGTTTTTCCATGTCTGGATTTAACTGGGCACAGAGGAGAGTCCTGAGGAGGTACTGGCTACCCTCAAACACTGTGACCCAATTCTCCTGGGTGTGATGCTACAGATAAAGAGGCTCGGTAGGAATTCTCAGTATCCCCTAACACAGCAAGGCGTCAAAGCAGCTTCTCACCCTATCAACTATCAAATGGATGTATTTCAATTTCTAAAAGCAAAAGCATTTTTCATTTTGTTTCTATGTGGTATTTTTGTTGTTTTTTCTTTTCTTCTCCTTCTAAAGAAACCTCTGCAAACATCTCTCTCTTACACCCACAAATCATTGAATCTACTTAGCATTTCCTGAGGAGGTGTAATTTTTAATTTTTTTCATATGTGACTTTTTTTGCGCTAGTGCATTTGTCAACATTAGAGTAATTAGCTCAAGTTTCATCAACTAGCTGGTGCAATCTGTTCAGAAAACAACTTGGAATGTTAAAAATCCTAATAAGCTTCTCCAGCTTCACAGTGAAAGCCTGAGGGATTTCATTTCAGTTGTGTCTAAAATCAGAGGAAGTCTTTTAGTAGATAAATCAATAGCAGTAAAAAACACAAACAAAAAAAAATACACTAATTAAGGATGATGCTATTAGGCAGAATTATTTTTTATGATATGTTAGTTTGGAGCACACTTTAAAAAATTAACTAGTGTTCTACACAGGAAAAACTGAATTAAAGCACATTTAGAGATACAAACCCACAAAATTTTCCATCCTTCAGTAACCTCATGTTTTTGAGTAACCCAATTGAAATAAAAATATTTGGGCCACAAACAAGAGGCATCTACTACTAGTGAAATAGATACACAATAATAAATAATTTCTGTACTGCTCTTGGTTCTTGCTTTTCTTGTGGCTGTTTGTGTCCCAACATGCAGGTATTTGTATGTTTAAAGTGCAGAGAGAATCAGTCAAGGCAGAAACAAGGAAAAGCAAAATTTTCAAAGCATAAAAAGCACTTATTGATAGGGGTTTGTCTCCACCAAAAGGCAGCACAAAAAATGGAGCCTCTGGAAAACATCTTGAACAGCTGCCTGATCAAAACCATCATCTTTTAAAACACCAAAGCAATCTCTCTCCCTTGGAAGCCTTTTACTTACACTATTCAGGAGAAAAGAGGCTTGAAAAACTTTCAAGTAGAGAAGTCACTTAGTGAAACCACGTTAACAGCACAAATGATGTGGTTATATAAATTAAAATACACAAATGTAGGACTTATGTGGAGGGTGACTTCCCTGAGGCAGCTGTAGGGGACAACTAATATGGGAAAAAGACAAGTACAAACACTGAGTTGACCACCTTCATTCAGAAAAGTCCTACAAACCATGTGGGAAAATGCATGGCTGGTACTGTGGAATAAAACTGGGAATATGCACTTCCACTGTGGCTCAAATTTCCTTCTTTCCCTGCTGCACTACCCATTGCACCCCCTGACAGATGGCATGTGCCATTTTCACAGTGATAGGACCAGCAGATGAATACCAGAGAACTCTTCTTCAAAGAGTGAAGAAATTGGAAAAGTCTAAGGAAAAGGGCAGCAACAGATCCCATGGATATAAAATATGAGAAAGAAAGAAGAAAAAAAAATCCCCAACCTGATGATGGCATCCTCTTTATTTGATCATTCCATAGAAATATCTTAGTCCTAAAAAGTGCCTTCTCTGAGAGATCAAATTAGGCCGTAATACATTTACTAATTAGCAGTAATGCACTGGAAATTACAACTCACAGCGTTTTAGCTAGTACCGATTATTTCTCTAGCAAACAAAATTAAACACGCTTTTACAATCTGTTCCCTGACAATTCCACTGCCTTTCGCTCTGTTTTGCCTCACGCCAACAAAAATATAGGGCCACGTTTTGATCTTTAGGCAATACACCTGTGCACCCATCTCATGAGCACTGCTGGGCTCCAGAGCTGGGAAAGCAGGGAGAAGATGCTTCATTGCTGCAGCACTGGCTGGATTCAGGCATAAATTCTGCAGCACATTTTGGAGCATTGTGGAGCACAGATCCCATAAATCCATTCCTCGGGGGTTATCCCATAAACCCACGGCAGCCACTTCCCAAGCCTGGTGTCGGGATGCCAGGACCGTGCTGCTCTGCAGGGCAGTGCTAGCATCTCATGGGCAGCCAGACTGCTCTGGAGCAGCTTTAGGGTTGCTTTGGGTTAGATTGGGAATTTGGGGAGCTGCCAGGGGCTCTCAAATTCAAACAAAACCTCGGCATCCCCCTGTGCTGTAGGTAAAGAGCTGAGCCCATGTTCCCAACGTTGTTGCCTTAAACCTTCATCACTTGTGCACAGCTTTATCACTCCTTTGGTTGCTGTCATACCCACCAGCAGGCCCCACAAAGGGATGGGGACACAGCTGAAGTCCTGTTCCTCCCCTGTTACAAGGGACATCAGTGTCCCTTGAGGGAGTTCTCAGCTGCCTGGCCTGAAGTACCATTCCTATTTCACATTCCACTGCTTGAAGAATGGGGAGGGAATTTTTCTTCTCAAATCATAATAAAAGATGCTACAGAAAGGTTTTTTGGATGGTTTTCATTGTTTTATTATTATTAGGCTTTGTTTGCATTTTTTTAGCATGATACAGAGGCTACAGTTATCCATTGAAATATTGATAATGACTTTGATCTTTCCTGCTTCAGTAACAAAATGCTGGCCATTACCACAATTTTTTTTAGGGTTTTTGTCTGTTTTTCTAGCTAGTGTCCACTTCTTGCTCATTCCTGTCAAAAGTATAAACCACACACACACACATATGTGTGTCTCTGCTCTCTCTCCTTTCCATGTAGTTTATGTTGAGTTCAACAACCTCTTCCCCCTTTTGTGGAAATCAAATGAGCTTTGACCACCAGTCCAGTCCCAGGACTGACACTTGCCATCTGCTCTGCTGTGGCACCAAGAAAAACAATGGGAGCAAGGATATACAAGTTGAGAAGAAGCAACTCTTGTTAAAGTCTGTTTAGGTTTTGTTCTTTGTTTTTGCAGATCTACCCAACTACGTGTCTATAACTTGAGAAACATACTTTCCTTATTACACAGATATTTATTTATCAATAAATAAATGTCAGTTTTCTAAGCTGTATTTGTTGCCTGAGCTTGTTTAGCATGCATTTTTCAATCTATTGTTGTGTTTTAATAAAAATTGTGGTTTATATACTACTATTTGTTCTTCTCTGGCTATCTGGGTTTCCTTGCACATATGGCAGTTACACAAATAACCTTTTTTTCCTTGTAGCACATAAGCACAAATGCCATTAAAATCACTTCAGTGCAGAGCTCTGCAAGGCTGAATGCACTGAACACCCTCAAAGATCAATTTGAAATTTCCTTTTTTATTTCAGCCTTTCATTGTTAAATCCTGCCTATTATGGAGTAACTTGAGTAAAGTTTTATAGGATCCATAGTAATCAGTTTAAACAATAGTAATGAGTTTAAAGATGGCCAAAATCTGAGAAAATAGCAATATCTAACAAAGAAAAGAAACTAAATATTAAGGTTGGTGTTCAACAGGGTGATCCATTCTCAGGCTGTGGCAAGCAGACAATACTCAGTTGGGCCCAGCTCAGTCAGGGTTTGATCAGACTTCAAGATTGCTTCCAGCCCTGTTTTCTCTGTCAGCGAAAAGCTGCCTTAGGTGGGCATTTAAAGAGTCTCCCCAAGCAGTGAAAGTCTGATGTGGTACAAAGACACTGATACAGCATCTTGGTGGTGGTGCAGGACGAGCAGAAATGCCAAACAGGGTAGGGAAGGCAGCAAGCCCTGGTTCCAGGGACAGTGTGCAGGCAGCAGCAGTCATAAGAAAAACTGCTCTGATTTTTGCTTTTTCCAACAGCCAAACCAGCTCCCTTGCAAAGAGGGCAGACATTCAGGTGGGTTAATGTAATATTTCTGTTTAGCAGGTCTGAGGATCTTAGGAACTTAGAGTTGCACATACACATATTCTAGAGCAGAGAAAGAAAGCTGAATGACAGTCTTAATATTCCTTCCTAATATGATGTATTGTGACAACAAAATTCTCTTTGTAGTCTTTTTAAGTGATACAGCATGCTGTATTTCAAACCAGATTAAGTTGTTGACAACACAAGTCTTCCAACTGTTAAAGTTCCTGGCTTTTAAGATACCATAAACTTTTGGGCAGTTTTCCCCCAACAAGCAAAAGATTTTTGCTTTTTGAATGCCTCATCATTTATCAGAAATAGCCATGAAGATTGGATATCCATGAGCTGTTAATTTTTAATTCCACTGTAATAAGCTCATAATTCTAAAATTAAAATGCAGTAATTTAGTAGCAGTCACAAAGACCAATGGATTTTCAGCTGTTAGTGTAGGCAGAGGCTAAATCTGATATACAAGTAAGCAGCACAACCAGACAAACAGCACACACATTTCTGAGATGCTGTTTGATTAAAAAAAAAAAAAAAAATCAGAAAACCTTAGTAGACTTATTCAAATTTGATTTTGCCAGCTAAGGCTGCCCTTGATATACAAATGGATCTCACTGAGGTGAAAAGACTAATGCAACAAAGAAGAATATTGTGTGTTACCAGACTTTTCTAGAGATTTTTCTAGTTGAAGTGACTTGTAAAACAGAAACAGCTGGCTTTTACATGTTTGCTTTTTTGCTTTCCTGCCTGGAAACAATAACAAACAGAGTATTTTACTGGAAGTACTGTATGGCATCCTCACTCCAAGAGCAGAACTGTCCAAATTCCCAGAATGTTACCCCTTATTTATGTTACTGAACTGCATGCTATCTGTGGGCCTCCCAGATTCTAAGTGCTGCCAGGGTCTGCCTTGCTCCCAGTATAAATCAGAGCAGCCTCAGAGAGCAGTTGCTTTCCAGGCTGCTGTAAGAGGGGGAAGAAATCAATTCTTAGCTGTGCCATTGGCTCTGTGGCAGTGGAAGGTACCCCACAGATATTTTCAATCAAAAACTTGCATCCGCATGGCAGCGCAAAACATCTAGGGTGAAAAAACAAATTGGGCCCTCTGGTTCCTCCCCTTTAGAGATACAGATGTGAATCCAAGGCTGTTTATCAGCTCCAAATATACCAAAAGTTTGAAGGGAGTTTGGACCTATAGCTGTGTTTATAACATGAGCCCATTCCTACTCCTGACATATCTCGCTGTGCCTGTGATTAGGAAAGGTTATGACTGTGAATCATGGCTTGAGGAAATGTGTAGTACACCTGTGTACAAGAGTAAACTGAATTCAGTTTGCTATTTATCTACTGTATTTATCTCAGTTAAGTAAACTTCGAGTTTGTCAAGATTTCCTGCTGGAAATTCTCATGATAATACGAGTATAATTGCCTTTTTATTGCCACAGACATCTGCTACAGTTTTCAAACAAAGAAAATACTGTGTTTTTTTTTTTCTTCCCCTCCCCAGGCTTTCTCTATAATAAGATCCTCTCTTATTTTGTGTGTGATAGATTACAAAGCCAACTGAGGGGCAGTAGAAGCCAACCAGCCAACCCTTTCTCCTCCAGACACTCTCGCCCTCCACCATAAGGACAAGAAACAAAAAAGCTGCACAATAAAGGCTGTAGCCCACTAATTTACAAGTCTGCACATTGGGATGCAGAAAAAAAAATTCCCTCCCATTCTCCTCATTTTCCTGCTAAGGGTCTTAAATGCTTTCAAAATGCCTGTGTCTAAGGCAACATAGCCAAAAAGCATTTATGTTAAACCCTTATTCTGCAAAGAAGTCCCTCAGGTGTCCTCCTGGCCATAGAGTAGATCAATGTGGAAGTTGATGTCAAGGCTGAAGGGGTCATATCCCCCCTGTCATCTGGTCCCACAAGAGAACTTGTGCTCTGCTCCTGCCTGAGGGAGAACAGGGGGGTCACAGCTTGGCTCTTGTTGGTTTTGATACATCTTGATATGAGAACTAAAAAACTTGAAATAAATAAAGCAATTGAAATAAATCTGGTGCAGTACCAAGGAAGGCTAATGCTGTCCTTCAGCTAAAAGGCACTCCAGAAATGTTTTTGGAAAATGTGCATGATGGCCATCAAAATCTGTCCTTACTTGATAGATTTCAGTACCTTGAGGGATGAAGAGGAAAGAAGTTCCACAGCTTTCACCCAGATGTATTTCTGGAGAGACCTGCAGTGAAGATAGTCAGAAGAACCTGCCTCTTGCTGCAGGCCACCATCTATCTGCCTCAGCTCATCACCCCAGGACCATAAATTAACCCAAACCACCTGCCCCTGAACTGACTGGGAAATACCAGAGCAATCTCCTGCCACTTGGGGATGGGCAGGAGCTGGGGGCTGCTGAAAGATGCAGCTTGGGAAGAGAAAACTGGAGGAGCAATGAGGAGGCAATCTTTGGAGGAGGCCATGGCACAGAAACTAAACCAGAGGCCTAAGAAATGCATCATTTAATCAGTTTTTTTTAGTCTCAGGCTGACACAATCACCTGGACCTCTGAAGAGGTGCTGCCACAGAACATTGGCCTCCCACATGCAGGTCTCAGCTCACAGTTTCATGCATCTTGAAATTTATTAATGGCCACAGCCTCACCCCCTGGTTTGCTCAGTCACTGCAGGACACAGGAATGTCCAGGTACTGCTGCAGTTTGACAGGAGTGTTAGCCCCCAAAATTCAACAGGATAGGGCACAAAGTGCTGACTCAGAAATTATTAGGTCCTCCAGCTGTGAAGGAGGGTTTACAGCCATGCCCAGAGGGAGGAGGGACACGCAGCAGCAGTTCCACACTGAGTGTAATTATCTCTGAGCTCAACATAACAGGGGGATTTTTTTATTAAACACAAAAAATCCCCAAACCAGAAACCAAATCTTCAAACTAGGAGACAAAACCTGGATTTGAAACTTCTGATATCCACACAGATGCTGCCAAACTTAACCTTAGTGTTAGCTGAGAGGAATTTGGAGAGACATTTCCTGACACACAGTGGATAAAAGCAGAGTGGTGAGCTTTCAGCTGTCTGAGGTCACACAGCAAGGAGGCCAGGGGCAAGGGGTGGGCCTTGCTTCTATCCAAATTCTTTTAGAAAGTGGCAAAAAATTAGAGGCCAGGCTGTCCTGTCCTGGCCATCTTGCTGCCTGCTCTTAGAGCAATGGAAGGATGTGCATTCAGAGCAAATGGGAAAGGAGCCTGGCACAGGACAAGTAGGGAGAGGATTGGTTTGTTTCAGACAAGATTCTCTCTCAAATTCCAGACTCACAACTTGCTGGAAAGTTGGCTATTCCATCAACATGCAGGCAAGATTTTCATTTGCGAGTCAAGCTATTCTCTTGAATAGTTTGTGGAATGATGAATGCACCACAAGATAGAAAGACTGGGACTATGAAATGCCCACTGTTCTCACAAACACCAACAGCTACACCATGTCAACCACGGTCATCCTGATATCCACCCCATTTTTTGATGGGTATAATATTTTAATGAGCGTCAACACACCTTGAGGTACTTGGATGTAGCCTAAAATATATTCAAAGCCTTGCTCAACTTTTTCAGGGACTGCAGGGCTACAAAGACCATGGCACAAGAGGACCAGATGTGACATTTTCGTTGCATGTGATAAAACGGAGATTGAAAATGACCTGCTAGAAAAAGCCTAAGTTTCAAAACATGCCACTGAGATACACATCTGTCATTTGTAAATGCCCAGTCCCTAGAATATGATGGACTTGTAGTCCAGTCCAGCCTCTGTTTAACAGAAGGCCAATGGGTTATTCTTGTGAAGAGTTTCAAACTACTGGATCACAAAAAATGTCTAGAAATCTTGGTAAAACATCACGTGGAATTTTGCTCTAAGTATTTCAAAGTGTAGTTAGAAACATACCATGGAAATATATAATTCAATCTCTCCTCCAACCCCAGCATCTTCAAATTCAATAGAAACTTCCCTGACAGTGAGATCCAGCTGGAGTTTTATATGTGGGAAGTCAAAGATCTGATCCTGTAGTCAGACAGAAAATTCAGACAAATAAGCAAAGAAAAAGCAATAATTTGTATTCTTTCCCATTTTCACATCTTACTATTTGTTCTGTTCTTCATCTGTTGAAGTATTAGCGAAAGGAACTTTTTACTGATTATTCATTTCCCTTAACATGTCGCATATTCAAAATGAGATTGTCAGGCAGCAGAAGGACAGAATCTTCGGAGACACTCAACTCTCAAATCCCTCAAACTCATCACTGTGTTCTCAAGGCAAAGCTCAGGGTACAGATACAGAGGATGATCATCTTTTGCTTTGATAGTGGTCACGAGTAAAATCTATTTAAGTGAATTATATTGCTGTTAAATTCATATTATATGTATTAATTAGGTTAAAATCTATAAAAAACTCCAAAGCTCAGCACTTAACTTTTTAAGTTAAGCTTTTTCCCCAACCTCTTTAAAAAAAAAATGTTTAAATTGGAATATCTAGTGACTCAAAATGGTGTAATGTTGAGGAGAATAACCATTAAAAATCTAGAAGCACACAACCTCTATTAAAACTGCACAGAGGAAGAAAACTTAAGTGAAGTTTTTATATATTCTGGGTTTAAATCAAATATATTCCCAATGATAAGAATCTTTCTTATAGTCAGCTTACCAGGGACAGCAAGATAAGTTAGACAGCTAGCTGGTAGCATAATTATGCTGCAATATAAAAATATGACCATTCTCTTTGCTTTGTTAATAGCTCTGGCAATTTGAACCCACTCAGTAAAAAGCAAGAAAGGTATTTGGCTGTCTGAAAGTCATCACACAGCACTCTTGTGTAATGCTGACTTTGAATAAAGGGCTGACACAGTGTTATAACATGACACACCAGTCACAATTTTTCAAGGGACAGAAGTGGTTTTTTAAATCAGAACTCTATGTGTGTTTAAGCCACTTTTCAAGATATTCTTCCTGCTCTCCTTGTGAGTGGCATGACTGCTCCAAAGTCACTGCAGCCTCGTTAGAGATGTGACCTTTGGGCAACTTCATCAAATTAAGAACTGAAATCCAGGGGCTGGCCAAGGGTCTCTGATACAGGTGCAAAATTTTCTGCTCAAACAAATAAAAAAATTAAAGAGGTTTTTTTAAAAAATGAATCACAACATCTATGAGTGGACCCTGCTTTCCACTTGGATTTTTTCATTTGCTTGATGAAGAGAACACATTCTCAGCCATAAACACATCAGAAACAGGGACCTTGGTTTTGCAGAGCCTGTGGGGATATAGTGCTAGGAAGGTGCAAAATCCATCAGCATAGAGAACCTAGCTCTTGTCTACTATCCTGTACTGCCATGGGTCTCTTTCTTTTGGTGTGAAGAATTATTTCTACCCTTCAGATTTAAAAAATTATTTATAAAAGGGGGGAAAAGCTGTAAAGCTAAAAATAAAAACCAAAATAATAAAAAAAAAAACCAAAAGAAAGAAAAAAAACCAAAACCAAAATCCCAGAAAAACAACAAAAAACCCCAGAAAAAAAAATCAAACAAAAAAACCCAAAAAACAAAATCCCCCCCCAAACAAACAAAAACCCAAAGAAACCCAAAGGAATAAACTAAAAAAATAAAGTATATACACTTCTCAAGTTTTCCTTTTCTTTGAGATTAGAATAAATGATCATTACCACATTTCCCTGTGTACTTTTCCAGAAAAAAACCAAAAAAAGTTGTGGTGGTACACCAAAAATTAAGCTTGGACAGTTAAATCAGTAAAACTTTGACTTTATATGCCGGGTAAATAAAATGTACAAGAGCTTCTTAAGACACAGCCTCACCTCTGGACTGACACCCAGCCAACCCTACCTGCTTATTTCCCACCCACTCAGCTTTGGCAATGCAAATCTCTGGAGCTACAATCTAAACCATCTCCATGGAAAAACAAAATAAAAGCCCCCAAACCACATGTCCCTTGAATGCTGCTTTTAGTTTAGTAGCAAATCTATCGGAGTGTTTGATACAGTTCCTTCCTTCCTTTTCTCGCCCATCAGTGAAATCAGAGCAAAAAGCAAAACCAAGACCCTCTCCCCACAAAACATACCAATTATAATATCACACAGTAAGTTAATTAAAAATCACAGATGTGAGCACATACCTGGCTGCTCAGCTATCCCTTTTGATTGTAATCATCTTAATAAATTAATTATAAACAATCTTAACAACATCTTTTTCCCCTTTGCTGTCCCCCTACCCTGCCAGTAGCAAAAATCAACATTCTTTTCTTTATAGGGACTCCAGCTCTTTTTAGTAACATTAATATTAGAGGACTGCATTGAGGGTATAATTTCTAGCACAGTGAAGTCCTGAACTAGGAGTGGAATTACTAATATCACTGAAATTCTCCTATTCCTAATAAGAATAAATTGAAAATGACTGCTTGGCTTATCTCTGTAAGTAATGGGATCACATTAAGACAAGTGCACTGAAGATAAATATTGGATATGAACTCCTGACAGGAAGACATCCTAGAATGAGAGATGGGAAGAAGTTCTTTCCCTTGAGTTATATTGATTTACAACAAGGGAAAAAAAAGAACAGAAGTTGTAACACTGGAGAAAGGACTGGACTGGCCAAGAGCACAGGGAGAATGGTGGAGAGGGTAAGAACACCATAACCTAGATAATTTACTCTGTAAGCCTGCAGCAACTGAAAAAATGTATTGGCCTAAAATCTTGTGTGATCCTAACCAGAACAGTGATGTTGAAATTTGTGACTGAAAAAAAAAAAAAATCAGGAAAGAAAATATCAAGGCAAGTATTTGCTAACAATTTGTTAACAATCCAGACTGCCTTAAGGATTGAATTTAGACCATCATGAAGAAGACCTGTCTCTGACAAACTTTATATGTTCTCGTAGGGTGCATCTATAATTCCTGGTACAGAAGTTCTCTGAATTAAAGGAAAAAGGACATAGATTAGTTTATTTGTTTCTACACAGAGCTCAACAGTTGCAGGAGGATGAAGATGGAGGTTTAATTTCTGCTTGTATGAAGATAGAGGTTTAATTGTTTAACTTCCACCTTAGAGGCAGAAAATGTAGTGTGATGGGCAGGTCAGAACTCTGCATGCTGGCATTATCCCACAGGGTAAGGAGTGCTAAAAATGACATTGTTTACTGATCAGCTGGCAACTGCCAGCCTCTCTGGTAGTAAGTAAAGGGAGGAAAAAAAGAGGAAGAAGCCTTGTGGCAGGAGTTAAACTGCATGCTCCAAATTGCTTTAAGAAATCCCCTCCATCTTTTCTAGTGGTGAGCTTGATCAGGACCTGCTTCTACAAAGAAACATTTTCTAACCTGAAGAAACACAGCAAACCTCCACATTCAATTAGATGCAAAGCCAATATGGATATCTAGGAATTAATATGTGGGTATCTCCTTGCCTCTGCCAGGGCTCTGCTGCAGGTGGCCTCCTGAACCAGGAGAGCACCAAGACAAATTTGTTGAAGCTGCATGGCTGCAGCAGAGTGAGGGAATCTCACTGCTGGGCTGCATTTCTCTCTTAATGACAGCTGCCAGTGACTGTGGCCAGCCTCTCTTCCCCACCTTTTAAAAAAAGCAGTTCATTGTTTTAATGTCTTGCTGTGTTTTGCATTGCTACCTGCTCTCAATAATTAAAACTCTGCAGGGACTTGGTGTTTTCCTAGTGATTGTGCAACCTGGGGAAGTGGGACCCAGCTTCTGCCCAG
Source organism: Taeniopygia guttata (assembly GCF_048771995.1). NCBI lineage: Eukaryota > Metazoa > Chordata > Aves > Passeriformes > Estrildidae > Taeniopygia > Taeniopygia guttata. The sequence goes on from NC_133025.1 coordinate 66,918,454, forward strand.
GCCAGGATTCTCCCAGCAGCACCAGGGGGGATCAGAAAATACAAAAGCAAGGTTCCAGCTCTCCCAAAGCCAAGCCCAACTTTCCAAGTCTATTTACACTGCACACAGGCACCTCACTGTGCTGACCCTGGAGGGCACAGCAATTTCCAGGACACCTCAGAGCAAAGAGCTCTCCAATCTGGTTGTAACAAAGTCAATAGTCAAGCAAGTTCAGGTCTCCAACCCAGCAAGGTCTGGGCTTCACCTTCAGTGTAAACATGCCAGAGAGGAGTGTGGAGAGCCCAGCATCCCAACATTTGGGTGGGTGAGGCAGGCAACCCTTAAACCATGCCTGCTTTTCCTCCTTGAGCTTCTTATTGCAGTTCCTTGAGGGCTTGTGCAGTATGTATCATAGACAAAAATGTTTTATGGGCCAAATCCTGCTCTCAACTTCATTAGAGGCTTTAAACTGCTGAGCTCCTTTTGGCTTCCCCTCGAGCCAACATGACCCCCTCGAGGATGCCGTGCCTTCCTGCAAGGCACAGTGGCTGTCCAGGTGTGAAAGCAAAGATTTTGGGGGAATATTTGTAGCTACCCATGTTTCACACCCTTCAAATCATCTGGTCCTACGCCCCAAGGGCCTGTCCTGCTGGTACTCTGCTTGTGATAACTTTCAGTGCTTGATACTTAAAATCAGAGATCAGCAGAACAATTGATAGCAAACTATTGTAATGATCTTTTTATTCATTTTTCCTAGGGATAGGGAAAAAAAAAAAAATCAGGATCACTGAATGTTAGTTTATTCCAGACTCACAAATACATTCCTGCCACTCTTTAGCTGCTACAGTGCTGCTCTCACCAATCAGCTGGGTCACAGATAAATGGGGAGAACAAGTGTGTGTATATATTCCATTCCTGTCTTCCTGCATCACAAAATAAGATCACTGCCGATATTATCTGTAAGAGCAAACCTGTATCAAGGGTTATTCACACAGTAATCACTGGAAAACAATGCAACAAATCTGGATTTCTAACTAGAGCCTGGTCAGAACAAAATAATGCTGCTGAAGGAACATCCAGACAATGTGGCCAACCCATTACCTATAGATAAAAAAAAACCTCTTAGGCAGGGGAGATGTTTACAACTGCCCTAATCAGAAGCTTCTAACAGATTTTTATTCCACCCTGCACCTTCTGCTGTAAATCAGCCTTTAAAAAGCAGATAGAAGCACTGTGATCTCATGTCAAGAGTGAGAGATGTTTGTTTAATGGGCCTTTAAATGGTTTGTTTTAGAAAATACACATACCACTGCCAACAAAATAATGCCCCACCATATTTTTTTATCTTACTCTGTCTTTATGAAATGAAAATGAGATGAAAAAAAAAATCTGTATAAATAGCTATAACTTATGTTTGCTTGCCTTTTCCCCAAAAAACCTCTTTTCTAAGTTCTTTGTATCCCTCTTCAACAGTTCAAGAAAAATAAAAAAAAATTCTGATTGTATGGGTCTGAGCTGAATGGTCACTCTCTTTTGCAGAGGAGTGTTAGTGCCTCATAGAGATGCAAATGAAAATGAAGAGGCCATGGAGCACGAAAATCTGTTAAAGCTCTGATTCTAGAGCACAGCTAGGAGGCTTAGGCACTTGGAGCTTGCATTTCACTTCTTTCTGGGTGTCTTTGAGAAACTCAGCTCTTTTGTTTTTAATAATTACAACAAGTGTATGTCTTGAACCCTTTATAGATCTGATAAAATATAGTTTATTATGTACATGTATAATTTTTCAGAGGTCTTTTTTTCCGTCTTGTTGTGTAGAGTGCTGCAAAAATAAATCAAAGAGTCCAACTAGCTTTTGTTTTCCTTATCAGGTGACAACTGAAAAGAAAATAGGTTTTTAGCTTTTCAACAAGCCTGCATATTTTTCCCCTGTTAGGTCCACTTTGCAGATCTCAAACATATGAAAGCTTTAACTATAATTTGTTCCTATAGGCAGAACAACTTGTTTTCTATTTTTGTTTCCCGTGGATACATCTATGCAAATTTGCTCCAGTAACAACAAATTATTTCAGGTCATAAAAACACTGAGCAGGGGGATAGAAAAAACAGTTGGTTCTGGGGGTCTGCTGCATCTCCTAGTTTTCCTGAAAAGATACAAAAATTATAGTGCTGATTAACTTAATAAGCTGGGCTAATTACAGAAAGTTCCAGAAGCCATTGGAGAGTCAGTAAATCCCTAAAACTAACAGCAGGTGATGCTATTTATATTTTGTTTCTATGAATTACAAACTTATTGAGAAAATAAGTGTGGATTGAGTGATAATAAACTAATGAAACATAAATGGAATGGAAGAAGCAAACACCCCTTCCTCTCCGATCCATAATTAAGGTTTCTGGTTTCAAAAGATTCAAAAGGTTGAGCTAGTAGAGAAAATTTGGACTGAAAAGGTAAGAAATTACAGAGTGCATAAGCTTTCTCTACTTGTAGCCCCAAAAACACACACAAATTGAATAGAATTTGCTTTTTGCACAAGGGAAGAATTATAGGGGAGGGCTCTGAGCATAACAGGTCTGGCAGCAGCGTTTTAAGAGTAACAGAAGGAAACAAATCTTTCAAGGAGGGGAAAGTGGTATTTATTGGAAAGAAGGCTATATTCATAGCTGACAATAAGGGTTAAGTGAGAACAACCAGAGTCCAACAGACTGCAAAGCAATGAGAAGAAATCATAAATGATTCTTCACTCATATGAAGCCAAAAGGAAAAGCTGTTGCTCTGTAAAGAAGGAGGAGCAAAAACTGAAAAAGAACCCTAAAAACATGTAGGGAGTTTTCATACACTAAACTCTGTTTTTTGATAAAAACATGTTGGCAAACCAGCTGTCAAATGTGGGATAGCTAAAAAATAAAAAAAGTGTAAACTTAGGTAGGAGAAAAACAAAGGACATAGATGCACTCATGTAAAAACACCAGCTCATTTCTGCAGAAGTGTTATGTAAAAAAGGACAGGAAGTCAGAAATTATTTCTTGAGGCTTGAAAGAAATATCTAAAGTTCAGGCAGCACAATACACCATTAGCCACTCCGGCATCACACCTACATTTAAAGACCAGGGAAGAATTGAGCAGCTCTTTTCTCTCAGTGCACTACCTGACCTGACTAGCACAGAAAGCTTCAGGAAAGAAATCCACAGTGAAAAATGTTGACAAGAGAATTGCAAAATAAGAACATAATGACACAAATAGAGAGTAAGATAAAATGCAACACAGGTTTGCTAAAGGTAGGAGTTGACAAACTTGACATCTTCCTTTGATACAGTTTTCTAGACGAGGGCAACACAGCAGATCTAATCTATTTGGAATTGAGAAAAGCACTGGATTTTGTGTTACACGTGGCATTCCCAGTTAGAAGGGAGGGGGTAAGGATTAGAATTGCATAGGTAGCAGCTATACAGATAGTCCTACACAGATACAAGAGTCAGAAGGGCTGGCAGGTCTAAGTGCCAAGCCAGAGGGATGTCTGAAAACACTTTTTCAGTGGCTGACCCTGCAACAACCTTTATTTTCATTCAACACCCTGACACACAGTAAAGAGGCCTGCTGAAGTTTCCCAAGAACCAAATATTTCAAAAAATACAGTTAAAATACAGGAAGATCCAAACACTGCAGGGCTGCATCTGCATTAGTGATTTCATTTGGAGCAGTAACTCTCCCTGCAAGCAAACATTTGAGGAGTCAGTCCAGTTGTTAGTGGGGTCTTTGCTACTCAGGACCAGGCTAGGGCTAAAAGGAGCTCCTCTCTGCTTTCATTGCCCAAAAGCTTGGAACACAGGGTCCCTCAGCACCACGAGACAGAAGCAGATTTGCTGGGTGGAACAGCTTGTGCTATTTGCTGATGCAGATAGAGCACTGGTCTCCTCAAGGACTTCGGTCACAGAAAGGATATGTAATGTACACAGTTTCAGGTCATACAGCTAAGATTAAGAAAAAAACCCACATATTTGGAAATGCCAGAGGGGAAATGAGGTTAAGGCTCCATCAGAAGATGGTTTTGAAGCAGAAATGTAATACATTAGGTGCGCCTGTGAGAAGAGGGAACACTAGAGCAGACTAGCCCAGAGTAACCTACACCTACCCCAAGGCTTGACTGAATTTATCTCCTATGTTTAGGCTACCACATCCTCTGTTTCAGAGCATCTCTGTCCCACTGCAGCTCTCCAAGCAGGACTGACTGCACAAGTGAACCACAGCTCAGTTCCTGGCCGGACACAGCAGCAGCCCCAGTCCAACAGGGACCAGTACTTGCCCTCTTGGAAGAGGGAGGAGAGGGGCACTGCCACTGCTCTGGTGCAGTGCTGGCTGCTCCAGCCTCCTGGGGCAGCTGCCAGAGCTGCAGGGGGCTCAGCTTTTCCCCCTGCATTCCTTCACACACAGGGGAAATCACCCAGGGCAGCTCAGGAGTGTCTGCCTCACTCCAGGGCTGCTCATCCTCCTGCTGCATGCTGGAAGTGCTGCTGAAGGCAGCAAACACTGCTTTCAGGTTGTTTTCCTTAAGAAGAGGGGTCCATGACTGCCTCTACCACTCAGCTTGTGAAATTTCCAGTTCAGAGAGTCTGACACCTACTGCCTTCCACCTGAGACCCAGGCTGGGCACCTGGGAACAGCCAAGAGCCTGCACTAAAGCTCAGAAACAGAGTCAGGCTTAAACACACACACAGTCCCAACATAAAAAACGTAGTGGCAAAGTGAAAAAATACTGCTATGACCTTACCCCATCAAAAACCTGAGCAGACAAGAAGTGGAAGGCAGTTAAATTGGTGCAGAATTAAAAGGGGTCAGCATAGGCAGCCTCCCCAGACCCCCTTCCCTGCCTTTGGTTCTGAGCTTGTGATCCTACTCCATTGGCAGCAGGAGCTTGTGTTACCTGGAGTCCCTGCAGTCACTCTGCACAAGGAAATTCATCCAGAGCCACTATGAGGAACTGCTCGAATTTACCTGGTAAATTTTTGCTTTTTTAGGTATGTTTGAAAGCTGTTTAAGAAGGAATCATTTTGATTCTTCAGTCAAAGTGAAGAATTTTTCAGGGTAGAAACTTCCCTGAAAGGCTCTCTGATTTATGGAATATTAACCTACTTAAGCTACATTATGCTCAAAAGCTATGGGGTTGGATGACATGGAAAATCCAGAGGGAGCTAGATCAATCAGAAATTAAGACTTCCAGATGTCATTTTATAAATTAATGATTTGGTTTCCCATTTGTACAAGTGCTGATGTAAACAACAATTCTGAGAAACCTCCTAGTATAGAAAAAACCAAAGGGCCCAGCAGCATATTTTAGTGTTACAGTAGTTCAATAAGTGCATTTATTGCAGTTCCTTGAGGGCTTGTGCAATATGTATCATAGACAAAAATATGTTTTATGGGCCAAATCCTGCTCTCAAACTTCATTAGAGGCTTTAAACTGGCATAATGTAAAATGAACATGCTTCCTCTGAGATCTCCAAATCTCTTTTGAAATAAGGACAAAAATAGGAACTAAAAATATTTACCATCTGGAAGGCATATATAACTACAAAAGAGGGGAAAAAAAGATGCAAAGTAGCCACCTACTCATTAGAATTGATTACCTTTTCTAGATACAGAAAGCCATCCACCCAAGTTTTCTTCTTTTGGCACACTCTGCCACAAGTTAAAACTGTTTGACAATGATCAAACGAGTGTTGGTGCTTATTTTTTTTCTGAAATCTCACCTAGTCGATTTATCTTTGTTAAAAAGGCAAGAGCTGTTTGCTCTAATTGTACTAGAGATAAATCATGGGGTTGTTTGGGAGCTCATTCTCAGGAGGGGCACACACACCACCTCATCTGAAATTTTGGTTGTCCCACGCTATCACTCCTTATGTGCTCAGATGTGTACATACAGATATTTGACTGGCCCTGCTATATTTCTGTGAAGGGATTTTAAGGGCCTAGAAAAGCCCTTAAAAATTAAATTAAAATAAATAGTTTAAAAGAAAAATCAGAAGGGTAAAGGAGTTTAAAACTTTTATGTCACCACTGTAGGATCACCCAGTTGAAGTGCCAAAAATTCACTGATAAAAAATTATGTTGTCTGTGTGCACTCGACATCTAAATAAAAAATTTGGACTGAAGTTTTACAAACAATCTCTTCCTCTTACATTTCTTCATACTTGAGTGCCACCTGAGAACCTACATAGCAAACTCCAGCTCCCAAGGCAGAGCAAGGCATACTAAAGAAGGTTTTTGGCTTTTCTGATAAAACGCCTGTATAACAATATTATGGGAGCATTCAGTTACTCCCTATGCTTAGGGTTCTAACAAACAGCCTAGAAAGCACAGTGCTCTTAGAAAGAATTATGGTTGTTTCAGTTACTTATCACAATCATTCAAATGTCTTTAAAAATACATGCTTCATTTTGCTTAATATGTTTAAGACCACAGTGAAGGGAAAAAAAAAAAAGTATTCCAGTTTCCCAGGATAAATAATTGCCAAAGCTGGAGGGTCAGTTTCTTTCCCTTCAGGCTTGCAACAAATCAAAGGCATTGCTTGAGAAATGACTATGGATAACTAGGGAAATAACCAGAAAATTACTAAGAAGCTATTTTATTATGCCAACGAGAATCCGGTTATAAAGCAATTACCGAAAGAAATAATTTGCTCTTGCACCCTAAAATTGAGCTGTCTGTTCATTATTTTGAATAAATTAGGGCAATCCCAGAGTGGAGGAACATTGTGTTGCCATTTGTACTACAGGGGCTCAAACATGAATTCTGGTAAAAGTAACTGTGACCCAATCCTTCTGTCTTGTCCAAGGGTAGAGACAGAGTGGGATGAAAATGCTGCTTTTTTTTCTACACTGCTTGAGACAAAGCATTTGGGGGAAAGGGACTTTTGGGGTCTCTCTGAGGAATGAGAGGAAATGGAAGACTGTTTTTGGGAAGGTTAGAAACAGCACAAGCCTACTGAATGGCCATTTATATTTAGGATAACTCACTCCATTGCAGGTTAAACTATTACTACTTGCAGGTCCTCTGAATGGTAGCTCCATTAGGCTCACTTCCACAGACACAGACACTGATATTAAATAAATCATAAGCAATTTGGAGAATAGAAATGCAGTAAAACACACACCACACTGACCAGAAGGCCCACAGGGTTTGTTATGGGCTGCAGACATTTCTACTTGGGGGCACCAGTTGGAATCGAGCAAGAATCAACAGCGTGACATTTACCCAGTGAGAAAAAAAATAAATGCAATAATCTCAGCACATCAGAAAGTGCATCCACACAAACACATGAGCACATCAATCCTGTGTTGGCAAGCACTGCAACACCTGGCAGGGAGAGGGTTTGTGCACAGATAGAGATGAAGAGAGGCAGAGCAGTAAATGCTGCTGCCAGCTCCTGAAGCAGATCATATCTGGGATACTTTAGAGCATAGTGTGGAAATGGGTTTGAAGGAGCAAGCCGGGGATAGTCCCCAACTCCAAGTACTGGGCAACTAATGGACAGCTGCTCAATGGTTTCCAGGCTCCAGTGGATAATTTCATAGATGAGCAAGAAAAATCCAGCAGGGCTGGGCCAGCAATGAGTTTCTTACTGTTGCTTTCTCAAACGAGCTAATGCAAGATGGCCAACTTCCCAAGGAGATGGGAACAACTAATCAAGAAATCCAGAGGTGACACCTCTTTGGTGTCATACTGAGTTGAAGGCAGTCCAGATATATGGTTCAAAACCAACCCCTAAAATTACCCCAAGTGCAGGTAACCAATTTTGTTTCAATGGAATTTTGCTGGATTAGAAGACAATTTTGGTTTGCTCTGTAGACAGTCTTCCATTTATACCATCTTCTCAAAGCTAGTTCAACACTGCAAACTGTTTTCATATTATCCTCTGCATTAAAGGTCTAAAAACATAATTCAAAGATGAAAAAAATCCCTTTTCCTGACCCACCCTTCTCCAAGTGTTTATTATTTTATATTCATGTAAGCTTTGCTATAATTCCCAAGGTCAGACCTTCAGCACTACATGAGATTTAGACTGGAACACCATTTTTCCCCTCCCATCCAGATTCTCATGCTTACAAAATAGCCAAAGCACTTGGGCTAGAACTTTTCAGCTCCACATGAAGGCACCAAATGAATTACAGTACACACTGTATTCAATAACAGTGAATACTTCAAAGCTTCCTAATAACTAGGGCATGAATGTAAAATGTGTTGCTCTGCACATCTAAGAGTTTTCCCCTTTCTCATCATGTTCTTTGAAAAGGTGGCTTTATTCAGATTTTTGTGACTGTTCTTGTTCTACAAAAGCACTTTTAGGATTTTATTGAGGTTTACATACACCAGTGTTCAAGACGAAAGGCTTTCATGTCAATTATTAATAACAAAATCTTTCATCTGTCTATTTAAAAAAATAAAAACATGATCCTTTTTTTTCCTCATTTTGATGTTTAATTTAGAATGAAAATCAAACTCTTTAAAAAAGTTTTCCTCACTATCACAAGGGAAACTATGATGTTTTTAAGAATTCTCTCTATGAAGATAATGCCTACTAAAAATAAAATAGAAAATAATAAAATAAAAGGCTTAATCCTTTTTTAAAAAACATTGAGCATATTTAATGATTTCAACAGGAGTGGAAATGCAGTTAGGAGCTCATGGAATCAGAACACAAAATGCTGTTCCTACTAAAGTATTTGGGGATAATCAGCTCATTGGCTTAGAAAACAACTCAACAGGCACTTCAAGAGCTGTAAAAAATTGAAATATTCCCGATTTAAAGAACACCCTACTTGGTTTGACACCTATTCCTTTAAAACATCTCAGCAATACCACAGACTGTGCCTATATTAGCACAGAGCATGAGGGCTTGTCCTGTGGTGACCTGGAGTCCTGGTGCCCTTGCCATGGTGCAGTGTAATTGCTGTAGTACAAGCAATTAAAGGCACTGGTGCTCTGCAAGAGTCATTTCATAGCCCTTCATGGAGCTTTGCTGCCCAGGCCCCTGTCCAGGAGCTGTGTCTGTCACATTTCATGGCATTTTAAAATTAGAGCTGCAAGTGGATTCTATTTCATTCATTTTTATTTCTGCAGCACTGGCTACCACAGAAAAATCCTGCTTCCCCGAAACACTCATCAGGTGTAAGTTTATACAGACTTCCCTTCAAAATTTCAGACAGGCTACCAAATTTCACACTCAGGGTTTGAAATGAAATGGTTTTGTTTGAGACAGCAGCTCTTTTAGTTCTTCAATTCAGTGGTAAAGTTCCTGCCCTTCTAATTACATTTACATTTCAGTTAAGAGTCAATATTTCTCTCCTGTTTTAATGTTTCCAACACATTTCATCACTGAATTTTGAGCTGTTGGTGGATGTACCTTTCAGTGCTTTCCTACAGCCTCAACACAATGCAAGTGCTTGAACAAGCTGAAAACAAGTCAGGTGGTTACACACCTTGTCTTGATGTGGTCCCTCCCATCAGCTCTAGGAATCACATTAATGTCACCTGTTTGCAATATGAGCACAAAGGGATACCAAGATGCATCTTGGAACTCATATTTCTAAAGTGTGACTACATTTGTTTTTTTAAAGGAATCAGCAGATGAAGTAACCCAAGTATGTTTTTTTCCGTAACTTCTTCTCCCTGTACCCAATGTAGTTGCACTTCAGAGCAGTTTCACATTGCTTTCTCTGTACAGAGACTCATTAAACCTAGATTGTCTTCTGCAGCAGCTCCTATGACAATTAAAGGAGAATTTCTTTCATGGCCTTCACAAAAAAAAAAAAAACAAACCCAAAAAACAACACCAAACTCAAGCCCCTAAAAAGTTTGGAAGCCTTTCCAAAGTACTATTTAAAAAGCCACAGGAGCAAGTTCATGTTATGCATTTGACAAAGCAGAGAGAGGAAAGATAAAAGTAGCATGAGTTGGTGCTTAGGTCTAATGACAGGGATTCAAATGTTTGAACTACCATTTCAGCTTCAGTACTAATTAATCATATCATATCTGACACGTTATAGCCACACCATGCCTCAGTTTTACCCTCTGTATATTGGGGACAACTATATTCACCCCCATTCCTGAATAGTTTTAAAAGTTTTGTGAAAAGAACACCAAATAAGTAAAAAAAAAAAATAATAATCAATTTTGGTTATCAGGGCTGAAGGGGCTCCCTTCACACATGACTGATGGGTGCTTTGGGAGGAAAATAAAGTGTTTGGGCAAGACTCTGCCTTTTGTTACCTTTTCTGCCTTTAGTTATTACTTTTTATCTTCTGATTAGGCTAGTGCTGATCTGGAAATCTTACCCACACTCTTAAGTGAAATAAACCCCTCTCCTTTTTCTTTGTCAGCACTGAAGCCCTCTCACTGCACAGGGAGGTAAGTTAATTACCTATTCTTACTTCCCCTCCTTCCCCCCTGCCACACAAATGAAGAGGCTAATCCTGTTTTACTCATCATGAATGATAGCAAAGGTGTGATTCATTTGCTCTAATTTAGTCACCATCTGCCCAGGGTCTGAGGCAGGTACCCTCATCCCTGTTTATTATCAGTAGAGAGAAACAGGTATCTCCACAGAGCAATTTATCTTATCCCGAGATGGGAGTGTCTAAAATAGGTCAGAAAAATCACACTCTGGAGATATTTATTGTATTTCTGGGAGCATTAAGGGAGCTTGAGGTGTCTGCCTCAAACTTGGGTGCATAACTTCCAGACATCCCACGTAGGATATCCACAAGAGCTGCTAAAATGATATAATAATTCTCACTGCAGACTGATATAACCTAAATGAGACTGACATCTCACAGCACAGATAAAGTCTGGCATGGACAGTCATAGTTAGCAACTGTGAATGTGATGCCTGACATTAATCAGGAGATAATAGTGAGATTGTAGCTTTGAGAGCCATCAGATGAACTCGACCCAGTCATCATTAATCAACACACTTTACTTTCACATCCCATACTTTGGGGGCTCCATGCATGAGGCAGCGATGCTAAAATGTGCATCTGAGCATCTCTTTTTCTGGAACAGCAAGTTCCTTATTGCTAATAATAGTAAATTATTTACTATTGATTCTCAAACACCGTGGTTATCCCAGTCTAATCATTAACCTTCCTGCAAGGTAGGAAGACTCCCTATCAAAAGGAATCAATTTTAAATTTGGGACATCACTTAAAAAAAATAAATTAAAAAATAGGATACTTAAGGCTTGTCATGATTGCTCAGAAGATTGATTAGAGCTACTTTTGACAAAGTAATAAAGATGTAGGAAGATTTATTTTGCCACATAAATCCAACCACAAGACCCAGATCTCCCAGGTATGTGGGTAATCATCACTGCAATGCAATTGTCACCCACGGGACTGTGGATAACCTTACATGGCAAGCTGGGACAGCACAGAACAGCTTGGGACAAGAATTAGCTAAACATATTGAGCTGCTGACACTCCTTCCCAAGAAACTTTGCTTTCTATGCCATTAGCAGAGAGGCCTCAAGTGAGAAAATAAACTAACAAAGAAATTGCCAACAATTTCAAAAAAAGAAAGGAAAAAAGGCAGCGCTTCTGTCTGTAAAAGCCTACTGGTACCTCCAGAAAGTTGTCCTGATTTTTCCTGTCCTGCAATCCTGCTGCCACCCTAATCACTTCTGATTATTACAGTAGCTTCTTTTACTGTTTTATTGAATCCCTACTCTTCAGAATTCAGGTGTTGGAGGTACTGAACATAAATAATGTTCTGCCTTGGGAAGGGACTCTACTCTCAGCAGCATGGATTTTCTTTCCTTAGAAAGCTGGCTTGAGTTAATTCAATGTTACACCATCACCCTCCTCCCCAGCAAACAAACAATTGCCCTGCTTTGAATTCATGCCACTTTTTGCTCATTATTTCCTCTTTTCTTAGTTTCAAATGACGCTCAGTCTTAGCAGCTGCCCTACAAAGCCTCAAACATAATTTTTCATCCCAACATGAACATCACAAAAGGAAACTTTCTTCTCCCAGAAATGCCTTTCAAGGAGCCTTGCACTTCAAAATAGATCCAACCATTGAAAATTTGACTTCATACCTTTTCCCTTTTAAGAGAATATATTCCCCATTAGATATAAAAAAAAGCTAAAATATAAAAAAATTGGAGTACTCACAAGAATGAAGAGAGCACAGTAACCAACAGCCCTTCTGCTAAGGAGCTATTCAAGCTACAGCTCACCACCTGATCCATATTTAAGGATTAGCCTCAAATTGGGGTGGGTCAGAGAAATACTCAGACTTAAAAAAATGCCTTTCTAAGAAGCTGTTATTTCTGTGCATGAAATGATAGAAATTGTTGGGTTCTTCTATTGACAGCTTTGATCTTTGTTTTATATAATTTCCCAGTCAAGAACATTGTGTGTTTTGTGGTAACATGCACAACAGGGGACACTGTGTAGAAAACCCCCCATCCCACCTCTGTATTTTCAACAGGAATCAATGCTGATCCTTGTTTTTAAGCCAGCATTTTTTTCAAAAGATCCCCAACATGCAGGAAACTTCACCCAAACAACACCAACAGGTCATTATTATTATTCTTTACAAGAAAAAAAAAAAAAGGTCAACAGGCTTGCAGTAAAATATATGTCTATCAATTAGGCTCAAAATTCCCAAATTTAAATGGGCATTTTTCTATAGATATTTGGTAGAATTTTGTACTAATGCTTCACTTGCACACCCACGTCTTAATTTATGGTGTTTATCAGGTTAGCTCCACAGATATCCTTGTCTTGGAGTCAGCAATAATCTTCAATTTACATTTTAAACTAGTAAAATTGAACTAGAAAGAGGGTACCAAGGAGTAAAATTACCTTTACAGGTTTGCTTCTTGGGCCAATATGGTAATAACATCAAATTCTCCTGATCCCTGATCTAGTGTTATTAACACAGTTTTATAAATTAAACTTTATTTTAAATCAAAGTTGTTGGAAAACAGAGCAGCACCAAGTCTAAAATGTGTGTGTCTCACCTGAATGCAAATTTGCAGTCAGATTCTTTGCTTTGTATAGCCATCATATTGCACCACACAGATTTTTTGGTCTTTATTGGTTTTTTGTGTTTATTGTATACAAATGATAATTGTGATATCTGGAGAATGCCAATCTCTTGCCTGAGTCTCAGGGAACCAAACTGAACTGAGTACAGATGCACAAAGCTCACGGCCTGAATCAAAGGTAAAAACATCCTGACTAGTGGAATAAAAATGATTTAGGTCACACCACAGAAGTACTCAAAAATCAACACTGCCCTGAATGCAAAATGAGACTGAAACCAATAGCTAGCCTGAACTTTGTTCACAAATTCAAATTTCCAACAGCAGCAATGCCAGATCTCACTGTTTTCTTTGGGACTGTTGTGATATTTGTTGTTCTTCTTAAAGTCCTGGCACCTCTAGTCAAAGGATTAGGTGTTGATCTCTGCTTTCTTCTAAAATAAAAGTAACTTTTTCAAGTTTGAGGAAATGCTTCTAAATGTTGCCTGTGCATGGCAGGTTACAGACTCTTCTTGTGCTCCAGAGCACCAGACCCAAAGCAGAAAGCACAGGGTGAGATTGCTGTCAGTAACTCCTGTGGAGATGTTTGGGCTCGAGCTGTCTGCTATCAAGAGTTTTGGAAAACTCTCTGCTTGTGCTCTGCTGATGTAAAGAATAGGCTGACCAAATTCATGTTTTAAAAAAAATAATGTTTCAGGCTAAAAAAAATAGAGAAAGTGAATGAAAAAAATTACCTCCACCCCATATTTGCCCCAGGATTTGCTCCAACATCAGGATTTTTCTTGCCAGGTGAGATGCATATGGGATGCAGGATGTTTCTGTAGCCTAAGAGGTTGTGAAGACACACTTGCATGTCAGAAATCTTTCCAGTGCTGTCTTTTCCATGTCCTGCTCCAAGAGGGCTGTACAAATTTTGTGTACAGGATATGGTTCAGTTTTCAGTCTAGAAATTTCAATCCACTCCCACCTCTAGAACTAAAGCAGTCACTTTTCTAAACTTAAACAGCTGTTAGGAAGAGGAAAAAAAAATTGGCTACCATTTGATAGACACTCTGATCAGCTGCTGTTTATAAACAATATGATTTATAGAGAAGAAAATAATTGTGAGCAGCCACAAGGCAAAATTTGCTGTTATTGTTAATTCTGCTAGGATTGGCTAGCAAAAAAATTACAGAAATCAAAGACTGGAGATGGCCATTGGGAAGAAGAACAAACAACATCCTCATATATTTTCTGTTTTGCATGGAGTTTTCCTGGAAGAAGATCGGAATCAGAATAGTATTGGTTGTTATGCTTCTAGAGTGAGGAAGTGTGAATTCTCCTATTCCTCCCCTTACCCAGTAAACACTTCTCATTTCTGATGCTGTTTGAATCCTTCTTTAACACAAAAGGTTTAAAATAGGAGAAATAGAAGTCAAGGATACAAATTCTAAATATTTGTCTGATTTTGCTGTCTGTGACTTTCACTTACTCTCACAGAAAACATATGGCACCAGTGAAGTTGTGCTGGGTTTCCATCTCTGTAAGGAGTTCAGCACCAACTCCTGCATGAATGAATAATGAGTACAAAATGTGATCCATCCTGCAAAGCTTTCCTCCAAAATATTCCTGTTCAAGGGACTATTATCAGTGCAGTCCTAGCTCCCAAAGTTCAAAGTTTCCCAGTGTTTTTCCAGAAAAAACACAATATTTACCAATTGCCTTTAAATTTTTAATTTTCATATACATCTACATCCTGGCACATAAAGAAATATTCCAAACACTTTATGCTTTTATCAGCTGTTTATTCCAAATCAAATAAACCAGGCAATGTACAGACTAGAATACAGAGGAGATTTTACCTGCTGCTCTGAGGCCAGATGTGCATGTAACCAACACTGGGAAAGCTCATTTCTAATTTTGCTGAACCACAAGACTGGAAATTAAATGAGAATCTCCATTCAGAGAGAGCAGGATTCCTTTAAGGGCATGAAGGGAAGATGTATGAGGTAAGAAAAGTATATTTAGGTATTGTCTGCCTTGATTATACCATTTCTTGTAGTTTTTCAAAGGAGTAGGAAACTATCTGGCTTGCATTCTCAGCAAGTTGGGCTTACAAATGTTACTGAAGTGTAATAGCTCCCCCTGCCAGGTTTAGATAATAAGCTGCATTTCACACATGTGTAGATACCCTCACACACACTCCAGAAATAAATTAACACCTATGTTACCATTTGCTGTCACTTCTTTAATCTTCAATGATTATTAGATCAAAAGAAAAAAAATACATGCACCTGACACCTAATGTGTATTAAAGTAATTTTATAAAACTTTCAAAGAGGAAGATATTAATATTAATTTGAATTTTGCGGGGGCAAGAGAAATGTAAAATTATTCCAAGCAGTAAGGGAGAAATAAACTAAATTACAAAATTTTAATTTTGCTTTTATTTACTGTTAACTTTTCAGTCTTCTATCAAATTAACCTATTTTATAATCTCAGGCACTTAATTACATGAAAGATAATTGTGGTCTAAATCTGTTGACTGCTGACTACTAGGACCAAACTTTGTGTTGCACTGGGTTTGGTCCATTTTAGTCTTCAATAAAAGAATGAAAAGAGTTCAGAGCTTACAGCTTTAACCTTCAGAAACCTACACTTCTGACTGATGCCAAGAAATCCTACAGGATGAAAGTCAAGCTGTTAAAAAAAAAATTGTATCTGAACAGGTAGAATTCAAATCTCTCATGAAGTCCCCAGTCTTAAAAACACTCAACAAATTTATGGACAGGTGAAAACGTCTACATAAGTGTCTGTATCTACAGAAGAGATTCAGTGGTAATGACTAGGCTGAAGGATTGAAAACCTGAGTTTGGACGTATGTAGTAGTAATAATAATAATAATAATAATAATAATAATGTATTCAATTAAATATATTTTTGCCATCCTCTGCTTCCTCTTCCATCTCATCCCCACCCTGGTTTATGCGTTAATTTAGACCCAGCAAATTTTTTTATAATCTTGCAGTTAATTTACAATGAGTCAGTCAGGCATCCTTCACCTTTAATGCAAATTACCAGTGTATGTGATTAATGAATTTTTTATTGCTGGCTGTTTACTATAGTCAGTTCAAAATACTGAGGAACTCTAAATTAGGTCCCATGGAAATCGTGGAATTGTTTACGAAAGCATAGTCATAATGTAGCAAAAATCTGTTCTTCAACTTTTCTTTTTCAGCTGCTGCTATTTGAGATCACCAATTTTCCAAATTGAGGTAAAGATTTTGCAGTGATTTCACCAAGTCCTTAAATTTAATGTCCTACTCTGGAAGGAGCTGGACAGGTAAGAACGAAAGGAGAGGTGTGACATGGTCTTTGGGAATCAAAAAGGAGCTTGGTGAAAAAAAAAAATTCCTCCAGGAGACCCCAGCTATGACTTTAAGAGGAAAGGCAGTGGCAGAGCCAGGTGAGGCTGGTGGTGGAGTCTCTTTTCCCTCTCTGTAAAATGTGTTAGAACAGAAAGTGTTTATATGGAACTAAAAGTCCGCTTTGATCCCGCCGTAGTGACGGAGTTGACAACAGCAGCAAACAGTTGCAGAGTCTATCTGTCATGATTTGAGCTGCTGAACTTCAGGAATACACAAGAGGTGGTAAAATTGAGATGAAGATAAATGTGCTTATTTCCTAGTGGCTACTCCATTTCCCTGTCATGAGCACAGGAATTCTCAGGCACAAAAAACACCATATTCAGGAAAAGTCATTCAACAGACACCTGTTTTTCAAGACTGTCCATTACTAAGTGAGAAACACAAGGGTATATTTCAAATTTTTTTTGGCTCATTGTTTCACCTTATTGCTCTCATAACTTCTAAGGAGAAAAATAAGGAATGAATTTCTATCATTAAATGCTTTGATATTAAACCATTGGACACTTCTGAGGCTGTGATCCACTCCAAGCTCATATCCTGTGCTGCTGACAATTCTAATAGTATCAGGATGGATCCAAGGAAAAGCTACAGTAAATTGAGGTTTAGGAATTTTTGCAGCTTGAACACTTGTGTCTTGTATAAGTGAAATGTTTTGGGGTTTTTTTAAGCCTGTTTGTCTGAAATCAGAGTCAAGGCTCTTGTTCAACACTGATCTACAAATAAGGACCTATTTTACCCATTTGACCAGAAGCTTGAGAAGTGAATACTTGGCTTGAGAGACACCAAATAAATACAGGAAATTGTAAAAATAAAGTTTGATAGGCAATATTGCATATTCCCTAGATCATTAGTCCCATTTGAACATCTTAGGTTTCCCTTCTATGGTCTGGATTCAGGAATCTATCTAGTAGAAGGCAAACACCATAACAAGAAAATGAAATCACAAAATTAATCAAACATCAGAGAACCTTGTCTATTAGACATTTTGTCTTTCATAAAAGCATTACAAAGTCAGAAAATAAAAACATACATGTTGATTTTTTGGAAGAGTACAAGTCAAGAATAAAGAAAACCATCTAAGCTTTCATGGAAAGTGGACAAAATGCACAAGAATTTTCATATTTTAATGGTCTGCTTTCATCATGAGAAGACTTTAAGTTTCTTTTGTGTAATTAACACAGGTCTTAAAATAGAGAAAAGTGAAATGGTGGCCAGGAAGAATAATTATACAGGTAAAGAAAGGACAAAGCAATCCTGTCCATGTCTTAAAGAGATTGGGGTATGGTTTGATTTGAGTTTATATCTGTTACTAAGCACAGAAAATTTTGTAAATGCATAATTAGCATGTCCATTTGACAGCCTACATGATCTGCCAGTACATCTGAGGGAAAAGATCAAAGCAAAGAATTCACAGATTTGTGCATGCAACCATGAAGTTATTGTATGACGTTCCTCAGTTTAACTACAAATTTCACTTGTACGTAAAAATGTCATTTACATTTTTGCAGAAGTTCTTCTAAATTAACTTTCATTATTTATTAATTTAACCTGATGATGTCTTATAATTAGAACTGCTGAGAGATTGACTACAGTGTGGCACATCCCTATAATTAGAACTGCATTGCTCACGACTGTAGAAGTTTTTAATATACTCACACCTCTGGTTCCTTGAGGAATTAAGTGGGTGAAAAGACCCAAAGACCCTGAAAATACGGGCACATGTAAATACATATAACTATAATGTTAGAAATATAGACTAAGAGTAGTTTATTTTAAGTGATTTAGATGGCAAATATTTATTCTGATATGGAAAGTGAATGGTAGCCCAGAAGTTGCTAGATTATACATGCTGGTTCCTTGGAGGTCTGGTTATGTAGCTATATAGATGCATTTTTATACAGGAATAGTGGCAAATGATAGTTGCATACCATAATAATTACTTTTTATTTACAGTAGTAGAAATTACCTCCATTATATACTGGAATAACAAGGACATAGATCTGGTCACTGACTTTGTCCAACAGATCTTTCAGCCAAAGAGTGACAGAACCAGAAATTACTCCATTCTCATTTAAAAGGAAGAGAAATCATGGAGTAAGGACATCCCCAAACTATAGGTTTTACTAATTCCCTTTATTTCACATCAGAAGTATTGCATTGTGCATCTGGGTCTTTAATGAGGCCAGCAAAGACAAAAGGAAGATGCTCTGTTCTCACTGACCTCCCTGGCTATTGGCAAATCCCTGAGGTGCAAGGCAGGGAGGCAGGGAGAGCAACTTCAGCTTTTCAGGATAGATAAAACACTGGGATGGCAAAGCAGCAAAAACTTCCACTTTCCAGATGGAGCATTAATATTCTGGATTTGTGGCGCTGTGCTATTTTGAAACAAATAAAATAAAGTAATAAAAAAGGAAGTTCATTTGCCATATGGCTGTTTATTTCTCTTGTGCTACAGCTCAGAGATAAGTAATGTATGGTTTCTCAATATGGCACATCCACACGCTCCTCCCAGGTGCATAGGATCTAGCACACCTAGATTAACACGAGCCAAACTCCTTTTGATTGCATTGAACATGTGGCATGGTGGCTTAAGGGATTTTCTCCTTCAGTTAAAGTACAAGACACGTTTGACAGCCAGCAGAGGGAAAGATACATTTAGGACAGAAAAGAAGAGTACAGAGGGAAGAAGAGGGTGGATGCAAAGGCACAAAAGATAATGTGGTTGGTTGTCCAATGTTTTCTATGTGAAATTAGTGCTTGGGAATTTGGGATTCTGGCAGCCCAAAAAAAACAAAGATTTGTCTAAAAGGAGAGCGGAACATAAGCAGCAGCATCCCTGGCTCACCACCAGCAGATACAAATTTGAGCAGATACAAATTTGAGCAGACAAAAATTTCTGGTACCTATCAGAGAGTGACCAGAAATGGCAAAACTTCCAGTACACCTCAGACACTCCCAGGTGTGTTCAGGGAAGGAGTGTTGCCTGCCTTGCAGGAAACTCATGGCATTTGACAGTAAATACAAATAGCATCTATAAACATAATTATATGTATATAAAATATAGAAATCAATATCTAGCTAATTTTGACTCAATCTCCAGAATTTTCCTCTGCAGCATAGGGCAGCCACAGTATGCTGGCCTTTCTGCCCTCTCCTCCCTTGTCTCAGCAGGTGCACCTTGAACTTTTTAAAAAAGGTAAAAATAAAAGAAACTTGCTAAGGATCTTAACATCATGTATTACTTAGTTTTTCTGAATTTGTCAAGGCAATCAAAGAAGGCCAGGCCTGCCACAGCCACAAGCACTTCAGAAGTTCAGAGCATCTGTGTCTGTGTGTCTGTTGCAGGAGAGCATTGGTCTGTGTTCTTTGCTGCAGGAGGATAAAAGCAGGGCAGAGGATGCTAGTGTCACATTGTAGGTAATAATACCCTTGCAATAGGACAGTTCAAATCTGGAATGGGTAACTTAGAGAAGCTGCTCCATTCCTTTTACCTTCTTTGGTCCTGATTTGAGGTTTTCTCTCTTATTTTTAGGACATGATGGAGGTTTGGAGTAGAAACACTACACCACTGCATGTAGAAGTGAAGTGCACATAGGCACAGAAGTATTCTGGGGGATATTTCCACTCCCAGACTCACAGCTCAGTGATGACCATATAATGTTCATAGGAAGAAAACAAAAAGTGTACTGAGAAGCTCACTCTCAAAGCAATTATTCCACATCTTCCCCTGACTGTTCATTTAGGACATTTTTTAAGAAAATCAGTGACAACTGATATATAGTATAAGTTAAATGACTTTGAAACCAATAACATTCCAACCAAGGAAATAAGGATGTGGTAACCACAGAAAACCAAAAATATCTTTTTGTTTGTTTGCTTTGCTTTGCTTTAATTGAGATGAGGCCTCAGAGTTCCTGCAGGTTTTGCTGTGCAGAAAGTTCCAGGTAGGCATCGAGAGTAACTTGAGGAGGGAAAGGTGTGGTAGCTCATCCATTTTAATTCTGGATAACAAGGCAAAACTTATCTCCTGATAGCTCTCTAGCTACTCTGATGATAGGAACCTCAGTACAAAGCACTTAGGCATGCACTTAATTTTAAACCCAGCAGTAATCCTGATTGAATCAAGACCTCTACCTTTGTGCTTAAAGTAAAGCATGTGCTTAAGTACCTTTTTGTATAGGGGCCTTAATTACATTATGTGTGTGAGAGGATATGATAATTTTAGTTGGCTTTCCCAAGAGAGCCTTTAGTTAATAAAATAACTAGGTTTAATACTCCACAGAGTCGTATGGGAACAGGATTGTGCTCCTCCTCCTGAAGCCCAGCACAGGGTAGATGGTAATTTAATTGTTGGAAGCACAGAAAGCACTGAAATGCTGTATGTCTTAATATTGTACTGCAAGAGCTTGTTTGTTTCTATTATGCAATACCTTGGGAAACCACTGTGCAATGCTACCACCAGTTATTCATAACTACATTTGAATTTACTGATGTTCAGTTCCAGACTTTAGCTGTGTTATCAGATAAGAGAAGGGGGGAAAGTCCAACTAACAGGAATTTCTTTAAAGAGAATGAGTGAAAACAAAAGCAAAAATAAAACTCGTGTTCTTTCCCAACAGAACCACCTGCTCCAATGAGGAAAATTCAGCACAATAAAAAGAAGACCAAAATAAAAGTAGGGCAGATCTGTTTGTAAAGAGTTTCTTCACAAGCCCTTATTATGATTATTCTATTATATTGTTCTGTGTGCAAAGCAGTGTTTAGGCTGAGCCTGTGAAATGCATGGCTGTGAGAGACAGTGGTGAGCAGAGGAAGGACTGGTGAACTCACTGTAGATCCTCAGACATCACACTGAGGTGCTCATTCCAACCTTTGATTCTCCACAACACGTCACCAAAATGTTTCCTGCACCACCAGCTGCTCCCAAAAGTGGTTAAAGGCAACACTTCAAGGTAGTAATTTGGGCTGGGCAACTGCAGGCAGGTGGAACCCAAGAGCCAGGATTTCACCTGAGCCTTACACTGAACAATTTACTCTGGCAAGTCTGGGAGAGATTTTTTTCCCTACTTGTTTGGTATATTTCAAGTGGGTTTATGTACAAAGCATGAGTTTTAGTATAACATTACACTGAGCAGTGCAGACCAGAGCTTCTTAAAAGTAGTTTCCCATAGTGGTTACTGGCTGCAGATGGTACAAACTGCAGTAACTCTTGTGAAATAGCTGAAGCAAGGCTGAGCCATATCACATCAGGATCTGACAATTTTTCTTCACTCTATTTCTTTGCAGCAGCAAAGCTGATTTTCCTTAAATGGCAAAGAGCAACAATTTCTACTGTAGTTGTTGATTAATACATACTGTGCTTTTATGCCATGGACAGGGTCCACGTTATATTAGTTTGACAGCATCAGAGTGTGTTTCTGCTGTATTTAAAAAACAGACCTCAGCTGGAAAAAGAAGTAAAATATTTTGAAGTAACATAAGAAAGACAACTACAATAAAATAAAATAAAATAAAATAAAATAAAATAAAATAAAATAAAATAAAATAAAATAAAATAAAATAAAATAAAATAGCAATATTATTTTTTACAGATTTTTTTAGTGGAAAAATTATCTTTTACCTCAAAATAGAGATTTTAGCCCACACTTGTAATTTAGTATATGCAGTAATTTAGAATTAGGTCTTACAAAGCTAAAGATTAAAAAATTATCCATTAGAAGTGTTAACTGTAAGTGGCTTCCAAGAAATTTCTACTCAGTTCTCCTTTGGATTGACTGGCAAAAGGGATTTATGGAGCTAAGTACAACTTCATGCACCCAACTTGAAAAGTTTAACTCCTCATGGTCTATGGTCAGATGCCATCTTTTGGCCATCAGCCTGTCTGCAGCTCTGGAGGATCAGACATTCCACACCTTTCCTTATGCTTAGAATGCAGCAATCCTTTTGCACCTCCTTTTCATTGAGGGAAGAATGGATCAACAGTAGTGACATATCTGTGGGGTTTTTCACAGAAATCCCAGCAGCTGTGACAACCTGCAGCAGAGCAGTGTAAATGAAGGTCTGCACTCCCTTCCTGGATTGCAGAGTAATAGAGAAATTACTATTTTAATAGCTACATGCTCAAGAGTGTCCTCCCCAAAGGTGGCCACACAAGGCTGGCTGCTTTTCCAATCCCCTGTTAATGGCTGTGAGGGTGTACAAGCCCTCACACAGGATTTTAGGGGAGAGGTTGGATAAAACCAGCCTGGATGTTAGGAAATTGCAGTTAAAAAAGTGATTTTCAATAATGTTACTATTTACAGGCTTAACCTTGCTTCCATCTGAGTCAGCAGCAGACATCCAATGATTTCAATACTGGAGGCTAAAGCACTCAATACCTTTCAAACTATAAGGTCAGAACACAAATTCTTGATGTATAGACCCCCAGCCAGCAAGGGAAAGAGGGGAAGAAACGAAAGTCTGTACCATAGATGTTCATAAATTTGAGATCTCGGCTCATCAGCATCAAATTTCAATTTGAATATGTATAAATTTCTAAGTAATAGAGGAACTAAGTTGGCAAAGTACACATATATTAGTCTAGATTCAGATTAGTTTCAGAGACATGTAACAAACAGCATCCAACTTCAATCACTTGCAGAGTTAAAGTATTTGAATGGCTTAAACTTAGCCATATGCTTAAATCTCTAATGAACAGAGACCAGACTGTCTTTTTTAAAAGAAGTCTTACATTTAACATTTGCCTAAATACCGATTTAGGCTCAGGGATTTAAATCTATGGAATAATCTTAATTTAGAAAGACAGAGGTAAAAAGGAGGGAGGAAATTCTTTCCCTCTTCTGAGATGGAAAATCAGACAGAAAGGGACTCTGATATTCCATATAACATCCCATAGCATCCTCCCCCTTCTGTTTTCACTGTAAATGAAAGTTCAGTTACTGCCATTCACTTCACAGGAATCAACTAATTTGAAAACTGCAATTACATCTCCCCTCAGTTTTCTGATGTTCAGACTAAACAAGTCCAGTCCTCTCAAATTTGCTTGTAAGACATTTTTCTATATGTCTTTGATCATATTTGTCATCTTCCTGTGGACTACTCCTGCTTTCTTCACATCTCTCTTAAAATGTAGTAACTTGAATTGGAGATCAGAGTTGAGGGCTTTACCAGAAAATTGAAAATACTACTTGCTGGGATTTTTATGTGACAGTTCTTTTTATACATGACGGTATGAGTGGTTAAAATGACTAATTTTTCTACAGATTATTTTCCCTTATAACCCCAAAATAATTTCTGGCAAATCTACTGTGCCCTCCCTCATCTCATATTTGGGCAGAAGTCATGAGTTTGGTCAGAGAGAATAAAATTAAGCATAGCTGTTCAATATTTAACCACCTTTTATTTTTCCAGACTGTGATTCTAATTTGCTAAAACTGCTTTGAATTCTAATCTTAAGGGTGCTTGAGAGTTGTCCCAGTTGGATATAATCCACAAAAAAATAATAAACTTGTTCAATTCCACCCTTCATTACTAAAAATGGGGAATAATACCAAACACAGGAGAGGTCAAAGTATGACTCCTTTTCTGCATTGCTCCAGTGTAACAGAAACACATTTAAAACTGTTTTTCTTTTTTTCTTCCTTTTAATTCAGTCTTCCAACTGGATGTGCATACAACACTTGCCCATTTTGCATTTTCTTGGTTTATTTATGGTAACATCTTTCAAATTATGTCAGAATCAGATGGTGACTCACAACTACTTCATTCTATGAATGCTGTTACCCTGCCATTGAAGGAAAAGTGATTGGTTTGACAGCTTAGTCTGATGTATCTGTCAGTTGTTACTTATCACTTTTACATCCTTTGCTTACAGGTGAGTTGAGCATTGCTCCTTATCTATTTGGCCTAGAATTTCTTTATCTGCAATTCTCCCCTGTTTAAAAATCAGATACTACATTCCCCCATTTCCTGTATTCTAGATTTCCAATCATTCTCTCATTTTCGTATTCACCCATTCTAGATTATTTCAGCACATCCAGAAATAATAGAAAAAGGTTGTATTTTTCAAACTCATCTCTAATTTATTCTTTGCCTATATGAATCTCATTTCGTTGTGGTGGAGAACTGAACTTTTTTGTTGTTGTTGCTTTTAAGTGAAGAATGATGGAAAAAAACCCTTGGGAATTCAACACCATCTTTATAATCTTGTATGTAATTCAGTAGCTAATAAGGGAACTAACGAGGGATTTTCATGGGCAGAATCAAAATTAGCAGAATCTACCCAAAACATATCTCAACAACTTAATCAAAGACATGGGGTTTAGTTTAATATTTTTCCTATACTGTATCAGCACACACCTACATACATATATTTCCATTAAATGGCATACTGAGCAATTGAAATATCAAATTAGCAGAAAGATGAAATAGTTTGAAAGCTATTTTAAAAAGACATTTCAACATCTGTAAAATTATTAGAATATTGGGTAAAAGATCCCTCGTATTTTTTTAGTTGAACGGAAAATATAGTATAGTTCCGTGCCATGTTGTTCCCAACATATTATAATTAATATTTTACATGCATTTCTTTTTTCACTTTCTCATCTTTTGATTCCTATGCAAAAGTGAATTTAACATGATGCAGAAAGATCAGATAGGCAAGATAGTTCCCCTTTGTATTTGGTGGGAGTGATTTATAAACACTTCATTTATCGTTCCTCTACATTCATGTTAATATTGAAATTTTTTAGCATATTTTATGGACAAAGGAAGGAGGCATGTAGAAGTGTTGGGGTAAACATGGTGACATGGATGGGCTTTTACGTTTTTAGCCTGGTGAGCAGAGAAGAAGAGAGATTAAGGAATAGGAGGGAAAAGATCCATAATAGTTATCTGACACCTGGAAAGTTTTAAAATTGCCAAAGGTAAAAACCAAATAACCATGATTGTAACTTTGCATTATCACTCTGTTTCCTGTCCCACTGAAGACTGCACCCTGGAAACAAGGAGTTCATAAATGTTAAATTAGACAGACTTTGCTCTGTGATGCCAGCCATGGCTGTGACCTAAAGCAAGAATATAGAATGCCTTTCAGTTAGAGAATCTGTCACTCTCATTCCCTTTGATGCTCTTCCTTCACTTTCAGGAAGAGAGCAGAGGGAGTTAAGGTTGGTGGCCTGCTCCCCTGTTGTCCCTTATTTTACAGGCATTGAAATCCAGATGAAACCTCGAGCCACACACACACAAAATCCCCTTCACTTTCATCAGTAACTTTCTCCTTCACTAAAGTTTCCATCAGAGAGCCGGTGAGCCTTATTATACAGTCACCCAGCTCTGGTAACCACACAGTCACGGCAAAGGAAGCATTGTAGAAACTCCCAGAAAAGGTTCCTTCATCTGAGCACGCTCTGGCCGAGGCCCCTTTCTTCCTCCTGCTTTGAGTCTCTGCGGGTGCTGTGGCTCCTGCAGATCACAGGGGCTCAGTGGCCCCTCGTAACCTCCCCGGTCTTCTTTGCTCTGCCAACAGCATCCCTACACACACAGGGAAGGCTGAGTCAGCAGCCCAGTCCCACCATCCCTTTGTTGGAAACTTCTCCATAAACATTAGCTGTAGGCCTGTGCTCTAGTGAACTTCTCTCTCTGTCAAAATTGCACGTATTTATCACGTGCCTGGAGTTTCGCAAGGTGGGACAAAGCTTGCGGCCTCTCCTCTGACTAAAAATTGGAAACTGGAATTGGATCTGGTCAGAACTGCCTGAAACACTCGCAGCCCCAAGGAGAGAAGTGGTTCACACCCTTCTCTTCCTCACTGGGTGTAACAAAGCTGGGCCATAGTTAACATATCAAGGACATATAAAGGCTGATTTCTTTTTAAATCAGCATAAGACTGAAGATTTGGGGGGTTTTTGTGCTTGCATCCTGATTAGACTGCTAGGTTGTCTGTCATTTTTGTTTTTTGGGACTGATGGCAGTCTCCTCAATGAGGTTAGAGCACACTGCCAAATGTCTGGAGCTCAGCCTATGCTAATGTCCCTATTGCTGCTTCTGCTTCGAGGAAGCAATAGGAGACGAATGACTGGGCTTAACTTCCTAATTAAGGAAGAGCTGGAGGGAATACATCATGGGCAGTAGGGGGGAAAAAAAAAAAAAAGAAGAAAAGGAATTTTTTTCTGGTTTATGCTTCAAATGATTCATGACTTGCAATACATCATATGCAGTCCTGGTTCAACACGAGTCTTAGGCAAGTGTATTGCTTTAACTCGTAACCTTTTCTGAAAACTATTGGAAAATTGACTACGGTTTAATTTCAAAAATGAAAGACTAAGTGAGGACAGAAGTTAGACTGGAGAGGAACTGTGTTTGTTTTACTGTTTTCAATACTTGCTAAGGATTCTTTTTTCACATTAGTTTTTTGTAACTGAGCCCCTTTATTGGGACTAAAGATTGATGTGTCTATCACTTCAGAAACATCTCTTGTTTCACTATGACTTTAACAAGCCTTTGAGATCTAATAAAATTTGTAGGGATGCAGAACTCACAAACAAAACCAAAGTAACCTACCCTTAGATTTGGTCAACTCCATGTCTACCTGAATAAATGTCATGATCTAAGGGTCTATCGTACATAAATAAGATCTATATAGCATTGTTCATAGAACAACATCCCTAAAACTGAAATAGATTAATATTTTCCTTCTCTTTTATTGTCCTAATTTCTACAGGAAATTTCAGGAAAACTGATGCTTTCCTGAAGAAGGCTTCCATTCAGCAGCCCTACCATGCTACTTCCTCCCTGAAGAAGTATCAAGAAATATTTATGACATGCAAAAAAGCTTCCATTTCTAAGGATATGAAATATGTTAAAGTTCTCATAAGAAATAGAGCATTACAGTTGGGTTTTCATTTAAATATGATTTCTGAAAACTAATAAAAAAATTAGAAATGTTGGTGCACAGAAAAATGACAAGTGAGAAAAAAATGCATATAAAAATATTGACAGGATAGCGTGGGGAACTAAATGGGGGAAAATTTCTTTTGCTTTGGAGAGAGCATTATGTAGGCAAGGCAATTTTATTAGCACGGTTGGATAAAATATAAAGGGTTTTCCTAATCTCAAAGACTTCAAAAGAGAATTTTTTTGAGACAATATTAATATCAAAGCCAGTTGTCACTATTATTAAAATGTTCTTTGCTCTTCATTAGTCACAAATGATCCCCTCGACTCACAAAAAGGTACTCGGTAAATTAAAAGCTTTTATGTAACACTCCAACAAAAGTTGAATGACTCCGGAGTTAAAAGGCAACTCTTGTGTCTGTCAATATTCAAAGTGGTACCCAATTTTTTCCTTTTTTAAAGCAGCAATTTCCTTGGGGTATTTATTCATTTATAGATCTATTAAGAGACCGATGAGGAACGGACGATTAATGAAAAGCTTTGTCATTCCAAGTTCTCACAAGCAATCATTAAAGGCCTGATTTTGCATGGTGGGCAGCCTGCTAGGGCCATGTAAAATCCCTCTGGAGGATAAACAGGTCTATCCATCTCCAGGATTTATGTCTGTGTGAGGGCAGAGTGGTAATTCCTGGTGCTGGGTGCTTCTCCTAACGCACTCTGTCTAAGCTCTTCAAAAGAGTTTGTTTGCTGATCGCGTTAGCCAGAACACAGCTCATCCCTCCAGTGGGCTGCATTGTGCCACTCTTAATCGCTCTTTAATTGCAGTCTCACACTGCTGAACTTAAGGGGAGCTCCTCCACCACTCCATGGTGAAAGGCTGGAGGATAGGATTATGGGATTTCCTTAATGTAGGCGCAGAAATACCACACATGGTGTGGGCAAGTCACCGGAATTTGCCCACCTCCGGATTCATTCTTAGAGTTTTCCCTCCACTGAGCCTCCTCTGAGGCTGAGATGTGGGGACTAAGGATCCTCAGCTGATTTTCACTTTCAGATAACCCTGCTGGTGGTACTGTGCCTTGTGGGAAGGTTGGTGCTGGAATGGTGGAGGCAGCACTGAGAATCAGATTTCCAGGATTTTATGTCTGCCCTGATACTGATTTGCCTTGTGCCTTCAGTGGTATCACTTTTCCCCTTTGTGCCTCAATTTTTCTATTTATAAAATGGGAAAAGAAACGGTGAGCTAAGGCTGAATTAATACCTTTAGACTGCACTAGAAAGGTAATATAGTAGTACAAAGTATTAATTATTATATTATCTCTCTCTTTTTAATGGATTTATATTTAATTCAGTTACAGAGAGACGCTTTGTTCGCATAATAACATTTTCTACTGCCTTTGAGGCTCATAGGAGCAAGCTTGTGGGAAGGAAACTGGTAAGTGTTTGAATTTAGAAATGCTGCTGGTTTCAGTGTATTTAAAATGCTGTTGAAGTCGGGACGATTTAAATGTGTGAGATTTCAAATGTCTCATTGACACACATCGCAAATTCCTTCATTGCCTGAGGGAGCTACAGCAAAAGGGAAAGTTGGAGTCTTTTAGTTTCACAGTTAAGGCAGCTTTTTTTTAAAGTGAGTTAATGATGGAGCATTTGCCTGTGCAGTTGTAACAGAGCAATCTGTCACTGTGAGAAGACTCCTGGGGTGACTACCAAGACATGTTAACTAGCAATGGTACCTCCATTGTACATGACCCGTTGCTCGCCCCGGTGTTGCAATATACTCCAGCCAGATTCCTGAGTGAGAAACGGGAATGGATTCATGTTTTGAACAGAGGCACAGGCCCTACTCAGCTTGTAAAAACTGAGGGTAAGGGGACTCTGCTGAGGGAAGCAAGCTGAAGGTCTGACTGACATTCTTTTTCTATTCTTGCCCTCAGCATTGAGAGGTGCATCTGTTGTGTTTGTCACAGAGCTGGCTCCCCTCGTGGTCCCCTCATGCACACCCCACCATGGGACATGCTGTGAGCACACTCTCATTGATCTTTTCTCCATCTGATGACAGATACAAATCTGCTGCCACTGCATCTTATGCTAATGTTCAAATGAAAATGAATAGTATGCACTGAGGCACACCAGGTTGCACTTTACCTGCCTCTATGTATTTATTTGGGAATGTGATGCTGAAACCAGCCTTCTGGGCCCAGCTCCAGGTCTCAGCTCCAGAACAGCACGAGATTTTCAGGTGTGTGAATTCCCCTACATTAGGACTTGATTTCTTGGCAGAGGAACCAAGATCTCTGGGCTGAAAAAAGCAACCAAGTGGTGAGAAAAATTCTTGCCCTGGGCATAGGGCAAACAGGGCCATAGTTTACTCCTGTGGTTTGTTTCAAGGTCACATTTTGTGTTACAAGAGACTGGAACAGTCTATCAGTGATTCTGGATAGAGCACAATTGACTTGGACTCTCCCATTCATACTATCCGTGATGATGGAGTATCAAACTGGAGGCACTGGAAATTTGTAGCAGAAAAAAAAGTCAAAGTGAAACCAGGCTTCCTACCTTTCCACCTTCATTCTGTCTGTGATGCAATTCTCAATGGAATATGGCTGGAAGAAACATGTCTCAAAAATATGCAGTGATATTCCATGTGAAAGTTTCTGTAGCAGTCAACGACCAAATCCTCCATTTCGTTCTCCAAAGCTGTAATTTTTTCAGCTGAAGTCTATGTCCAAATAAAAAATCAAAAATATGAGTAAACCAAATCTAATATACCTCATATGCTCCTCCAGTTCCCAGAAGATAACATATTCCGTATATCTAAAGCATTTTTTCTCTTTTTAGAACTGAAAGTCTGGAATTGCAGCTGCTGGTTGTAAATAATGTTTGAAATGAAAAGTCCAATATCTGGCAACTCTTTCAGTGAAGAAATTCTTCCTGATGTCCAACTGAACCTTTCCTGGCACAGCCTGAGGCCATTTCTAATCCTGTTGGAAATGTCTCTGCTAACTAAAACTCAGTCTCAGAAGATTCTGTGTGGGATCAAATTTATTTTGTTTCTCTCAAGATGCTCTTTGTGACTGGAAAATTATTTTCTTTTCATGTCACACTGTTCTACACCCCAAGAAATTATTTGTTCCATTATTTGCACAGAGATTAACAAAACCTCATTTTATCTGGAATATTGCCCCACATCTTCTACAGATACCAACCTCAATGAATTATTTTTCTTTCTACCCCCCTCTAAAGAATCAGCTCTAAACTTATTTGTTTAGAGATAAGTCTTTGT
This sequence comes from Taeniopygia guttata, assembly GCF_048771995.1. NCBI lineage: Eukaryota > Metazoa > Chordata > Aves > Passeriformes > Estrildidae > Taeniopygia > Taeniopygia guttata. The sequence goes on from NC_133025.1 coordinate 66,949,059, forward strand.
CAACTTCCCTAGTCCTTCCTTGTGAGATGATGATGTTTCCCCATCCTGCCCTCAGATGAGCTCTCCTTCTTGTGTTCTACCACAGAATCTCCATCCACTCTGTGTCCCCTGCCTGAGTTTCTTTGTGGTTCAAGAGGAGACAGCACGGGCCATGGCTGATCTGGTACATTGGGCATCCTGACTGATTGATTTGCCAGCCAGCTGAGATGAAAGAGCAGGGATGACTACTGTGTTCCCTGTTTCTCCCTCAAGGGAATAATTTAAAGTCATTCTCTTCTATGGCCATTTGTGGAAAATACCAACTGCCAGAAGACCTGAAGGAACTAAGACCCCTACCCAGTCTAAGATTTGACTGAAGTTCCCTCATAGGTGTGATTGACAGGCAGATCAAGTTATTTTTATTTTTAGCTAGGTTCCTAAGGAAAAAAATATCAAGTTGTAGTATGTTTCAGTCAAATGGACTCTGAAGAGAAGATCAGGAGCCTTTATAATTTTTCTTCAAATTTTTTTATACCATCCTTAATCTGACATATCCAATTACAATCTATGTGTTCTGATACAGAGCTGGTAGAGGGTATTTCTTTTTGTAAGACTGGGTATTAACACTGGCCCTGAACACTGCTGGGACTTCCAGATGTCACTGTAGTAAAACTAAGTAAAGGTAACCTTATGAAAAATTTCTCTGAGCTGTAGCACATTCCCACACCTGCAGGGAATAAAGATACTAAAGGTACATTACAAAACTACCCAGAATGTAGAATTATAGAATCTCCTGAGTTGAAAGGGACTCACAAAGATCATCAAAGCCTAACTCCTGGTCTTACACAGAACATCTCGAGAATTACACAATAATCTTGCACTCTGCCAGGCTTGTGCCAACTCTTGCCAGATTCTTGTGACCAAGAATCTGGTCACAAATCTGGCCATGACCACTTCTCTGGAGCCTGTTCCACTACCCAAGCACCCTCTGGGTGAAGAACCTTTTCCTCATATCCAGCCTAAACCTCCCCTGATTCAGCTTTGTGCTGTTTGCTCAAGTCATGTCACTGGTCATGTCACGAGTGAAGGGTTCAGTGCCTGCCCTTCCTCTTCCCCTCAGGAGGAAGCTGTAGACAGCAATGAGGTCTGGCATCAGCCTCTTCTGGAAGAAAGGAAGGATCTGGAATGGAAAGAAAAGCAACATTGCAGGGGAACCTGTGCTGTCTGGATCTTCAGTTTTCCCAGAGCGAGTTCTCTTATCACTCTGGATCTGCACATTCCCTGGGTGTTAGGCTTTGCTTTACTAGCAAGATCACCCCTGCCTTTTGCAAGAGGAGAGCCACTTAGTGCCTGTTCACAGACCACTTTAGTTCAGGCTATCCCGTGCTCTAATGAACATATCACAGCAATAGCTCAGAGCTCCCCATATTTCCAAAAAGCATATGTTAAACAATGTAAGCAAAGAGAAACCGTAGCAGGCTTCGCTTGTCCTAACAGTCCATCTGTTTCCCACTCCCCACTGAGCACATCTCTTTTCCTGGTTCCCTTTCAGGTGCACTCTTACCTTATGTAACGTGCTTTTTATTGGAGATTCATGCTGTGACCCTGTCAGAATTGTTACAGCAGGGGTGACCTCGGTAATGACTGTCCACAGCCTGCCAAGCTAAGTTGGTCAGTGTTAGCTGATTAAACTTTTAACAACATCCCCTGTGCGATAAAGGGCAAAATGACAACTTTGCCCATCGTCAAGGTGTCTGTATAATAAACTAATTAGTAAACCACACAGTCTGTGGAGCTTTTAATGAGTGCTATCGTCTGGCCTCTGTAATAAAAACCCAGTCTGCCCCCTTTTGGGATTCAATTAAGGCACAGACTGTCATATGCTTGGCCTGGCTGATCAATGAATCCATTCCGACCTTTGTCGGAGCTGTTTGCAAGGTCACTGGCAGCAGTGAGGGAAGCCAGCCTGGTGCTGGGGAGACAAACCCAACAGCACCCGACAGGCACCAGCATCAGCTGCTAATGTCCTCCAGCTCCTTTGACATCAGCAGAAGTTTCTCTCCCACAAAGGTTAGCTGAAAGAGAATGTGGCAATATGCATATATATAAAATTTAAATATATGGATGCCAGTTCTTCTGGACAGAAAGGTGTCCCTGTTATTTAAAAAGTTCATTAATTCCTTCACATCTGCGTATACCTGTGGGGTTTTTAAGCACCAAAATATGCTGTCAAATGTTTGTTCTCTAAGCTGCATTTATTGCTATGATCCAGATACACAAACAAAACAAACACAATAGAGTAGCCCTAGATTATACAAAACAACCCCCTTTTCAGGTCCTTGCATACAAATAATACTTATCACTATAGAATTCCAGGAGGGGTTTAAAGCACTGAAATAATTTTTATGGTGCTCCATTGCAATTTTACAGACAGGAAAATTTCTTGGGGAAAAAAAAAAAGTCAGACAGGCAATGACCCAATGAGATACCCAGGGGCTGTAGTGAAGCTGTCTTTAAAAGTAAAGATTTCAGGTTTCAGTCCTTTCACCCCTGACTTCCACCCTCAGGAGGGAATAAACAGGAATCAGGGGACTAACAGAATGAAGCCAAGGCCTTTAGTGTAATTATCATCTGTCCTAAGCAGTGGCTAGGTACCTGAGCTCCAGGCAAGCCCTGCCCACAGCCACACTGCCACCAACGATGCTTTTGGGTTTTATTACTGCTGTAGTAGCAGTCTGGGACCTCCAGACCTTCCAAACATCACTCCCTACAGCCAACAGGAAAGCACTGCATCAGGTGATACGGCAGGGCCATCAGAGACTGTGTCCTTCTGTAAAGTTTGCGATCAGAAGCGCAAAAAACTGGATGGAGTTTATGAATTCATCCTGCACAGGTGAGAACATTAACCTCCAAACAGTGGGCTTTCTCTTCTGTTCTCTTTTTTTTCATTTGAATTGAATAATCTCTCCTCTGCCACCTCACAGTATTTTATAGCCTGGGGAATAAGGAGGTGTCTGAAAGGTGATTTTTAACTGCTGTGATGCAAAGGAAGGGAAAAAAAGAGTCTGGTCACAAATGTCCTGCTTATTCAGAAGCTGAGCAATCTCTGTAGGCAAAACCCACTTGAATCTATATCAAGAGATCAAGTTCTGCTGGTCTTTAAATACCAAAAAAGCAGAAACACAGAGGTGATTACAGTACAATAGTGATGCCTAGTATTTGCATTCCTGCTATTGCATTCCATTAGAAGTGGGAAACAGTGGAAATGTAGATCTTTGCCTTTTTAATGTAGGCAAAATACCACTATTCTGCTCACCCTTGACTATGGAGTTACAGCAATCAGACAGTTCACTTAGTTATCTAACAGAAATCCTACTAGTATATACTTTTAAATTATTCTTCATTATCTCTACTCCAGTGGCTCCATCCTATGCCTTTGTGAGTCTCTTCCTATTTTTCTCTGGCATGTCTGCATGTAACCAGTCTTGCATTTCTTACTGTGATTCCCACCTGTACCTCAGTTGCCACTTTGCTCCTCTCTTACCAGAGCTGTTACAAATCACAAAACCCTGCTGACATTTAGGACAAGATTTTCTGTACACTCACCCCTTTCAGCAGCAAGTCCCTAAAGCCAGCTCTCTGCTAGGGCCCCCCCACTTTTCCAAAACTCAGGAGTAATGTGCATTATTCCTTCAGCTGCTGCCTCAAAACCACAAAGGAAAAGGTGCTCACAGCCCAGGATGGCTCATGAAGCAGACAACAGGTGAAGCAATCACTAAAGGAACATAATTCTGCATTTCTCAGGGAAGTTCAGTTATTTTTGCTGGGGCCAGCCTTGCCTGTCCACACCAGCCTAAAAGGCACCAGCAAGAGGTTTTTGTATCTGGTAGGTGCCACTCTGCTTTCGTCCTTCCAAATGCAGCTACAGCAATTAGTTTCAGAATTTAGCCTGTTAAGATGATTGAGAGGTAAGGAGTCATTGGAAGGGGAGCTTTATAAAAGTGGAGAAGAAAAAGCAAACATCAACTTACTAAAAAGATATCTGAGAATTTATTTATTTTATTTTTTTTTTACATTTTGGAATTCAAGTAGAAAAAAAATGAACCTTTAATTAAATGTTGTGATGTTTTTACCCCTTTCTGGATAATCCCACATTTAAACCAGGAATAGTATAATAAGATATTGTTTGATAAAACTGTGTCAAATCTGAATTTAGATTTCAATGCTTCAGATTGAAGACAGATTAACCTGCATATGTGTCTATGAATTTTTCACAGAAAATGTGCATTTTGGTACTGTCTTCCACTATTTCTGAGGTGGCTACAGGGCACTATAATATGTTTCTTTCTGTTGTATTATTTTTTCAAGCAATAATCTGTGACTTAAGGTAACATATTTTGATAATTATGATTCAGTTGCTCTGTGCTGTTGAACAGATCTTTAAGACAGGTTTTAAGTTGTGCCTATATGGTCTTACCAACCTTAAGACTCTCTAGACATATATATAGGTGTAGCAATAGGTCATATGCATTGGAGAAAGAATATTTTCCTCATTTTTCAAAGAAAAACCTGAAAAAGGTATACATAGGTGTAAAACAAATTTAAGATTAAATAGGTTTTATACTAAAGATTAGCTTAAAACATTCCATGTTTTATTCTCTCTTCTATTCTGCACCAAGAATTTAAAACTTTGAGAAAATAAACTATGTGAAATTATTAGTGCTTCATTGTGTATTTTCTGAGTTTCCCAGCTGTCTCTTTCTATCAGCTGCTCATTTACAGCCCTTAACATAGAAATACCAAACATAAACCTGGATGCTATCAACCTAATTCTTACCAAACGATCAAAGATGTTTTGAAAATGTACTGGCCCAGACCCCAAGTGCAAACCTCATAGCTTTACTAAGGATGTTACTGTGTGCAATCTAATTAGCTTTTTCCTATGGTTAAATTTGCTTTTCCTTGGGTTTGCTGATGGTTGGAGCAGTACTCAAATTGATATGCAAAAGGCATCATGACTTGTGATGACAGTGACTTGTGCCTCACCCAAAAGTCACTTGGAGCTGATGGAATCACCATGAATACTCATCTGCACCCACTGGCAGAGGTGGGAAGAAGGTGCTGTGGATGCAGGTTATCACTGTATTCAATCATTATTTGTCATCCTGTTCTTTCAAAAGTTTTAAAGTTCTTTTAAAAGTTTTCTATACCTTCTGATGTTTACATATTTCTCCTGGAGTTCTCACACACTGTTTATGTAAATAATGATTGTTTTACATTCTTTGTGAGAGGAGAGAATTGATAGACTGTTAGTTTAACCAGTGTAGTTAGAGAGGTATCAATTTCATCCTCCAATCCACTGTCACTTTTGTAATTCCATGTATTGCAAAGTCAGAAATAAAACATCCTCTTTTTCTTCTTTTACATCTTGACTAAGTGCGTGAGTTATTTCATGTTGTAGTGTGGCAATTATTCACTGTGGATCTTTCCTCCCCAGCCCCACGAAGACCAGCTTTTCTTCCCATCTCTATTAAGAGGCAGGTGACTGAAAAAATATAAAATTTCTAGCTACCCTTTTCACTCACATTGCAGAACAATGGAAAATATTTTAGGAAAACTCGGAAGATACATACTAAATATCAGGACGGTAAGAATAAACATCCCATAAGGTAAACCTCTCTTTTCTTTATGCTTTGCAGAGGACTTTTGCATCAGCCCTTAAGCAGCTGTGGCTGTGCAAGGTTTATCCACAAGGGTCTTCTCTACAAAGACAGCTGGGACAGGCAAAGCAGGTCCAGCTGCATTTGATCACAAGCATGGGAGGTGTGATAATGCAGGCAGGAGGAGTGGCAGAGCATCCTGACTTGACAAAGGCAAAATATCTTAGCTAAATATGGATTGGATGAAGCCTTAAAGCTGCTCCAACTCTTGAGAAGGGCTGGAGAGGCCTGGCTGGCACCAAGGTGGCTCAGGCTGCCTGTTCCTGGTGTGCCCTGAAGGTGCTGGGGACAAGTAGCATCTGGCTGTCACTGCAGGGGCTGGAACCACATCTGCTGATGCACAATACACACATCTTCCTTTTCCAGTGCTCTGCTCCTGGACAGACATGCATCCCAAAGAGCTAACATTTGATAACAGCCCCTCTAGGTAGAAACCGATCCAAACATTCCTGTGAATATTCATAACCATTACTGATTTCACCTGAGTTTTTTAATTTGGCATCTGAGTGGCTCTCCAGTTCAGAAGTAGCTATGAGAATTGCCCATGAGTTTTATCTGTCGGAAGGTTGGTGAATGGATAAATTATGAGTGTGTCAACACAAAGATTTTGTTGCATTTATTTTCCTTTAAATGAATTCTGCGTAGTATTTGGTATGAAAGGCTCATTGGGAAACTGTTTCTAGGTAAAAGGCAAAAAAACCCCCACAAAAACAGGCAGGAAAGTATAAAAGAATTAAAACTTTAACAAACTCTTCACTCTAGTATTTTTTAAAAAAAGCTCTGAAAGAAGGCTGCTCACATGGATTTACTGATAAAATCAGGAAGTTGAACTTTTTCTTAAGTCAGCTACTGCTTCTTTACGAGCAAGCTTCAGATTTTGTACTTGGGTTTCAGTATGAAGGGAATGCTTATAAGAGATTAATTTCTTAATCAAGGTTTTATGCACAATTCTGATTTAGCATTCTTGAAATTTCACCAATCATAGTTAAATTATATTCATCAGTCTGCTTTTTAGCTCCTTCAAAATAACTCTAAGTACAAGAAGCAGTGAATTTCTAAATCTTCAAGAATAAAGGACTGCTGAAAAAAGATTTGAGCTCTGATTTTCAGTGGCTTTATCAACTGGAGTACTAGCAGTTGCTTTTCTGTTGTAAAGGGAAATGCCTTATAAAAATTGACCGTTTTAACTTCATACCACCTCAACAGATGATATCGCTGTCATCCTTTTAAAATGGAGATACTAAGACTAGATTTCTCATGGGTTTGACAACATTTTTTCTACTTCCGTGCTAAGGCGTTGGAGGCTTGATTTTAAAAGCACAGAACATCAGCTCCAGCACAAATCTGCAGTTCAAGAAGCTGCTCAGTGACCATGGAAAAATCATGACCTGCAGATGCCCTTCAAGCACGGCCTCAGTGAGTTGGCCAAAGCCATCTAGTGAGATATAATTACTGCTGAAACAAGAGTTTGTGACATTGGGAGTTTCTTTTTTTACTGCTATTACGTGTTTGTATTGTGATAAAATTGAAGGACACTATAAAGATTAGGTCACCTCCCAAAAACATTTTCTTACTGTTGTCCTGGTTTTTCCTTATATATTTCCTTCTGCATTTAGAGCATTATGGCACTCATGGTAGAGGGAGACCCACAGCTCGCAGGAAGATGTTTGCCCAGAAATCTAAGTTTTGCAAGAGGATTTAAACCCCTTTTGATCATTTGCAGGTTCCAAGCTGATCCAGCAGGGCACTGTGATCTAAGACAGCATTTTAGGGCACATTTAACCTTACAGGGAGCTTAAAATTGTATTTAAAAATCAAATACCTCGCATTCAAATATGTTTTTAAGTGGGTTTTTTTTACCCTTTTCTAGAAGGGTACATATAAGTATGTACTCTTCTAGAAAAGGGAAGGAGGGCATTGCAGAATATCCACATCACGGAAAGCAGGCGTCTGTCTAAGACAGTCACATAGATTTTTTCTTTAATTTGTTGTTGTGAGCAGAAGGAAAAGAACATTTTCTTCATCAAGTTGTAGCAGATCCACTTGCACAGCAGGGCAAAAGGTGCAGATCCCAGCTGCATCCCAGGAAAGCACACAGAGTGTGCTGCATTTCATGAAACTCATTCCTGGAGGTTTTCCCAAATCAGGGCCTTGAGGAGGACATTTCCTTTTCCTGCCTCTCAAATGACCCACAGACTTTTCTAGGATTCTCTCCCATCCCATGTTTAACCACTCTCACTTTCTTCTGAGCTTGCTCACAGAGCCTTTATCTTATTTGTCAATGTTTGATATTAAAATAAAGAAAGGTATTAATCTCTGCAGTGACCTTTCTGCTTTATTTCTTCTGGAAGGGGATGCTGCATCTTTTGTAAGTAACTTCAAGGCAAGATATTATGCGGCATTCAAACATATGGCTTTTATCCAGTTAATCATTGTGCATTACCTACTTTCATCAATGTTCAGAAACTTAATTCCAGGATTACTCAGTCCCCAAAAAACCCAAATAAGAAAATCAGAAGAATAGACCCAAACAATAGAACTTTTATACCAGGATAATTAGAAAAGGAACCTATTACCCAGGATTATAATTACTGACTAACATATTAAATGACCTTTAACATTTACCTTAAGCCCCAGATTTCTAGAAAACCAGAAAGGTTATGAATGCCATATTAGTAATCTTTAATCTTTATTACTGCTGTGGACAGAATTTTAATGATTTTTAAATAGGCAGCGGTCACTAACATATCCCTATTAAAATAAAAAAATCTCATAAAAAATTAAATGGATTAAGACTTCAAATGTACCATCATCAAAAGTATTATCTAATTATGGAGTTCAGTGAACAGGCCAAGTGAAATGGTTGGTAATATTAGTTACTTACCACATGGGAATGCCCGGGATTTATGCACAAATAGATTCTGCTTCTGTTGCAACATAGTAATTAAGAATTTGTCAGGGAAATTTGACCCTCTAGGGTAGATATTACTTTGTAAAATAAGAATGGCAGAGCACTAGTCTCCTTGCTGCACATAATTTAACTTGATTATTTATACATCAAAGGGAGTCTGCAGTGACTGCAGTATAATATTTAAGTAGAGGGATATTAGAGAAAGAAGCATCTAGTGAAATCTTTTTCCCAAATCTCCGTGAGAAAATAGAGGAAATTTTCATAAAGCATTTCATTTTGCATATAAATTGGTGTCTAGATTGTGCCTGTGAATTTACTGCTGTCAAATTTAATTTTTCTTTAATTCTTCAGGCCCAGATGTGAAAAGCTCTGTGTGCAGGCTGCAATTTTCAATGCTTACAGGTAGCACCCGGATCGATAATGTGTCTTTATGAGAAATTACCGTTAATGTTATTGAGTATGCATTTTGCTTTATAGGATAATAAGGTAATATGAAATGCCAATTCATTCATTAGGAGAAAGCTAACTGCTTAAATGAAATGGGTGACAGGTCTGAAAAAAGATGTAGTTGTGGGCAGGAAGTCAAGAATGGATTTTTAATGACTTAATACCAAAAGGTTTTTGCCACTTATTTGCATTTGCTTCCTATAAACAATATTAACTTTAAAATAAAAGGGCTTGAATATTTAAATTGCAGCAAGTGATTCCACTTGAAGAGGCTATTTGGAAATGCTGGGTTTCTGGGAAACTCTCTGCCTGGCCTTTTTGAAGACCACAATGTGAACTCATCTGGTATAAAAATTAAAACAAGACTCATTTAAATTGACAGGCATGAAGTGAGCATAATTGTGAGCATGGCCAAAAAGTCAGAGGTTAGTATGTGAAAAACAAACAAACAAAAAAGTGCTTTAGCTCTTTGTTCAAAGTACAGTGTTCTCCCAGCTCGGTGCAGTAAAAGTAGCAGGTATTGAAAATAAGGCAAAAAGAGTTTTTCAAGAGAAAAAAACCCAACCTAAACCCAGATCCCATTGTTATTATTCAAGACTGCAGCCTCCTTGTAGTACAATATTTAAAAAAAAAAATCAAAAACAAACAAAAAGTGGTGCTGTTTGAAAGTCTGCTCATAAATAAATTAATTGATTTCTAGATACATGCAGTGTCTGAAATCACGACCACAAAGAAAGAAGTTAAATTTTTGCAAAACCCCACTAGGTTGTTTTTCACCCAAGTCCTATGTCACTTTTTTGAGTTTTACAGTTTTCAGTGAGTGGTTTGCCCTCTTTTTCTTTGGACTGGTTCCCCCACAGGTGATCCCTGGGGTACAAGCTGTGCCAGGGGATGCTGCACGGCTTGGTGCCAGGGTGATGTTCATCCCTCTCCACAGGGACAGGACCAGACCCTTCAGGAGACGAATTTCATTCCTGGAAGCAGAGCTGGCTGTTCCTGGAGCAGTTCTCTGTGTCAGAGACATGCTCCTGCCCATCATGGAAAGCCTCTAGCAGCCAAAGCCTCCTTCAAACTTCTGGTGTAGAAATGCCAAGTTTTGCCTTATTGATATCATTTATTAGGATGTAACAAAAGACATGGCAAGGAAGCAATTCACCCAGGGAAAAACACATCCAGGTGCTCCAGTTTTCCTTGCTCCCACTGAAAAGTGTCGTTCCAATTACAGCTAAGGACAGGAGTGGCTTAATGCTAAAGTTTCCAAAGCTGGTCTTTTTTCTACAGAGATCAGGGCCCTGACTTCCACTACAAATGATGGCATTCTCTTCAATTAGATCAGAATTCAGAGCTCCTCAACAATGATTTTCCTTAAGTTTCCATTTGGTCTTTTATGAACTTGACATTTTTGCTCTTCAGCAGTAAATAAGACACTTTATTTACTATCAACACCTTAATACAGCAGTTTGAAAGCAGACAGCTTAATCTTTTTTTTTTCCCTTTTGAATAGCTAACATTGTAAAAACAAAGGACAGATACCAGAAAAAGCTTTAAAGTTTTATTTTTATTTCTACTTTAACTTGGCAATGACTGCTTTGCCTAAACTTTTTTTTTTTTACTTTTATGTAGGGCTCTTTTTATTTTTTTTTCCCCTTGACCTTCAACATCTCAAACTACAAAGAGAGGACTTTCTCTAATACTGTTTGAATATACTGTATTTTTCTTTTAAGGAGCCTTCCACTGATTTTTATCCTTCAGGGATCAATGGTTCCCTCAGTTCCATAATCTGACAAGCTATAGTGAAAGCAAAAGTCCCCCACTTCTAGAGCTGTAAATGTTCACGTGAGATGGCAACGGATGTATTTTCACACTGAACTCACAACAGCCTAAGGAGAGCTTTAAAGTATCTTAGCCTAAGTCTCTCTCTTTGGAAGGACTGAGATATGGGAGGAACTTTAGTATTATTGTTAATCTGTATTACAAAAGCACCTAACAGCCAGGGCCCCATTAAAAGCAAGGATGGATAAAGCTGGTTCAAATGTGTGTTCATTTCAGCATAAACTATGAATGCTTTTGCTTTTTTGGCAATGTCTGACTTTTTTCCGCAAAACTCTTGTGAAGTTTGGAAAGGGGGAAAAACAAGGAGAAGGGAAATGCTGATTCACTGCTAAATTAAGCACTGTTCATTTTGCTGCAACAGTAACTTGGAAGAAACAAAATTTATTGCTGTTATGCAGAATATTATGTTGCTTTCTAAGGGAATTTTGGATCAAAATATTCTACATATCATCACATAGTTCTCAGAATGACTCCTTCCCCAATGTCTTCCCGTGGTTTTTCGCCTAGACCACCAACACTCCCTTCTGCTCAGTCACATACCATACAGAGAGTTTATATTTAAATTTTCTTCAGTACTTCAACACTGTTTACTTTGTCTCACTGGCATCCAAACACCTTAACATGCTGCCAAACATTCCTACAGATTGAGAAACCAGGCAGGGGGTGAGCCTGGAGCAGCATCCCAGGCAGGGACTGTGTAAAAGGAGGATGGATTGGGTGAGCTGAGATGTGCTGGAGGTGAAGCTGCCCTCCAGCACTGATCCTCCTACAGAAGAGGCTCAGGAGCCTGGCTGGTGAGTCTCTGGGTGCTGTTCTCTGTGGGAGGGCAGCCATCAGCTGCCATAATTCACTTTATGCTGCCAAGAGTACAAGTCAGGGAAGTGGAGATGGGCCCCTGCCACATCTTGCTCTGCCACTATTGTACTGCCTCCAGAATGTGCTGACTTCAAAAATCAGAGTGGTATCAGAGGGACACTGATAATTTAACAGTCCTGTGATATATGCCAGTGTTCACACTGGGCTTGTACAACTGATGCAGCCCTGTCACATTTTCTGATTTGTTAGAATTGGTGCTGGAGTAGAGCAAGTACTACCTAGGGTTTAATGTAAAACAGCTAATGGGATTCAGAGGGAAGATAATGGAATATATTCACAATGAGTCATATATTTATGTCCATATTATGTAGAATATAACAACATATTGCAACCAGATTGTGATAGGCTTAATTTACATATATGTTTCTAACTTCTGTCTTCTGTTCTCAAACTGCATGGGAACTCCAGGCACTCAAATTTCTGTTTCTTGCATCAAAGTATAGGCAAGCCCTTGTCTGGGAGTGGATATCCAGCAACACTGGCAAAAAATAAGAACAATATGACCTGCAGAGCCTCTGTACTTTCTTACTTTAAGAAAGAATTTCACAACCTCCCCATCTATCTCCTGTGGACATACAGGATACGACTCTACTTCTTTGACTTTGCTTACTCTGTCATCACTGTCTCAAGAGCACCATCCTCTGCTGCAGCCAGGGCTCTGACATTCCAGATCTCTCCAGGCTCTTGTGGAGACCTCATGCCTTCTTCTTCCCACTGTAATTTTGAACCAAACCATTCCTGAGCTGTGATTTATGTGTCACATCCAAAGAGCACTGCTCTGAACAACACAGTTACCTTCTAGCAATCAAGCAGTCCTGCTGAAATAAAGGAAGTTGAGAGAATGGATATTTACTCCAAGGAGTTTTGGATCAGGCTTTTGACATGCTTCATCTTCTATACACTGCCTATAGCTCAAACATATTTACAGCCAATTACCAACAGCAAGGATTGTAAAGGTTACTGATGATCTATGGAGTAATCACTGAGATAAGACATTCCTCTCATCACAGACATCTGAGTAGCATTGCTACACTGCTACTCTTAAAGTGGTTGTGCAAGTGATTTCTCTTAATAATCTAGTAAGTGCTATGGGATCTTTCTGAATAAATAGATTTCTAGAGCACATGCATTCCTCTTATTGTTACTTATCTGTTTGAGTACTGTCACACAAAAATAGAGATTCCATGTGTTTATTTGCTTTTGAAGCAATGTATCATCGGCACAGCTATAGATCTCAATCCTGTCATGGGAAGCAAAGCAATATCTGTTAAAATATATTAGCCAAATGTATACAGGCAAATGCATCCAACAGCACCCCACCACAGACAACAAATTTCTCTAGTCCTTTAAGAATGCAGGGGTGTGAGGGATTTTTTTGTTGTTATTTTTGGGTCTTTTTGTTTGTTTTGTTGTTGTTGTTTTTATAAAAAAAGCACCTAATCTCATATACAATGTGTCAGGAGATCTCCCCTCTCTGATTTGCACAGGCAGTTACTCAGTCTCTTCATATATCCACCTCTTTGGACATTGGATGCAGTTTCACACATTCCTTGCCTAAACTGAGGCCCCCATTAAACATATCTTCCCTAAAGTATTGTTATCTCCTATGTGTAGTTAACAGAGAACAGTGCAGCTAGATTGAGTATAATTATCATAATTTGTTAAACACTGATGGCATCCATCATTCTTCTGGCAGGAGCAAACTTGAATCCCACACCAAAAAGCTGATCAGCAAAATCAAGAAAATTTATAACTGATACTAAAAATATGAGCACTACATACCTCACCAATAATATCTGTGGTGAATTTTGACTTATATTTGGCCTAATTTCCTAATTTAGGCCAAACAAGCCTCATAGTCTAGAGAAATTCAAATTTAGATCCTGACTTTAGTTTATAAGAGCATTTAAAATATGTAAAGCCTGAGAGTTTCAGTGATGGGGAAGAAGTTTGTCAAGACAACTAAATGTTCAGTGTATGATGAAAATTTTGAGACTTTTTTTCTTTGTTTTTAAACACCAGAGGTAAGGATTATATAAATATGCAATCTTATTATTTTCTGCACATGTGTGTCTATATCTATACAACCACTTAACATTTTATCTTCATGTTGCAAATCACATAGGGATTTTTTTTTTTTTTTGGGGGGGTGGGATATTGCATAATTCTGGCCCCAGAAACATCTTCAGCAATGATTTAAACTTCCAAGCACTGTCCCAATGCAAATAAATCCATAGAGAGGAGAGAGAGCTGCAAGTGTAAAAGGCAACATATAAAGTTCATTAAAAGAAAAAGAAACTCTTTTAGTCTAAATTTTCAGCAGAAGCCATGATTCCTCTTTTCCTTTCTGGTTTGGTAGTTTAGTGGCTTCAGGAATGCCAAAGGGTGCAAAAGTATAGTTAATGCTTGTATATAACAAGGAATTATATACAATAAAAAGACCCAGAGATGTGGCACTTGGGATCATGGTTTGATGGTGGTCTTGGCAATGCTGGCTCAGTGGGTTGGCTTCTTAGAGGTCTCTTCCAACCTAAATGATTTTATGAGCCTATGGCACAGCTGGAGGTTTCTCACACCCAGTTTTTTTGTGTGCATATTTACTAGGTTAGTGCTTTTCTAATGATCAGTGAATGAATCTGTTTGCATGAGACCAAAGACAGATTTGCATGAGACCAAAGACAAAGATTATCAGCACCTTTTCACAGAAAAAAAAAAGATTATGTTGAACTAGGAGTTCATCTAAAAACCCAGGAAAGTCTCTTTTGGGGAGGAAATAAACAGAAAGTTCTCACCAAATTTGTACCCTCTGAAGGACATTGAAATATCTTTCACAAAATCATAGCTCAGTTTTGGTGACTAAATATTTTCACTTTGACTTGACTTAAAAAGATGAGATTTCATCCTTTCAAACAAGAACCTCACGGAATGAGGCAATGGAAATTAACAGGCAGAAAAGAGGTGAAGGAAAGACAATATTTCCACTAAGACAAAAAGTTTATCTTGGCTCAAATTTTTTTAAAACAGCTTCTCATCTGCATGAAGTAACTTAATTTATTAACATCAGTAAACAGGAGTCGTTGCCTTACTAATTGGTGAACCAGTAAGTCTGTAAGGTATCCAAGTCTTCTCCCAGTCTCCATCTTAACAAAATCTTGGTTAGATTAATAATAATGCCTGGGGATTCTGAGCTAAGCCTCATTCAGTCTTACAAAATTTAAATTCAACATGCAATTCAGTGGGAAATAAGTTTGCAAGATGTTACACAGTTTTCAGTCTGTGTTTCAAGAAACAAGGAGCAAAAAGTAGAAGGTGAAAAATGGATAATGTAGTCTCTCTTTTGCACAACAGAAATGTGAGAATTTGAGTTAGCTGTTAATAGTCTCAACCAATTTTGTGAGCAAGCCTTGTGGAGTCTGACTCTTCAACAACCAAGAAAGCACACAGATCATTTTTAGGGTCATTTTCTCAGTTACTCTGGCTAGAAGGAGTGGTTTCCTGATGGTGAGAGATTTTCTATGTATTACTTTGGAGAATCTACTTTTAAAACTGGACAGGGCTCAGAAACATCAGCAAAATATGAAATAGGTCTTTTTTCTTACCTCCTTAATTCTACACCCCCCCCCAAAGTATCATTCAGATTTTAGGTAAGAGTTGAGTCATGGTGCCTCCATCAACAATTTTGTAGATTTGTTTCCTTGCTTCTGCAAACTGTTCCATCATACCTGAAAACAATCACAGAGTCAGAAGAGTTAAAAAAATGCTGCTCCTCGAAAGAACTGTGTGGCTGAAAAGAAAATATACTGAGAAAGCTGCTCTGGGTGGACAAAGCCAACCAGATTGCTTAAGAGTGTGATAAAATGCTAAATTGATCTGATCTGTCTAAGGACAGTACAAAATTTCTTCCTGGGACATTCTGTTTCAAGACCTTATTACTGTGACTTGTCAGTGACTGTATGACAAGCTCATGAGTTGCTCCATTTCAATGTGCATTTATTTTCTGTTAATGTTATGACTTAGGAAATTCAAAAGGATGGAAAGGGTTCTTGGTTCTATCCCTAAATGTCAACCATGTAAGTGCTTTGACTTTTATTTTCTATTTGCTTTGGTCAGTGTAAATTTCTATGGGTTTTGCTGGTTGGGGGAAGGGGATTTGGAGATGTGCAGTTCTTGGTTATTAATATTTGACTTTGTTAGTGCTATCTGTTTACCGTATGGCTTCTGGAAAGAGATAGGAAATATTAGATGGTGAGTCCTTAAAATGCACGATGTGTGGGCACACTCCTTGTGCCTGCACATTCTTTGCATTGCTGCTGCATTCAGCCTGGGATTGACCATGCAGGGGGTTTGATATTGTTTCTTCACACCACTTTGCTTTTACTTCATTGTTTCACTCTTTTTACTTTTAATACATTTGGGTGGCTGAGTTTGAGTGAATTCCATATGCTTTGTACAGGCTGTTTTTTCTCCTTATTTCTGGAATAGAGAAGACGAAGGCTGTTTTTAGCTGCTGTTTACATTCACAAAGCTGGATCCTGCACATAAATGAGTTTTTTTACAAATGCCTGGGATTTTATACAAATCCCATCCCTCTTTTCGCTTAGAACGAGTTACAAGACAGCTGTCTCCAAAAGCAGAAAAGGCTGTTGTTAAGAAACCAATAATAGGCCAGGCTTAAGATCCTTAGCCAGGCTCTTGTACTTTGGGACCAAAGGCTGAGAAGGACTCAAAGAAAATATAAAATATCCACTAATATTGAGGGCCTGGTACTCACACTTGGCGGGGTATGGAATTTGTTTCTATAGGAAATCACCTTATTTTACAGAAAATTTCTATAGGAAATCACCTTATTTTACAGAAAATTTCTATAGGAAGTCATCTTATTTTACAGAAAATTGAAGCTGTGTGAAGGCTTTTTTTTTTTTTTTTCCTTTTCTTTTCCCCAAACTGTATGTGAAAACTTTTGGGGGTTGGAGGTGATGGCATATTGTACTGTGAAAAATTGGTTTACACTCAAATGCCTTTTGAGGTCACAACACGATTACTCACCTCTTCTTGCATGAAAAGGCAAGAGTCAGAGGGCACTTCTCCTCTGTTTTTTTCTGGTATTTTTTTTTTTTTTCCTGAGATCATTCCTTCTTTCCAAAGTCAGATTCAGGTCCCAGCTGATGGAGCAGGACTGTCAGATCCCGAGTGCTGTCCTGCAGCATGTTTCCAAACAAGAAATTTCCCTTTTTTTACCTTATTTGTCTCTCTAAAATGCGATTAAAAAGGCAGAGGACATCGATGCCAGTGAGATTAGCTGAAATACCTTGAAATGCTGCTGTGACTTAGACAATTTGTTGCTGCTGAGGAGGTTGTGCAGTTGTGTTGGGAAGCCACTGGGTGTCAGCAGGAATGTGAGAGCAAGGCAGGGACCTCGGCTTTCCCTCTCCATCAAATCCAGCACTTCACACCACATCCCTAAGAATTCCGGAGAGAAGATGCCTGGCAGAACTTCTGCACCCTGGAACATGAGCAAGTGGTCCCTGTATCAGTCAGCTCAGCCTGAAGGGAAAAACTCTCTCAGTACTTCTCTTCATCCTCCAGCTCTGAGAGCTGATTGTTCAGAGAAAGTTTGAGAGCCAGTTTTTAAAACCAGACAATGAGCTCAACCCAGTGCCTCAGCCAGCTAGCAGAACTGCTCAGGATCAGAGCAAAATCATCATTGACAAGATGGAAAATCCTTTTAGCACATCTGCTTTTCAGACATTAATACTGAGTTTGTTTATACTTATCATAAAACTAAAGTTTTGCACACATTTCACTGATTTTTTAATGAATTTCAACAGCAGCCACAGATCAAGCTCTGAGCTATGTAAAAGCTACTCTGTTATACCACTACACAGTAAGTTAATTTGTACCTCATCTCCCCTAAAAATCGAGGACTTTGTGATCCCAAAGAAAAGCAAAATAATTAAGTTCTAAAAGGGCTCTTGCTGGTTGTGAGAGAAAATAAAACAAGACAGGCAACACACTCCAAACAGTAAACTCAGAATAAACTCATCTGGTTTTGAAACATGAGCATTAATAAATTTTGTAGACACATTGTTATGGGTCCCAGTGTATGCCTTCTTTAAATCAGTAATGGAAACAGTAGGATGAAACAAAGCAGAAGCAGCCACAGACACTTTTGGTTTTTTAGAAGGACAAGATGCACACATCAGGAAAGTTCTGTATATTTTTCTCTAGAGAATTCTAGACTCACTACTAAGTAACACCTGAGGATCAAAACCCTGTGAATTGCAGTGTGAAGCTGTGCAATCTTCAGTGAGAGTGGAGAGCACCATTAGGCATTTACCCTCGAGATGTTCTCCATGTATTTCTCTGCAAATAACACAGGGATGTTCCCAGAGTGGATGGCTGCTGAAAAAAAAAAAAGACTTTTCCCCTTGAGAAGTGGGGCTTTCAAACTAGTGGCAACGAAGTGTCAGCACATGTGATGCTCTGTGGAGTGGCCTGATTTAAATAAATATACTTTATTCATAATGAAGGGAATGCACAAATTTACTCTCTCTTTTCCCTCTCCTCCCTTTTTACTGCCCTTTTAAGGTGCAGAAGGTCATTTTAATTCCACTCAGAATTACTTCTCTAGAAACATTGGTAATTCTGACAAAAGCACCTCACTTTACTTTAAAGGCACCCAGTGAACAACACTGTGAAGGTTACAGGAGAGCACCAGCTATAACTCTGTTGTTTCCATTTCCATACAAATTGTCAGCCAGAAGCAAACATTTTCAAACAATGAGTTATATAAAACCTGCTTTTTTGGACTGAGTTTTAATTTTATTTTTAGCCATAAGAATTTCTAATGAAGTAATTGTTTTGTTTTAGGATTTTTTTTAAGATAGAGAGCTAAACTCAGGGTAATTTCTCCAAATGACAGACATTTTGAAATTGTTTTATAAGTTCTTTATGATGCAGAATTTGAGGACTAGCAGTCAGAGATTTAGGTTCCATTATTCCAGGTGGTCTGCAAATGACACTCTTTGGGCCACAATTACAAAAGTGTACTTGTGACAAGAGAAAAAACACATACATGGAGACAGCAGGTGGGAAAGTGAGGAAAAAGCATAAAATGGGTGTTTTTTAAAAGGGATTTTTTTTTTTTTTAATAACAGACTCTTTATCACCTGTACTAAAACTGTCAAATGATAAAGTAGCCAGTGGTGATGCGAGAGGTGCTGGAGGAGGCTCAGGTTTTATTTGGGAGCTTAACAGGTATGTCTGTGAAGCTGCTTCTGCTTCTTTCAGACTGCAGAGGAGGAACTACAAGCTGAATAGCTTCTACTCCTACCTGTGAGCTTCACTTGCATATCCTTAGCAGCAAGAAGCAAACATTTACAGCAAAGAGCAGAGGGCATAGAACAACCTGATTTACAACTTACCTCCCTGTCCAACGTGGTGTTACTCCTCTAAGAACTCACAAAAGCTCTCCTGTCCCCCATGAGATAACAGGAAATGGGATGTGCCTGGTTCCTAAGCCACCTGACACCCTTTGAGGTGACTTTTAGGGGACCAGTAACACCCTGTTTCTGTGTAAAGTGGCAGAGTGAGGCTCCTACCAAAGCTGGAAACCAAGAGCTTGTGCCTTGGGGTGCAGGCATTAGACATGAGGGTCTTGTGGTAGGAGGCTGGCTATAAGGGTATATATTTACTAAGTATTGTGCAAGGTGATGGCATTTTGCTACTGCTATTTTTCCCCAAAAGAATTAGTTACCCATAAAAGAGCTAAATCAAACTGTAGTGTTATACAAGGTGAGTTTCCAAATATTTATCGGCGTTTAACCTGTGACAAATGGTCAGCAGAGTTTAATGTTGTATTGCCTTCTTTTAGGTGGAATAGTGTTAAAAAGATCAGTGAAATACTAATTTGAGTGGGTTTAAAAGCTTGCAGCATTTTGACATTGCACATTTTATTTTCTTTGCTCTCGGACTGTGAAAGATTAGGCACACCTCCATTAAACACATAAAAGTTTGCTCGGAGAGATTTATTGTGGTTCTCTTTTCTATTTGTTCTTCCTGGGGGTGTCATTCTTACCTGACATAAATTGGCAGAGCTCTCTGGTTACAGAGCAGAGCTGTGCTGGTCTCCAGAGATTCAAAACCAGGCCTAGAAATCTGATAGGTACCAAACACCTGGATCTGTTGGATCTTCCTCAGCAAGGTATCTGTGTATGCACACCCATTTTCTCCCTCTTTGAGGTTACCAGCTTCTTTCAACTTGACTGTTGCTGCTATCCAACTCACCCAATTAATATCCAACTCGCCTAATTAACTGAATTCTTTTATGATATTTATAAAGTTTGGCCCACTTGCTCACAGTGCTCCCAAAGACTTTCCTTTTAGTGTGGCATGCTGACTTCAGTATCTATGCAAAAGAACAAGACTTCTCCACTTAAAGAATAAACTTTTTTTTTTTATGTTTGATGGGTTTTGGAGCTCAGCTGTTGCAAGTAACTTTCTGAAATGTCTCAATGTGTGCACATTAAATCCAGGATCTTATTTACAGCAACTGAACATGCTCACTGGCTGACCATGACAACATTTGGAAGCTGGGAGAAACCAGTCATTAAGATAGGCTTGTATTATATTGTATCATATTGCAGATTGCTCTGAAAAACTTCTTTATCCTCAGCTCTGAGCTGAGACCCAGCAGAAACCTCATTGTCAGGATCACATAATTGGCTGATCAAGTTTTTTAAAAGGGTACCACACAGATTTCACTTTGTGGAGGATACTTCCATGTAGCTTTGAATGGGATCCATTTAACCAGTAAATGTAGCAGTTGCTGACACCTAGATCCAACACAGCCACTTTGACTCCTTTTATATGATTTATATATCACTGGAGTGATTTGAAGATGCAAAGTTTGCAAATGTCCAGAATAGGTCAGATGAGTTATGAGCTACATTTTCCTATTCTTCTTTACTGAGTAGGAAGGGCACTGAGGATGGCCAGCTGAGGTGGAAAAATCTAAGTCTAAGTCCATCTAAGTCTACATGAGGTGATTCTCACACTCATTGTCTTAAATAAACTCATCAAAATAGCATTGCAGGAGGGTCCTTAACACCGAGTGTGAGCAGACGTGCGGCTCTGAACAGCATCTGTGTTTGCTCAACTTTTCATTTCAATTTGAGCACTCCAGCATATCAGCAGCTGAACAAAATAAAAGATTGGCCCTGCAAAGAAGTGTATTTCATGCAAACATGCTAGGATTCTTGAAAAACAGAAATCTTGACTGATGAAATGGAAAAATTCATTACAATTAAGTTACAATTCTTGAGGCATCTTATGAAAGGAAGAGGCCTCTTTTTTTTTTTTTTTGTGGATATTGGAGAGACTGGAAGGAAATGCATCCACTGTGTTCATCATGATGTGACTACAACTGTGTGGACTTACCTTTCCAATCTCATTCGAAACACCCAGGAGGGGGGTCCTGTGGAGCTGTGAACAGGCTCATAAGTGAAGTACCAAATTGCAAAAGGAGATTATCTCTGAGTAACATGCAGCCCATTCTCTGCCCTGGCCACTCCTATACTCATGAACTGGAAGCTGCTACAAAATCAGGAAGGCCACAGTTCTGCCAGCTGTAGTGCAAGGAGTGATTGAATTTGCAATCTTTTGACTGGGACACAACTCTCCAAGAGCACTTTCGGTGGGCAAACAGCAGCATGGAGAAAGCGTGACACAAACACCTGTATAGCAGAGTAAAAAGGCACGTTATTTGACTCTGAATTCCTAGCTATGAAGAAGTGAAGGAAGAGGGGAGAAGAAGGTCACTATGTAGTAAAAAGACAAACATATCTGATGCATGCAATCAAGCAGGGCCTGTAAATTAATTTTCAGCTCTAAAAATTGACTATCTCCTGGGGAAATTCTATTATCGAAAAACAAGATATATTCCAATTAGGAGAGAGGTCATATAGAGGGCAGGATAGAAAAGAGAAAAGGAAGAAGACACACACACAAAAAAAACCCCCAACTTTACATATTAGAGCTCTAAAGGTATAAAGGTATGACCATCACTAAATGGGACAAAGGGGAGGAGGCCATTAGGAGCCTTAATTTGCAATGCCCTTGATTTCTGTCATTTTAAGTTAAAGCCTGCATATTTTAACACAGTGGTGCCTTACAGGATTCTGGCACACTGTGTGTGCTGCTACCTGCTGTGGATGTGGACCTTGGATCACTGCTCTGTCTCTCAGCACGACGTGGAACACTAAGGGGTACATTTTCAAAGCAATAAATGGGGATTTCACTGCGTGGTTCCCACTGAAGTCAATGTAAGAATTGTAGCTGGAGCCCTGTGAGATGATTTGAATATTTCCCATATCACTTCTTAGAATTGCCAAAAAATATTTCTGGTACTAGAATTTTCCAGGGAGTGCTGTTTGACTTCAAACTTTTTACTCTGTAAATTTTGGGCTTTATTATATTTTTGGAAGTAGCCAAATATTGTTACCACCTGTTTTCTGTAGGTGTCATCTGATCAGCTCATTATGAAATGTGCTAATTGTTAGTGGAGAAAATAGGTATTCATAGAACATTTCCCTATTTTGCTTAATAGAACCTATACAAACAATGCACATTTTGGTACCAGGCTTCCTGTCAAGTTTGTCTGGCAAGATTTTATAGTATTTTGGGGCACAGAATAGTACTAAAACTTCTGTGCTAATCTGAGACTTTCTAAACTTCTGCAAATAGGAATTATTATTTATCATGCAGCCCCTACTTCCACCTCAGAATGCATATTTTTAGTTTTTCAGGACTGATGTTTTTCCCCATAGAAAGTCAGATATTCTGAAATAAATAAATTTTATATTTCAGCAAAAATAAATTAAAATTCAGTCTATCAACTAAGTGAGAAGCTGTCATCAGCTCTGAGTAATGGTAAAAATATTGAGCAGTAAGGGCAAAGCAGGAGGCTGAGGTTTTGCACAGGCAGGAAAAATAATTTTTTATGTATCTCAGTGATGCAAAATTAAATACGTTAATATGTTCAGATAAAGAGAACTACAGGATCACTGGAGCAGACTCCACAGACAGCTGGTACATGGAGTGGACATTAATGTAAACCTTAATTTTTACATAGAAAATAATAAAATTATCATTCTTATTGGATGCAAGCAACATGCTGAGTGAGCTGAGTAACTTCCTTCCCTTTAGACTGGAACAGAAGAGCAATGTGGCTTTTAGAGAGAAGTGGGGAACTTTTCCTACCAGCACAGCACTGTAGGCAAGGCCATGGCTGAAGGCAGGATTGTGGCTTCTTCTGCTTGTTCTTCTGGTTAAATTTCCTGCTTCCCTGCTGAACACAACTTAAAAACAAGAGAAAAACACAAGAGGATGTTGATGACAATTTTGGGAGACATGAGCAGTGTGGAACAAGATTAGAACCACATCTAGAACAAAAAAAAGAGCGAACAAGTGGAAGTACAAGGGTTTTAGAAGGCAAAAACACCCATCTGCTCTTTAAGCTCTGCACCAACCATGACAAAGAGAAGGAAGAGTGACTGTGAACCTCAAATGTGAGGCAGCAACAGGACAGGGAAATGCAGGCATTTGAGCTGGAAAGGTGATTAATGACACCTTGCAAGCCTACAACACCTGGTGAGACCTGAAATGCTGTGCACAATTCGGGTCATTCTGCTACAAGAAATATGAATGCAAATTGGAACTGATAGAACAAAGTACCAGTGGGCTGGTCAGGAGAAGGGAGACCCTCCTTCATAAGAGAAAATCAAAAATGCTCCAAGAAGTTGTGTGTCTGTGCTCCCAGCTGCTCTGCAGCACAGCAGCCACAGCTCAGGACAGTGCTGGAAGCAAGCTGGATGTCCTAAGGCCACCAGGGTGGGTACAACAGGCTGAGCCTATTGTAGTACCTGGATGCTGTTAAATTAGCCTGACATGTGAGAGCACAAGTTCCCCAAAATCTTGAACTCAGCTTGTCTAACACTGTGGGTAAAGGATTTGAATATTTTTATAGGTATAGTAAAAGGATGAGTGTCAAAGAGCTAGAGGAGCTAAAGTTCTTAAGATTCTGAGTATTCTGGTGAGAGGTAAAAAAAATAATGCTACTAACTGCCCCTGGAAAAACTTCAGCTGAGAAATTACAAGAATCTTTCTAAACACTGGTAGGAGTTGTTGAAACAGGTTCCAATAAAAGTGGTGGTGTGCAATTAACTTGACAAGCTTAGGAAATTGAGTATCTAATCCCAAATGACTTAGCGATGCATCTGAAACAGATTCTATAAACACATACCTGGAGGACAAGGCAGTCAAACACAGTCCTAAATAGGTGTGAGAAACTACAAATATTTTTCTCCAATTTCAATAAATTTTACTTTATAGAAACATTATCTTTTGTTGACATCAATCAAACAAACAAGCAACCCAAGAAAAGTGGAAACCCTTTTTAGTTCTAGATTAAAGTGACCGATGGGCAGTTTTCAGCAAGTCAGCATTTGAACAATGGAGGGTATTCCACCAGAGAGCGTTGACAAACTCTGGTTTCCTGGCAGTGGATGTAATGCTAATTCCTACAGCTATTTTGAAACAAATATGCTGAAGGCAGTAATGGGGAAAAGCAGCAGCATGCAGCAGATGCTAAGTCTACCCTTGCAGTCTCTGCAGCAAAGAAAAATCTTGTAAGGAGGGTCAATTCTTGCACGTTGCAATTGCAAAACAGCCTTGCTATCCTCGTTCAGGGGAGGAAGGAATGATCCCTGATCAAAGCATGGAATAAGGCTCAGATGTAGCAGCAGCAGAAGGCAGACACCCCAGTCACTCTTCTATGTATCTGGCTGGCAGGACCTGTCCCGTTACTCATTTTCTGAGCACTCCTGCTAGATTGGCTCCATTCTTCTGTTAAATGGGCTCGCTGATTAGAGCATTCATATGGGAAATGTGGGTTCAATTCTTTTCTCTCGCTGAGCATAAACAAGCCTGCATCTTCCAGGGGAAAACTCCAACCATTATGCTAACAGGTATTCGGGAATTATGATCTTGCACAGTCCTTCTTGTTGAAGCTTTGTATGGAATAATAAACATACATTACAGCAAGGAGGAAAACGAGCCCTGAGTAAGGATTTGTAGCCAATGGGGAGCAGACTTGCACCAGTTTAGGTGCAACTACACACCTGTGTAGGTCTGTAGTCACACCGTGAGTATTTTCTAGATCAGGGAGCAGCTCTTGGGGTTCTCCACTTCCCAAAAGGTCCCACTGCCAGTAGAGAACAGACTTGTGTCAATCCTTGTGTTTTCCACAACCCTACACCCCCTTTTCTTTTGTTTCCTTTAGTTCTGGTTCCAGGCAGAGCGGGATGGATGGGCCAGTGAGAGATTCAGCACAGGTCTGGCTGGGAGGTTCATGGAGAGTCACGGGCTCACACTGGTGTTTTTTCCAAAGCAGGAGTGACAGCTCAGATCTTTCACTGCCCAGTCCTCTGGGCATTTATCAGTGTGATGGGAAGAAAGAGGCAGAAGTGGCTTTTTCCCTCTGCATGCACTGCAAGGTGGGATGGATGTGGGTATCAAACTCAACAAGGCTCAGAGTTGGTCAGGCATGACAAAGGATCAGGTTTGACACTTCTATATCCACTGCTGTTTGAAGAGGCTGCTGTGGATGACCCAGCTTTCCTTTGACACTTTATATATCCTTTTCTGGACCTGTTTTAGGACCCAATTGCCCTCATTTTAAGCAGCCTGCCATCCAGTTGGGTTTGTGCATTCCTGCAGCAGGTGTTTGAGGATGAAGGTGCTGGAAACAACCAGCACCTGTAGTCTGTTGTGAATTTAGCTCTTAATGAGGGCTGTAGATCTAGTCCTAGGCACATATCCCATTTTCAAAATGTTCTAAGAGATTGAATAATAAGTCAGTAGTTATCAGTTAATTACTGAATTGTGAAAAATGTCAGAGCAGATGAAGAAATACTCACACAAAACCAATGTATTCATCTCAACAGCTACATTTGGCTGATAATGCAGTTCAAAATTATTTATTTACGCTCATATTTGCACTGCAGAGCAGTAATAAATGTTGTGAAGTATTTTTTTATAAAGAATCAATCTCGTTACATTTTGCAAAAAGTCAAGAAGTTGCAATAATGTGAGGCCTTCCAAAATACTGTAGCTGCTATTAAATATTCGCTGAGAAATGGTAAAGAAACTATTGTTTTTTATGTCAGTTTTATGGGATATGTGATAGGTAAAATGCAACTTAGTGAGCTTTTACTGTGTTGCTTACTGATTCCAGGCATATAATTCACAGGATCCGAGGATGGATTTGCATTTGTTTGTCTTATTACATAAACTGAACAGAGATTTCTTGTAGGTATCAAACAAAACCTGCTTGAAATATATTCCTATGGCTGCCAAAAGGGGGTTTGTAATGTGCTGCTAGATTAAACTTGTCAGCAGTAAACAAAACTCAAGAAATCCCAACAAATATGCAGGAAAGAGATTTGAAGGTGCACTCTCTCAGTTACAATTACATTTTAGTGTATTGTGGACTTGTTGATGGATATTTTCCTAGCAGCTGGTTCAGGGAGACCTGCCCTGATGGTCCTCTCTGACTTGCAGTGCGACCAAACACTTTATCAAATCAGGACAGATGGCCTGAGATGTGAGCTTGTCAACAGGAAGAAAATGCAGGAGGACGGTGTATCCCTGCTGTGGCAGTGCTGCAGCAAGGATGTTTGACAATGGGCAGAGAATCTTTTCCCACCTCAGCTTTGTCAGGCATAGCTGTAAGCCATCTCTCCATGACATATTATGTTCTGGCACAGAGACAATAACAGGCAAGGCTTCAAAGAGGTGTTGTGATTTTATTCACTGAATTTAAAGAAGCAAGGAGAGAAGCCCTCAGATTGGAAAAAGGAAAAATGAGCAGGAGTTAACTGTGATGTTAGGGGTTTTTTATGCAGTGAGGTAAGAGGCTGGAGTTACCCACAAATCACACCACTTTGAGAAACATGGGATTTGTCATCACTGATCACACAAGTACTCTAACTTCTGCCTCCAGCTGTGACCAATACCTGGTGCTGGGATAAAAAAGCCCCACTATACATTTAGCTCAGCTGAGTAGAGGGAAACAATTGAATCTGGCTGTTACAGCCCAGAATTCCCTTATTTATCTACACTGCCAGAGTTACATTGGCTAAGTGCAATATGACATTTTTTCATATCCAACCCTTCCTGTTGAAGTCGGTGGGAATGTTGAGTGCACATGAACTGCAATGATCATAAAATTAGTCAGACTTATTAAAAATCCACTCACAACATTTAAAACTCCATGACCATCTGTTGAAATGCATTTCACATGCCAGCTAGGGAAAACTGAATTAAAAAAAAAAAAAAAAAACCCAAATTAAAATTAAAACCAAAAATCCAGTCCTTAGCAATTCCAGTCAGAGAACTGAATTTTTGAGCTTAGCCACAGCTACAGGAGGTAGGGATGGCAAGTGGGATGAAAGAGGATAGAGCAGGAGACATGAGAAAATCTGATGCCTAAGTATCACTTCAAACAACATTTCTTTCAGCAACATAAATAAATATTATTAAATAGATAGATAAATAAATAAATAATTTTTCAGGGCAGCATAAATAGCCTCTGAACATCCTTCATCCCACCACTACCACACACTGTCTCTCCTAAATGCTGATGCATTTGTTTGGGCTTGGGTTTGAGCTATTTATAGGTTGAAGAATGCTCTGACCCAGTTCAGAAGTAGCCCCAGAAACATGGAGTAGAAGGGAAAGCATAGGGAGACATCCAAATGGCCTGAGGGCCTGTGAGGTTTCTGTGACCTTGACTTCTCTGAGTCGTTAAAGAATTCAGACCCTCCATCCCTTAGGAGTGGTCACAATGTAGTTGAGAGTGCACATTTATTTTTGGTTGCTCAGCAAACCATTGTGTGGACAAACAGGAGCCCCTGCTGGGCTCCCACAGCAGATGACAGAGCTGTGCTCCCCCTGTGGTGGAGGATCAGCTTCAGTTTGAGGTGCCAGAGGCTGCTGCACTTTTTTCCTCAATGCAGCTGCCAATCAGCTTTTCTATTAGTTGCTTACATCAATATATTACTTATTTATGTTACTGTATCAGGTTTTTTTTTAATGTTTGTTATATGCAATTATTTGGTTAAATACATTTTGCAAATATTTAAAAAAAATAAATAGACAAAAAGAACTTACCTATGTGGCTGTGAGAGGCCAGCTCTATGAGTGTGCTTCCAGGTGTGCTAGCATCTGGGGTACTTTTGTTTCCTGAGGAGATTCCTGCAAAAAGAAATGTGCTTATCACCTGTAGGCTTCTAAAACATTAAATCAATACAAGGAATCACATACACCAGCAAAGCGAATTGATTATTTTCATACATAAGAATAATTTTTTGTTCTCATTACCATCCTCTTTAAGCTCCACAGACACAGAGTTCAGGAATTTCCTTTAGAACAATCTACAAGTGTTGTTACACGTTAAAACATGGTAGATGGAGTCTGAGATACTTGTATGCCCCAAAGGTCTGCTCCTTGAGGGATGTCAAAAATCTCTAATTAAAATATTTATCCTTGTAACACCTAGAGAAGCCAGGAAGGCACAGCTATGGCTGTGCACAGATGGGAAACTGAGATAGGTAAGGTTAGCTCCAAGGAAAACACTTCTTCTTCTGAGGTAGAGATTAAGTTGATGAGTTCACAAATCCTCTGTAGATTCCAGTTTGGTGTGTGAGAAACTCTAGGCAGCTGTGCTTTGTCTCATGTCTTTATTAACTGGGCTCATTTTTACTCAGACTACTGAAGTTTTGTTATTGATTAAAACAAAGTTATCTCCTCTTTGCTGAGCTGAATGTGTCAGCTCAAGGGAGCATCCCCTACTAAGGAAACCCACCAAGGATCACTGAGCAGAAACCCCAAGGAGCCCCTTCCAATCTGTGTGTGCCAAGAACTCCTGACCCATGTGGGAAATACTGAATGTAAACTACATGCCCTGATCATCTGTAGCTAAAAATTCTGGTCAGAAATGTTGGGAGGATTGTCAATATGACTTTTTTTAGTGTCTCGGTGACTGGGTAACAATCTAGAAGGTGTGAAAGCTGGGGTTGTCTTCATCAGCTCAAGAAAATTCAAACCCACATCACCCATTACAAAATGTAATGTGAATATCACATTTACATTACCTCATTTATCTCATTTACACTGTGGGACTGGAGTTCTCTTACCTTGTGTTCCTGCATCAAGGGTTCCTCAGCCTGTTAAAAAACACTAAAAAATAAAACAAAAACCAAAACTCTGTAAAAGTTAAATTGTCAATCTGTTAATGAAAAAAAAGCTAAAGATTTATGATACCTCTTTATGCCAGATACTTTCACTGTGAAATAAGATTCATGCTAGCATAAACTAGTGTGAAAAATAAACTTTTATGCAGGGAGGATGGTGAGAAACTAACATGCATTTTTCAGAGAGATTTTTTTGTAATTGTCTGTACTTTTTGACAGTCTTAAATATTTATGTAAACTCACCATATTTGTGGAAAATTCTGTTCTTGGAACAAAACCGTTATTGCACCTATGGCTGACAGGATTAAATTTCATATTATGAATAATCAAAGTTCTATATGTTCTTGCCAGGAATGGAGAGCTAAAGCACAGGACATATATCTGCTGTGGAGTGGAATACCTCATGACATAATTAATATTTGTTGCACTTAAAAACGAGGTTAAATTTTTTTCATAAGATTCTCATTGCAGTAATTTAAAATAAGAATAATTTCACTCTAAAATGAATTAAATTTTCCCAATTATTTTTTTTTCCCTGTGGGAAAATTATGTTTTCAACAAGATGAATATTTTAGCATTATTTTTCCCTGAGTAACAAAAATGCAGTTTTTTTTGCCACGTAAAAAGAATGATCTTTACCATCTTTACCCCTTCAAGGGGTCCATGTCATGTTTTTTGTCACTCCAAAGACTTGTGGTCACTGTCTTTTCCCGTCACATGTGATAATATGGAATTCTATTAAGATATATTACCTGAGAAGGGAACTTAGACATTACAGCAAATATTTTCTGAAAAATAATTGGACTGTTGATTAGAAACATTGGAAATGAATTCTACTGCGAGAAACTGCAGTGGTATTTCTAAATTAAAAGATGCTGACTTTAGTCAGTATGTTTTATTTTCATTAGTTAAAAACAAAGCAAATCAACCCTTTTGGGCAAGTGTCAAAAATCTGTATGTTTTTATTTTTATGAACAAAAAAAAAAAAAAAAGCAGAACAACAACCTTTTTGAGCAAGAGTTAACAATCTGTATGCATGTATTTATTTTCACTGAAATTTTCCATTAAGTTAAAATTAGACCAACTCTTTATATACTTGAAACCCAACAGAAAAATCAGTGTTTGCGTTCTTTCCAGATATATTAATACATTCAATTCAAAAGTTCCTCTGGCTTAAAAAGGTGATAAGAAATATGTGAGTGAATATACTAAAGCCATGGAAAGAGGTAGTTTATCTGAAGTAAAATTTAAGCATTGTGTGGGATTGTTATGTAACAAGATAGAAAGAAATGAGGCTTTTTTGCAGCTGAAGAAAATGAGCTTTACAGATTTTTCCAAGGTCAATATAGCTGTTGGATGAAAGGGAAGTGGGAAGAAGTAGATTAACACAACAGTGATGTTTTGGCCAACGAAGCACTTTGATGCCACCATTGTGAGGAAATGTGATGACATCTAAGTCCTTACTTATCCTGAAGTCACTGTGCTGCAACCAAAAAAAAAAGAAATAACTCAAGGAGGCCTCCAAAAATCACACTTGTAAGGTAAAACATGGGGGAACATCTCAGGGACAAGCCTGTGGAACTTCAGCACACAGCTTAAAAAATGCTGAAAATAAGGCAGCATCTCCCAGGAGGGAAATGGCAAAGAACACACATCCAAGAACTCTTACACAACTTTAAATGTTTTGCTTTGACAAAGAGAGATGCCCTGCACTCAACAGCTCTTTCTGGAGTCCTCAAGAAGTTCCTTCTGTGTTCTCATGCAATTATTGACAGTCACAGAGGGCATGAGGAGAACTTTTATCAAAATGCAGCAGGGATGCAGCCCAGGGATTCTTTAAGGAGACACTAAGGCTACATAATCAATTAAAGAGGGTTTTTAGGAGGGCTTGACAGATTGCAGTCTGGTGGCACTACTGTTACTTTCTCAGTTACAAGCTGGCTTGATCTGATTAACAACAGAGGACTGGAACAGCACAAAACCAGCACTGAAATATATCTCAGATACCATGGAGCTTTAAAAGGTTTCATTGTTTTTCTGGCAAAAAAAAAATTAAAAAAAGAAAATTTTTACAGACATAAGTGAAGCACAAAGTCACAGTTCATTTATCCCTATAGGATATAGGAATATGAGATCAACAGCCTGGACTCTGCTCGATGGGAAGCAATATCACCAGAATGCTTTCCATTAACATAAGGTCTGTCTATTTAAAATGCTGCAAGAAATCATGGCATCAATGGTGTGTCCCATATAAGGAATCTTGAAGCACCAATGCCATGGGAAGAAGCCTAATGGGGCACACAGAACTTTTCTGCTAATAGAGAATAGTTTGTGCAATGGAAAGAGAAGTTTTTGTGTTTGTCAGACTAGCAAATAAAATTTTAAAAAATACTTTATTTGCAGGCTGAAATTTTTTTTACATGGAATAAATAAAAAAATATTAAGCCTGGTGTTGTTTTAATGGAATCCAATTTTAAGGCAGAACACTTAATCTAAGTTGCAAGCCTTATGAAAGGAGTCAAATAAAAATACATGGTACTCCCAAGTATGAAAACAAGAAAAAATTACATGACAATTTGCATATGCATCTTTGTCACCTGCAAAGTCAAGTCTGAACTTGGTCTCAGTGCAGGAAGCTGAAGTTCTGTCATTAAATTCAATGAATGTGGATGTAACCCCTTTAGATCTTACAGTCAACATGTATATTTTAATAGATATAAATTCACACCATCCACTGGTTAGAAATCACCTTTTCTCTGTATAGATTTACTGTCTGATGCTGATCAACTTTATATAGATGAAAACCAATGACCTAGAAGCAGAAGAGTTTTACCAGTTTAATATTTCCTCAGGCTACTTGCAATAACTACTAAAGTAGAAAACAAATAGATAACAAGAAATACAAGATCAAGAAACTGATTAAATAGTGCAATATGTTTGTGTTTAAGCAGGCTCAGCAACCTCCTAGGAATAACTAAGCAGATTCTCCCTTTGGGAAAAGTGGACAACACCACAGCCAATTCGTGACAAGAGCCACAGGAGAGGAAGAGATTTGAAATGTCAAACAGAAGGGCAT
This sequence comes from Taeniopygia guttata, assembly GCF_048771995.1. Classification (NCBI taxonomy): domain Eukaryota; kingdom Metazoa; phylum Chordata; class Aves; order Passeriformes; family Estrildidae; genus Taeniopygia; species Taeniopygia guttata. Next base: position 66,981,213 of record NC_133025.1, read on the forward strand.
TAACAAAGTTTTAAAGGGCCATGGAAACATCAAGATGTTAAGGTGCTAACAGCATTATTAATAATCCCCAGGTTAAAATTAAATTAAGATAATCATCAAAACAAAGTTCCTGCAATGCGCAGAAAATGGCTTTAAAGAAGATCTGCAGGTACATGAATGGAACATTTCTAGACAGGAGAAAGATTTGGGCACAGAGCTCATATTACCTAAAAAAAAAAAAAAAAAAAAAAAAGCTTTGAAAAGGCTTTACTGGAATGCTTTAGATTTGCAGCAGAGAGACACTGCCTTATATACATTTTTGCCTCTGAAAAAAATACTTCATATGTCCACGGAGAGAAGATGGTTGCCACAGGAACTCACAGAGCAAGTCCAGATGCTGCTGCTGGCCATGCACTCCCCCCCAAAAAAAAAAAACACAAAAGGAAAGAAAGGTCAGTAGAATAAAACATTAATATCCTAATCAGTTTCCCAATCTTCAAATGAAATTCAGAAAAGAGGATTTCTTACACAAAGAGATTGCACCAGTTAAAACAATAAAATAAGTAAACAAGCCCTGATATAATGGAGGATTTTCTGCTGCTCTTTTATTGCAGCCCTGGTCAGTCAAATATAGATGGAAGTCAGATAGATAAACACACAGAAAAAAAAGAAAAATTCACCTGAAACTGATCTCAAGAAATGAAAAAGCAATTCTGAAGAATATGCTGATTTTTGCATAAAGTTTAGGAAGATTTTCAGGGGTGTTAAACTAGAATTTTAATAAATGTATTGCTTATCTTCTTTTTTTACATATAATTAAAGTTTTTTTTTCAGTAAAAATCTTAACAGCTATTTCAATAAAAAATGTTGACAAAATATATCATGGCAGATTCCACAACAAGAATTTTGGAAAAGATGGGAATTCTGTGTGCAAATATATTCAGTTCTGAAAAAGGTTCAGGCTGATTGTTTTGCAATAAGCACATGCAGTTTTTACTGCTTTTATTTTGTTGGAAGAACTTCAGACTATTTCAAAATTTCGATCTGTATTTGCATTTTTGAGATTCAAGACAGCTGTCAGTTTTCATATAAAAAGCCCACCCTCCTCTGATGAGAACTTATCAGTTTTTTAGAGTGAAATAATAAAAACATGAGAAATGTTTGCTTAGGCACACCATCCTTTCTTCTTGTATCTGTCACGATGTTTTAAATTTAAATGTACCCAGCATTGATGATTTTGTTCTTGCTGGGTTTGGTTACAACCATGACACAATTGAAACAGCCAAAAATTTTGGTGAAGTCAATGAAAACTTTGGTTCCATCACCTGAAGCTTCAAATTTTTACAATGTTACTGACCAAAAAAAAAACCAACATAAACCCAAACCAATTTATCATGAAGATAAAAAGTAAACTTACCTTTTGCTCCTTAAATCTATGTAGTACTTAGGAAAATGCAAATAAACTAAAAATTATATAAAGTTTAAAATTTAAATTAATGAAATAAAAAAGGAATAGCATCATGCACTGGCATACAACTGGACATTTAAAAAGGAGTTATGTCTAACATGTATTCAAGCCTGTGTTAGAGCTGTTACTGGAGAAAATGATCCTTTGTAATGGTGATGATTTTGCATTTAATCTGTCACATTGGAAAAACATTTCCAGACTGCCAAATTATTGCAACCTACCCAAACTCAAGTTTGCTACTGCTGTACACCCATCATACACTCACAGAGTAAACAAAAATATTACTGCAAAGCAATACAGGAATAAACCCCCTTTTATCCCATACCCCATTATTAATTACAAACTGAATTTCTAGCAAGCTCATGTAAAGTACATTTGGGAGGAAAACTTGAGATGTGCCCTCATTACCTTTTTTTAAAAATGGGATTATTTCTATTTTTTAAAAGGCTATACACAGTTCTGCGTTTCTTGCGAGAATTTCGCCTTTTTTGATTGTGGTTTAAAAAAAAATCTAAAATTTTACAAGCCCCCAACATGTTATGGAAGTGAGAGGGATCTCCCTGAGCGACTCTCACCTCTGCATGGATGTGACAGGTTGCCACTATAGGACACATGAAAGCACGACGCGAGCCGCTGCTATTGCAAAGGTGAAAAAGAGCAAGTTTATTTTCTAACTCCAGCATTGATACTTTTCCAAAGGTGACAGTGGATTGGAGGGTGAATGTGCCACCTCTCCAGTGACATTGGACAAACCACTAGAACATCAAGTTTCTCTCCAATGACATTGGACAAACTACCAGTACATCAAGTTCCTCCGCCTCTATGGAGGAATGCAAAGCAATAGGTTGTTTACAGAAAGTTGTGCGAGAAAGTTCTCTACAAGAATGTAAACTCAGAAGGCTTTAGAAAATCTTAAGAATCAGGGCAACAACAGGTCTGCACAGACAGTTCTCTGGTGCCCAGGCCAACCACAAAGAGAATTCATAGGAATTCATTCACCATGAATTCCCCCCTGCCTCCCTTCCAAGCATTGCCCCCATCACCCAGTTTTGCCTGGTCACAAAGTTTTGACTGGGGTCACAGAGGAAAGGCAAATCCCTCTCCAAAGCTCAGCACCTCTCCTCTTCCACCATCTCCCAGCAGCGAGGGCTGTGGGCTGGGGAAACAGCTCCTGGTGATGCTCTGCAGGGCACTGGGGGCTCTCCAGTGAAGATCAAAGAGCCTGAACACTGCAGACAAGTTGTGTGCAGATAATTTGCCACAGGGAAAATGTTGAGGTGGGGGAGAGACAGGCAAGAGGTAGATGAGCCATCCCAACTGATTTGCAAGAATGCAAGACCTTCCTTTACATAAAAATGTGATATTTAAGTTATCCTCACAGAATGATGTCCCTGATCTGGTGAGACTCAAGCACATGTGAGTGTGACACACATGAGCAGCCCTTTAGGACACAAGGGCTGAATGTTAACATTCAACATTCAACAAATGAAGCTCTTGCAGAGCAATTCACCCACAATATATTCAAGCCAAATTGAGAAATCTGAAAAAGAAAACAGCTGAGATATGAATATTTAAAACTTTGCTGCAGCAGTGGACATGGGTAATAACTTTTCAAAGGATTTTCAGAGGATTTTTTTTTAATACTGTACACACAGCACTTGTCCTAAATACATATTTACATTATGGACTGGAAAAGCTCTTTTAGAAACTGTTCTGGTCTTCTGGGTAAATAATATTCCTTTTAAAAAATTATGAATACATATTTAACTGATAAACTAGAATGGCTCTATTAGGCACATCATAAACAATTTTTTAACTGTCTAGTGATTGTGTTTACTGCAGCACAGAAATGAATCCAGATTATTTAAACTCTAGAATTTATTTTTCAACTGCAGCTCTTTTGCAATTTTATGCCCCCTCCCCAAACAAATATAAAAAATTCTCCTCCCTACCTTCCTCTCAGAACTGTCCAGTATGAAGGTTTGTAGAGGTAACTGTGAAGGAAAACAAGTATTTTTCTGTGAACAGTATCATTGAAGCACTGTGTTCCAAGCCATACATCAGTCACTGTTGGCTCCTAGACATATGATTTTAAAAAACTTACTTTTTTAAAGTAAGAGGCCCAAACTGTTCTGTCCATGATATGGGTGCTCTGAAGAGTCAGGAAAAGGGATTGGAATAATTTCTCTCTCTGCCCCCAAACAGAAAATATAAAATTCTAACTGATCCCAAAGAACCTAGTTAAGAACTGAAGTCATTTGTAGGAAGCTCTAAAACATGCTACCAGATATGTTGGTCCATGAATATTCAACAGAATAGAGACTGTTTTGCCTTTTTCTACTGACAAAATACCTAAATACACAGATTTGTAGAAAAGACAACTGTTAATAGGAAAAAAAAATCCTTGAACTGACTCTTCAGTCTGATTTATTTACTCAGTTTTGCTCAATGTCTGAATTATTTGTGAAATTTAAAAACCCCAGCAAGTTGGTCCAAATATCCACCCTTACTGTGAGCATCTTTGGGCACCATTCTTTCATTATTAATAATTACTTTTATTGTAATTTTTAATGCTTTACAAATTGTGGGAAGGTTGATTTTAAAACTTCATTTTGCTTGCTTAACATTAAGTGGAGGCTTATAGCCTAACAGATATCACTGATCTTAATAATGTGAAATAGAAGGTGCTGAGAAAGACCAACAATTTCTCATCTGTAGGACAAATTTCTTAAAGGTATTGGAGGCAGATATTAATTTGCTGAAGATTTTTATCAGCAACACATTTTTCACAGAGTCCCATCTTCATTTAGACACCTACAAGGGAGAAAAGGCTTCCAAATGTTCCTTAAGCAGAAGTTCCCATAATGATATTTTATAGACATAGTTTCAAAAGCTCTCAACATTCAAAGTGCTTTTGGAAATCTGGCCCCAGCTGTGAGCAGTGACCTCTGCTGAAAATCTGTAGGGATCTGGCATGAGGGCATATGGAGCATTGCATTTAGCTGCAGGAATCTTAATTACCAAAAACATATTGACAAATTAGAGAGAGTTCAGAGAAGAGCAAACAAAAATGTTCAGGGGACCAGAGGAATTTACATGTGAGGGAAGATAAAAAGAGCTCTCTTTGTGTGGCTCAGCTATGATGTAATTAAGAGAGGATATATGTTAAGTCTCCACAAGTGTTCCTAATCTTGTGTGGAGAATGGGGAGGAACAAATTAAATGGGATATGAGGTTATAACTACAGCTGCAAATAAAAACGAAAAAGATAATCTTCTGTGTCTTCAAAAGAGCACCATGGCATTGAGGTCAGGCTCTGAAATAGGGTCTGAAGGGACCAAGTTCCATTGCTAGGGTTGTGTGAAAGTTTACCTGTGGGATGCAGCTTTAAATGCTCCACAGAAGCCTGTTCAGACTCCACTTTCAAACCAAATGGTAGTTTGGAGTGGTTGAGTGGAAGTCTTCTTTGGAATAGCTGAAACAAACGTGTTTGAGGAAAAAACAAAATATTGAGAATTTTTCAAAGCCAAAAATAGTCATTGAGCCATCACATTTAAGACAACACCATCATTTAAAAGGTTATGTATACTTGTTGTGGTCCTGATCTCTGAGGAAATAAACACCAGTCCTTGACCATAAATTCAGAACTCTGGGACTAAGAAGAGCAGCTAATTGTGACCCCTGAGGGCAGGGGCACCCCAGCTCAGATGAAGTGGTTCCCACGTGATTTGGATACCTGTGTGAAGATATACCCTTGTAGAGGCAGAAATTAATTAGCCAATAAATCAATCAGTCAATATGTCTAGGTTTATAATATAGACAGTCACTATAAAGTTTGACTGAGGGCTGGAGGGATTTGGGCAGGCAGGTGAAACAAAACAATCTGTGCTGCAGAGGGACCTGTGCTGGTTCTCTTGCCTCACTCCATCTTAGAGCTCACAGATTTTGAGTTTCCTGAGCAGCCACACAGCAGACATGGGAGGAATTGTACCTCTGGATGCTCAGCCAGCCACAGCACCTTTCACCAAAAAATTGTAACCAGCCCTTTGAAAAGCCTTAAGGGGTTTGTACCCTTGAGACCCCAAAGACATCCTCGAGCCACAGAAATGAGGGAAGCCTCCTCTGTATTTCCCTCACTGTACAAAGAGAAGGGCTAAAACTACACGTCTAGAAAAGGAAAGGAAGAATATATTTTCTGCTTCTAACCCTTGAAACAGAGAGGTTTCCAGGGGTGGCCTCCAAAAGGGAGATCTGATTCCAGCCAGCCTCTCATCCTTCCAGGCTCCTGTGGGCATTAGTGGGGTTCTGCAGGGAGGCTGCAGCTGTGTGCACAACCCTCAGAGCACTGTGGTGGCACCAGCTTTACTGGGATTCACTGAACACTCCTGCCACAGCCACGTCAGATTAATGTCTGCATTATGCCTGCTCCACGTGGGAAAGAGGAGCAGCCCATCTAATTCAAATTCAGGGTAATTCTCTGTTTTAAAAAGTGACTTTGTGCTGGAGGATTCCATGTTCAGCCTTTCTGAAAGGCTTCTTTTAGCTTCTCTGCATCTAGCTCCAAAAAGGGGATGTGTTGGGCAGAACTGTGACACAAGAAACTAGAGAGGTCAGACAAAATAGACTGGTCAGAAAAAATCGGAGGCAATTTTGACAATGAGTTTTCATTCAGCTCTTCCTCTCCTACCTTGGCTGATTTTATAATCAATATGGACAAATTTTCCTCACCAAAATGTGGTTGAAGCCCATGGAACCATCTGCTGCAAGAGGTCATAGAGTCAGATACTCCAGTTAGATTTAAAAAAGCACTGAATACATTTTATGCCAAACAACATCTGTACAGACATCCAAGCTAAGGTAATGGTGATGAAATTTCATGCTTGAGTGTGTAAAATGATTGCTACATCACTCAGAAAGGATTTTTTTTTGCTTCTCAGGTAGAGGATTACACAATTGAGAAGATGCATTATAAGGAGCTTTCTGAGCTTGGGTTTTTTTAACCTTTTTCCAAAGAGTGAAAGATCAGCTCATGGACCCCACAGAATAATAACTTAACCTTCTACTTCTTCTCTTCTTAAACATAATGAGGCTCTTCAATGAGATGTTTCATTTCAGGACCTCCAAGTTTCTTTCATTTTTTCCCCACTAGCCAATCTCATGTGCAGGTGAAATAACTGAAGCAAATCTTAGCGGCTGCCAAGGTTATTAATTCACCCTCCTGACCTCAACAGGTGAGAGATGTGAGTTTGCTCATGAGCACAGAGGCGCCTAAGCCTGATTTTTGATGCAACAGCTGGCTGCATTTCTCATGCAACTTGCACTTACTGTACATCTGGCTTTGTTTAATTGTAAGGAAAAACAAACAAAAATTTGATCTTCCTCCAGCAGTCAGCAACTTAATGATAATTTTTTGACCATTTTTTACTCTTTCCATCAGCTCAATTCTATTTCCCGGACTTAATCATGGAATGAATTAAGCAGGGACAGAATATATATATAGCTGAAGATTTTTTGTGATAACTTGCAGCAAATTTAATTCACTGGGAGTATGTAGGGGAGGAAACTGTGGGGTGGAACGACTGCTGAAACACTTAAAACCTCATTACCACATATCCCCACTTCACCCTGAGAGCTCCCAGCCTGTCCATTATTGTCCTGTCTCTATTTTCTGTGGGACATGGAAAAGAAAAGGTTCAAAGAGCAAGACTTTCATGCTCCCTTTTCCATGTCAAACACTTTCAACTCCTGATTTCAAAGTGCCACTGGCTCGCTGTTCAAAGGCCTGTGGACACATAGGGGGTGAGACAGGAGGAAAAGGTTGCACTACAAAGCCTGCTGCATTCAGAGCAATACCCAGCTCAGAGATACAAATGATAATATAAATCCAAGTACCTACCAATAAGACTGCCAGTCTACGAAGGGAGGATTGGAAAAATTCTAAATGGCCTCTCTCTCTGCCCCCTCTCCCACACTGGCATTGTGGCATTATTGGTTTGGATAAAAGCATAATTTATATTCTGAAGTGCAGCTTTTCCCTCTGTTGCAGCAATGACCCGGGGACTGAAGAATCAGGAGAGAAGCCCAAACCCCAAAGAAGTTAGCTAAGAATACCTAAAGAAGTTCCTACCAACATCTGAAAAACCTGCCTTGCTCTCTTTGAGTATTCATCTACCTCCCTTCCTCTATCTGTATCCTTTTCATCTGCCTGCCCACAAGATTTGGAGCACCATTAATTGGTCCTCAGGGAGGCTGACAGGCCTGTGCTTTTATGACTTGATTCTTTGTATTGTACACATGTGGGCATCTCTCAGGAGATAAACAAAGGGAAAACGTGCTGAGAAGGGGGGCAGGATTTGTATAAGACTAAATGCAGAACAAACCTCCTTCCCAATTTGCTGCTAATATCCTAAATTGCATGAATAAATCCACCCGCCTCCCCATCTTCCCTCTTCCCCACACCTGCTTCTCTTAATCTGCTTTTCCTGATCACTACAGGCTCATCTGAGGAATTTCACCTCCCAATTGAAATCAGCCTAACTCTTCTTTTGCCTCCCCCTGCCCCATTCTCCCTCCCCCTTGCCAACAGAAGAGTGAGGGGCTCTTATGGGAAGATAAAAAGAATAGTTGATCATAAGAACTAACCTGGAGCCAACACCTTGGTCTTTCGTCCCTTCAGCAGTTTCTAAACCCTAAGCACCTGCAGCTGATTCTTATGGCTTCCAGCCTTGGTCTTGGATTTGCTGAGAGTGAGAGACTTTCTGGAATAGCTTTCATCTCAGGAAAAATAAACTTAAAAACTCAGGCAGTCTCCAACACACCAGCACAAGCTTTAGAGCCCATGTGTGCTAGTGCATGTACACGCCTGGGGAGAAAGCAGCCTGTGTTACACAAAGGCACCAAAAATTCTTAAAAATGGCTGCTAGCAACCTTGGCTGCTGACCAACAACAACGCCAGAGTTCCTGCAGAATTTGGTATTTACCAACACAGCAGGCATGTGATATGTTTCTCCCTGAGCTGGACACTTGAAAAGGAGTTCTGGATCAAGTCCTCCTGGCCTTACAGAAGTTTAGATAGGAAGACAAGGATTTCTCCTGCATTCAGACCTGAAAATTACAGTGAATTTGTGAACCAGATTCACGGCTGGAAGGCAGGTGCTTGAGTGCTTTTATATCCATCCCAGCACATCCTAAAAATCTGGTCATTAGTGTCTGTGCCTAGAAGCCAAAACAACACAGGCAGAGCACAGGACTTGGGAATCCTGAATTTTCATTCTATCCTCTTCCTCCCCTTCCTCCCTTAGCCTGCCTGTATTCCAGTGGTTAAGTCTGTCCACCAGACATAGCTGTATATTTGAAACCCTCAGCAGAGGAGGAGACATGGATCTACATTTTCCATGGCTGGAATAGATGCTCTGAATCCTAAAAATCTGTGTAAAATGTGGCCCCTTCTTATCCACCATATTCTTCAAAGGCAGAAGTTGCTCTGAAGAAAGGCCTAGGTAGCCAGAGCACTGAGCGTGGCCAAGGAAGGCACCTGAGAGAAAAGTGGAATTTATCACAACCTTGTCCTGAACTTTTTAATTTGTTGTAATAAGCAGGTCCTAGCTCAACATGTCATTTTTTTTTTTTTTTTAATTCAAGGAAATTACCTTCTCCTTTCATGCAGGGACAATGTATATGGTGAATGTATTTTGGAGGTTAGACCCTTAATTTGAAGTTAATGGAGGCAGAATTTGTTGTAATGGTATAAACCAGATTTTTGGTGCTAAAACCTCAGAGCCTGTAGGACTATTTGAAGGTTTTGGCTACATGCTATGCCTCTATGCTATGACTCAGTCTACACATCTGAAGAAAAATCCCATTTATAGCTTGATTTCTTCTTTTTAAGTCCGCATGGAATGTTCTCATTCTCAGCCTTTGAATATAAACTCAACATTGGTGTATGGTTTGTATTTTTCCATGGAGAATCATATATACATGGTACAAGTTAATTTTTAAAAATTTAGTTGGTTTTTTTTTTCCCCAGAGGTTAACCTTCAGGGAAACTAAAGGACAGGCCACAGTGAACACTTTACATATGTCAGTCCTTGTTCTTCCAAACTTTTACTGAGGCATGGCAATTTCTACCTGGTTTTCATGCCATACTCAACAGCAGGAATTTCAGTGTGGGTTGTAAAATGCGCTAAAGATCCTGTGTAATTTACCTCACGTTGATTACTCTGTGTGGAACAGCTAATGGTACATGAGCTAATTAATCTATAGCTGCCTCGCCTGTCTGTGCTAAATAGTTACATTGGCTGTATCTTTGAAAATCTTGAGATACCATTCTTTTAATTGTTACCAGTGGCTTTGTGCACCTGGCAGAAATAGGCATTTAAATTACAGAGTGGGTCTGATTTGAGCCCAGGGTCTAAAGACATCTATAATGGGAAAAAATGTCCCTGGAGAGAAATACATTCCTGCCAGACAAACACTGCTCTCAGCTTGGGAAGAGACAGCAGCCAAGCAGGGCAGATTTTGGTAAAGGTGAAGGGGAACTAAAAAAAGCATCAGGCTGCAAGGTTTTGGTCTTATGCTGCTCCCACAGTGCTGGCCTGGAAAGCAAAGGGCAGTGTGAAAGGCCCCATGTGTTAACACAGTCATAGGAAACACTGTCACTATTCATTTCCTCTAGTTCCTCTGAAAATGAGCTAAGCAGTGTTTCTGTATAACAAAAGACAGAATTTCAATCTGCAGTTTGAATACTGCAGTCCCAGGCAGAGCAAAAGTGGCAACTTTTAGGTTTTAGCACACAGCTCACTGTGCTGCTCAGCCGTGTGTCTGTGGGCACCAGAGAGCCACAGTAATGCACCTTTAAACATGACAAAAAGATCATTTACATATAGCTGTTTGTCACTGGCTTATTGCCTACCTGGCATCCAGTCCTAAAACCACTGTCTGGAGCCTGACTTTCAGAGATTTTGTACCACTTTACATGAATAAAGGACTTTTCCTTTTAATGCTTAGGAATACATCGCTGCACTAAAATAGTCACTTTTCAACCCCAGCTGAAAATGCCCCTTTGGGGATTCTCAGCATATGGATAGTTACATTGAAAATCAATTCTTCTGACATTCAGAGCTTTCTTTTGGAGAGGTTTATTTGCTCTACTAACCATTTTAAGCCTCTGTGGCACCTTCTTACTCACCATAACTGCTGTGCTTAGTACCTGGCTCATAAGCATTATTTGATTTCAGTAGCCTGTACCCTGTGTGGCTTTATAAATTAACATAAAAATCGCTTCAGCGGCCCCCTTGTTTGTGCTGGTGTTAAACCTCTCTTGTGGAAATGTGAGTGGTGATGGGGAGTGTGGGGCACTGGGGATTTGGGGTGCACAGTCCCCATCTCCCCTTGAGTTCTCCCCGAGCCACCAGGCACTCACCAAAGGAACTTTCTTCAACGTTGCTGATGGAAGAGGTCCATGGCTCAGCTCACAGGCCCAATTCTGCTCCAGTGTGCAGGAAATCTTACCTGAGGAGAAATTAAACAACTGAGTGCTAATATTGAGAAAACTGAATAAGAGCAGTTGTGGAGTGTCACACACAAGACAAATTACAGGCCATGAGTTTGCTTGAAACATGCAATTTCATACTAATAAGCCATACAAAATATAATTAATTACTTCCATTGTATGACTTATAGCAATGGCATCTTATGGCTGCAAGTTTCTGCATTGCTCCAATTTTGTTAGGGGCCAAAGAAGTATGTTATTTTAGTTTCCAGTTAAATATTTTCTACCAAATTTGTTTTCCTATTGACTTTTTTTATTGATGGCGGTTTTCTCCTAAGGATAACCTCACTTGAAAAACAAAGATGTTTGTTTGGGGGGGTTTTAATACATGATTAGTCTTGAAAATTCTCTTGGAATAAATGATATTTCAGTTTACTCTCTACAGAAGAGACTGTTGTTCCATGGAACTACACTCCCATTTCAAACTCTAAAGTTCACTTATGTAGATTTTCAAGGCATCTTGCCTGTTAGAGTAAAAATATGGTGATTTTTTTCTGGAGGTATGCTAAATTGCTACAATGCCCTGAAATTGGTCAGTCTTAAATGCTAAGTAATAATGCCTCATACAGCAGCTATCTTGAGACATGCTGGACAGACTGGTTTGGGGGTTTTTTTGTTGGTTTTTTTTTGTTTGTTTGTTTGTTTGTTTTTTGTTGGTTTTTTTTTTCCATTCAGATGAAGTATCACCAGCAAGAAAAAAATTCAAGCACCTGTTTTGGAATACATGTTTTATACAGCTACTGTTATAACTCTTTTTTTTTTTCTTGCCAAACTGGTCTAGTAATTACAAAGAACAGCACCCATAGAACAATAAACTGTTTTTCTAGTTCACTTTAAAATTTATTACTGTGACCTTTTTTTCCCTATTGCCATCATGCTCTACTTTTTGGCTGAAGTCTCTTTAAGATGGGGAAGTTACATCAGCAATTTCACCTACTCTGAAATCACCTCATTCTGCCCTGATTTACACCCCATGAAATCCTACAGCCCTCAGGGGGGTTCTGCAGAGTGTAAGGCTGGGCAGAGTTTGATCCAGAATGTTAAATACTGGAGCATCAAAGTTATAGGTTTATTGCAATTATTATTGGTCCCCATTGGTTATTTACTTATGCTTTATCTCAGCTACAGTTAAAATTCTATGCTACAAGGTATGTGGGGAGAAATAAAAGCACAAATAGCAAGTGAGTGCATTGATTTGGAATGGGCTTGAACCTGTTTTTATGCCCCAGGACACTGCAGAAATTGAGGGATTTTCAAGGCTCCCCACAAAGTGACCTGAGAGTTGGGATTCTGAGTTGTCTGGAAAAACTCTGCTGTAAAGTGAGGAAGCTCTGGCACGCATACACCAGGAGCTCAACTTTCTCCATCCCAGGGGCAGGATGGGTTTTGGGACCCCCCTCTCCCTCCCTGCCATGTCTCTCTCACTGATGAATCTTCTTTGAGCATCTTCAGCAAAGCCACAGCAACACATCTGACTCCTTGTGCACCCCTGGGAATGTTTTCCTGAAGATCAAGGGGCAAATCTTGGTCACTTCTCAGTTAATTGTGACTGGAGAAAGGCTCCATGCTAAATTACCAAACTTTTGGCTCAAGATTTTCCAGATCTAATCACAAATTTAATATTCTGCTATTATATCTATATATAGCTATTGATAGAATCTCTATCTATCTATGTCTGTATCAGGCTTTTTACTACAGATTCCCTCAATCATGCTCCAGAAGTTAAAACAGAATTGGAAAACCAAAATCATACCATTGTACCATTATATACAATGGTATTTACAATTTCCACCCTCAGATTTATTTTTTGTTCCAGTTTATGTGCCCAATATCAAAATATCCCTACAACTACTACAGGAATTCTCCTTTAAATGAATCAAAGATGTTAATGGACATGTACATCACTTCTGAAGTCAGGTTCCTAGGTGAACATTTAAAATGAAATATTTACATGTCAAAGGGATATTTTGTAAACATGGGCTAAAATAAAGCCCATCAGGCAACAGTATGAATATAAAGTTCAGAGGATTCTACATTTTAGGCTTCACTGAACTTTCCCTCAGCAGTGTTTGGGCTGACTGAGATGGTCTAACCCTGGTATGAGCACCACAAACACAGAGTGTACTTGAGAGGGATCAAAACAATAGAATAACACAAATCCCACTTTCCACTAAACTACCTTAGAACTAATTATCATTACAGGAACTCTATTGACATGTAATGTAATTTAAAATTTAAACCATACTGGTAGATGTGCCAGAACAATAGACAGCAAAATGAATGACAGCTTTCAATTTACATTTTTTCCCTTCCTCACACTATGCATGAAAAAGCAGTGTGATGTCCTCTATAGGTAACCATACATCTTACATCAAGTGACTACCCAATCTTTCCCCTTCTAGAATTTCTGGTTGGACATGAAGGCCTTTGACACAACGAAAAATCAGTATCCCATGTATTTTCTTTCATATTAAGTCATATTTTTTTTTAATCTGATAGCTGGAGCTAAGAAATTCTCCAAATAAAGTCTTATTTTTCTTTTGCTATGAAAAGTCATAAGAAGTTATACTTCTTTCAGTAGCTGAAGAAAGAAATGCATTTTACAATCAGTTATATAACAATGAATTTTAGCTGAAAAAAATTTCTAATTGAGTGTGAGATATTTACATTATTTTATGCATCTCTTCTCTGTTGGCCCACACTATCTTGAATTTATGCTTACCAGAAAAATGAACTTTCAAATTTAGCAGTCAGATTTGTTTGTCATAATAAATAGCAAACAGAATGACATGAAAAATATTTGTCCTAACAGTTATTAACAACCAGCTTCTCAAGACTTTTACTGGTGGACAAAACATTTTTCCTTTCTTTTTTGATTGCACTCACTGGTCAGGATCTAGTCTGCCTCACAACAGTCAGCTGCCATTGTACCAAGTTACAGGAAAATTATAATGCTTCCTAAGCATTTCCACAGAAACAAATTTCATGTGTGTGTGGGTGGGCAGTAGGAGGAGAATAACCTTGGGAAAAACACAATTATAAACAGCTGCAGCATGCATTAAATGTAATTATGATTGATTCCTATAAGTAATTCTTTGTGTAAATTTCCACTTAAGCTGGATTTGCTGTTTGGGTGCAGTGGACATTTCTGCATTAAGTGATTATGTCTTTTTATTATTATTAAAAATACAGATTTTCTTTTTTTTTCCACTTGGGAGAGAAGATGGGGAAAGAAGACTTACTGCACCAGCATGAAATGCTGAAAATCTGGACTATCACAATTAATTGTTGAACAGCCTGGACATGATGAAATTGTTTGTGCCTGAACAACAAAGAAGGATTAAAATGAAAAAGAGTGCTTCATCCAAAGTTATTGTCAGCAAAACCTCATAACACTATTTCAACAAGCTAATAGGTGTATAATGATAGATAGCACCTGATCAACCACTATGGAACAGCTGACTATATTAATAGGACTTGACATTTGTTCTGTTTAATGCAGAAGGTGCTGAGCACCTAGGTTTTTGCCATGTTAATTGCTTGGCCATTTGAAAAAGAAATCAATACAATCCAGCTCTCACAGGACAAAATCTTGACTGATTCTTCACAGTTCCTACAGCAAAAATACATTAAATCATGGCCATTAATTCATTTGACTAATTCAACACTTAAAATTTCATTCATTCACATATAAGATTTTACAACTGTCTATTACATGAACATTCAGCGTTGGTAATGGCAGGAAAAGATCATATAAAGTGACTGGGAGAAGGAAGGATGGTTCCTCTGGAAGCTTTATGGAGCACAGTCCTGATCCCACCGATATTAATTACAGCTGGCCATTCACTTCAGTGAGAGGGGACAAGGGCAGTGCCTTGGCACATCTGTGTGCTCAGCTCCCACTGCATGTGTGGAGCTAGCAAGAGCTGCTCAGAGTTTGGATGAAAAACCCAAAAACCATCTTACTGGAGCTGCAAGACTGATGTGCTAGATCTGGCCCCCCTCAGAAGGCTTTGGCCCCATGTTCAGCAGGATATTCACAGAACAGGGTTGGGAGGGACTGCTGGAGATCAGCCAGTCCAACTGCCCTGCCAAGGCAGGCTCACCCAGAGCAGGTGACACAGGAATGCCTCCAGGTGGCTTGGGAATGTCTCCAGAGAGGGAGACTCCGTGCCTGCCCTGGGCAGCTGTTCCAGGGCTCTGCCACCCTCCGTGCAAGAGAAGTTCTTCCTCATCTTGAGGTGAAAGTTGTGTCTTTTAATTTGTGGCCATTGTTCCTTGTCCTGTCACTAAGCACCACTGAAAAGAGCCTGGCACCACCTTCTTGGCACCACCTTTGAGATAATGTGCTCATTAGTGAGATCCCCTCCCAGTCTTCTGTTCTCAGCCCAGCTCCCGGAGTCTCACCTCACAGGAGAGATGCTCCAGACCCCTCATCATCTTCATGGCCTCTTCTGGACCCTCTCCAGTAGCTCCTCCTCCTGTTTAAACTGCGGAGACCAGAATAGAACACAGCACTTCCCATGTGTCCTAAACAGAGCTGAGAGGAGAGGTGAGGATCACTTTCCTTGGCCTGCTGGCCACCCTCTTCCCGATGCACCCCAGGCCAGTCAAGTCCACCACATTTCTGACCTCTTCTCTTCCACAGGACCAACGATGCATGCTCAGAGTTAAGCCACTTTACCAATACGATGATCCAAGGCAATCTTTCTACTCTGCGTAACCCCTCAACAACTGAGGTTTTAATTTAGACTTTCCAGCTGAGATACAGTCTTAACTTTTCCTATAGAACATACGGACGTTGCAAAGTATATCAACATTTGTAAGACAAAATCAGAAATATAGGGACCTGCTTTTCCAATAGAGATATCTAAACCTTCATGTTTTAATCTTTTTCACAACCTTGACACCTTTCATCATGCCTTTTTTGTTTCTCTGTTCATCTACAGAGAACTGTATTAGCTGACCAAGCCCTCTGTGTGCAGTAGGGATGGGGTAACCCTGCTGGAAATTGATATCTTCCAGCTTAAAAATGTCACTCGGGGGGGTTTGTCCAAATTAACACAATGTCAAAGGCAAAACTGGATTCAAAGCTGAGCTCTGCCTGTGCCTCAACATGGAGCAAGGTTTCCTTAAAAAATGGCTGCCTAGAGAGTCTTCAAAGCAGAGCTAAAATACTGCACAGCTTCCTTACAATTAGATCCATGGATTTTAAAATTTTATTTTTTACCATTTCTACATCCTCTGCATGGCTGTGTGTTTAGCTTGATTTAAAATAAAACCTTGCTGTCTTTATAATAATATGATTTGATGGTACTACAAACGAGGAAGCTTTCACCTGACATGGGTTAGGTTATTTTTTACAGACTTTTGTTGGAATTGCTGGTAATTCAGGAGCTTTAAGCTCTGCATGGAAGAAAAAAAAAACAACATAATTTGCTCCAAAGTTAACAGTAAATTAATATGAAAAAGCCAGCTGATGTTAAGGTTTCATTTAGTACACAACAAAGAGAAATGTTGTTAATTAGTATCAGTATCCACAGAATACTGAAGATTTGTCTGCATACTTTTCAAACAACAGTGAAAAAGTAAAGATGATACATGCTTAACCCCCTTGGGCTAATTTTTTAAGGCATGCCTCTAAAACTGGATCAAAATATTTTCTGAATACAGCTCTTCACACTTAAACTCTATTTAGGTATAGAAATCAGATGCATACAACAGATAGAGACTCTGAAGCTATATTTATCCTTTTGACCATAAAGACATTCCTTTATTTTTATTTTTCCTTGAGTGAATTTAAAGAGCTTTGTTTTAAAGACTCCATTACCCTTTTTTAAATAAGAAATAGAAAAAACAAAACAAAACAAAAACCTAAAAAAAAAAGCCAACTACAACCCCCTACCAACAAAAGCTGTACATACTTTGTAAAAAGCATTCTTACATCAATCAAGCAAATATACATTAGCAAGAAGGAAACACATTAAGACTCATTTTCCTTTTTCCCGTGCCAGGTTGTTTCTTTTGTGCTATACATCAGAATGAAAGTAATTCACCTCTCAAAACAAAATATTAGAGAACAAAATATGACTGTGATGCACTTCTGCAGAATACAGTCAAATTTCCATAAAATGTCTGCAGGGTTTTGCACATTAAAATTTCTCTTACTAAAAATGTTTATGGAAATAGGTCATTATGCACATTACTAATAGAGAGCAATTTGTTGCTTTTAAAGGAGCTTTCATACTAATAGTTGTGAATAAACACATTTATCAGACACCCTAAATATAAACAATGTATACACTGGCAAGCACAGCAGAAATGGATTAAAGGAGTTGCTCATTTGGGGCCCAGCTCTACTGCCATGGAGCTCGGGGGAATTTTGGGCAGTCTTTGTTAGGTTGACATGGGAGATTAATGATGTCTCAGCTGTGGAAATGGGCTAATAGAAGGTGCCACAGGATCCAAAAATTCAGGTCCTACCTGCTTGCACAGCTTGGCCAGACCCATTAAGGCTCTTCCTGTGTTTAGTAAAAGGGAGGGCAATGCTTGGGATGTCCAAGCAAAACCTATCCTTTGAAGCCAGAGCTGCAAAACCCAGGCCAACAAGCTCAGCCCCACAAAAGCATCATCAATCTGTGGAAAACAAAGCAGATTTTCACATCAATAGTAGCAACTGTGCTCATGTCACATCAGAATTCTGTTTGAAATGATACATATCCCATTATCAGCACTTGGAAAAAATAAAAGAGTGATAACAGCTATTGTAATTTTACTTGACTTCTGAGGAACAAAGAAGATAGAACCAGGCAATTACACTGTGTGGGTTATCATAGCACGGGAAGCAACAGGATACCAGTTTAAAACTGCAGGAACATCTTACAATATATTTACACAGTAGCCAACATCCATTCTCTTAAAAATCCCACTTAAACCACAGATTAGATCACGTAGAAAGTGCAAATGAAATGAGCTGGTTTAGGAAGATATGTTGATTCCTGTGGTCCCTTGCTTGGTTGTCAGTAAAAGTGGAGAAAATGTAAAACATCTATCCAATTATTTCAGTTAATATACAAGCATTAGGCATTCAAATTCCTAATTAAGAGACAACATGCCCTGTCAGGCATCTGCATGGGCTATTGAACATTGCCTAGATTGTTCCATAATTATCCTGGCTTAATAGCTCTAAAAATGTAAGCAATGTGCATCCATTGAGGAAATGCACTGCTTATCACATGAGGAGGAACAGCACACAGAACATGCTCTGCCACGGTGTGTTTGTGCTGCAGGTTTTTAGTGGAACATGGTTTAATTAACAGCAGGCAGCCTCGGCTTAGGAGCTGGCTGCTGTTGGCAAGGAGGAAATGGAACTCACACATCAAAAGAGATTTCCATGACCAGATTTAAACACGAAAAACTCAACTGTTGGACGTGCTCCATTTCAGGGATTCCAGCGTCAGGCACCAAAAAGAAGAGGTACCATGTGAAAAAAAAAATATATATTTTGTAGTGATTTCACCATGATACTTTTCAAGGCTCATTTGTTAAAATCTTCCACCTCCCAGCCCCATTTGCCAAAAAAAAAAAAACCAAACCAAAACAAAAAACCAGCATCCTCTGGGGCAGTCATGTTGTCAAGGAAACAGATTTTTGCCATCTCCTATGATTTGCATTGTTGGTAAATTTGCTGTGATTTCCTTCTTTTTAAGCCTGATGCCTATGTTCAAGATTTGACCAAAATCGCCTTAAATTGTGCAGTCATAGCATGAAGATGTCTATTCTTTCACACTCTCTGGCAAAACTGGGCAAATCATGGATATATTCTCCCATGTAAAGTCTGCAAGGAATGCAAAAATGAAATATTTCAGCTCTTTGAAATGGATTTCTTCTGCCTTTTAACCAATAGGCTTTGTTTTGGAAAATAATATGTTTTAATGACTCCATGGACGTCTTTCTCTCATCTTTTTTTTTTTTTTTTAATAAGACAGAAGGCAAAATGGGAAAAACAAAGAAAAGCCATTTTAAAAGAGACAGTGAAAATGTGAAGAAATTCTAGAACTGAAAAATGTGCAAACCAAAGCTATTTTTTTAGCACTATTTTTGTTTTAGCTAAAACTAAGTTAAAAACTCAACAGCCTCTGGTCAAGTTTGCTGTTAAACCCCCTGTAAATGTGTATTGCATGGGATGTAAAAACTGTGATGTGTAAACTTGGCAGCCTCAGGATGTTTCATGCAACAGAGTGAGGGAGAGACCCCCTCAACATTTGTCTTGAGAGTAGCAGGAAGAAGTGAAGCAATTCTCAGGCTCCCTGTAGACTGCCATCCCATCAATAAATAACATGAATAAATATATCTTCTTACCTGGGACAGATCCAGCAGAGTTGAGTTGATTCAGCTGGTTTAAGGTGCATTTTCTTTTTCTTTTTTTATGTCACAGTAGGCATTATTGACATAGCATCTAATGGTGAACTTCCATCTCTTTAAAATAAAGATTTCTGCCATGGCATCTCACACCTATTTTGCCAGCTCTGGTGTGAGAAAACTTTTCTTCTCTGCTCTTCTAAACAGAGAGAACTGATTTTGAAAAAAAAAACCAAAACAACTATGTTCTTTCCTTTCCCTGACCCAAAATAACTAGAATTTTAAAGGCAATATCAGAATATAGTAGGCCTCAGCTGTGTATTTTCTAGCCTGGAATTTGACACAATAATGGGTATTAAATATGCAGGTTTTTTTCTTCACTAGATATGTAAACTTTTTATTAATTAGACAGGAAAGTAATCATCCATCCGGGGTATTAAAGAAATATCAATCCAAACGGTATAACTGATAACATATATTTTGGCTGAACTGCTCCTGTCAAAAGATAGACTATTAAATTTTTAAAAAATATCTATATATTATATTATTGAATGTTTTAATGAAATTCAACTATGAACTTTAGACAAATCTAATGATATATTTAAAGACTATTTTTAGGTCTCAAATTCTTTTTTTACTTTTCCCCTTCTGGCACAAAATTATAAATGACACATCTTCTTTTTGTTCTCAAATACAACAAAAAAACAAACAAACAAAACCCCTACATTTTCAAAAGAAGAAACTTTTTTTGTTCCATATGAGATTACAAGGTAATTAAGGCACTTAACAGTACAGGTCACATAAGAGTATAGGTCACTTACCAATATTCTATTATTTCTTCTGTGGAAAGTGGTAACCTCGCAGACTAAACTCCATGATTGGGAAGTAAAGTGCAATAAATATATGTTTTAAATGTAATATAAGTATAAATTTATGGTTTTATTAGTTTTTGGTTTTGGTTTGGGGTTTTTAAAATTTGTTCTTTTTATTATTATATTATTTTTCTACTCTGTAAGATAGTAACAATGTGAACATTTCACTTTGGATCCCTCTAACTTCTGCACCATGAGGACACAGGAGGTCTCCTGAGGAGGAATGAGACATTCTTCCTGACACAACATTCCTGGGACACAGACCTTCCCCTTTGGAACTCAAGGAAAAGGGGCTGCACTCTGATTGCTCCTTAATATTGAGGACAGGGCTAAGTAGTCCCATGGTAAAAAATTTGGGGTACTTTGAAGCTTTCTTTTCACCATTTTTTTTCTTTTCAGATGTGAGATGGGGAGAACCTAGGGAACACTAGACTGAGCCAGGGACACCTGGTTGGAAGCTTGGCACAGATTTTCTCCACGGGTTTATATGAGTGAGGAGGGGAGGTAAGACTCAATATTTTGGATGCACAACTTTGGCTGCAGAAATGAATAAATGGAAACTCAAAGGCAGCCAAGATGTGCTTTGCTGTTGTGTGGAGGACAGTTCTGCACACTTGGTCCCTTTTCTAAACAAAACATATTGGGTTGGTTTTTGAAAGCTACTGTGTTATTTTCCTTCTCTCCAGACCCCATCTGTGGTAGGCACATTCCTCACACTCAGGATTTTTCATAGAGGTGCACAGAGGAAAGAAAGAGAAAATAATTTCTATTTCTGCTCCTTGTTTTTCCCATGTGGAATGTGTTTGGAGAATTGTTTACCTGGGGTGATTGCTTGATTGGATTTTGGTGAGGATTATTTGAGCCAATCCAACCCACCTGGGTCTGGACTCTCAGAGAGGGTCACTAGTTGTTTGTTAGATATGATAGTTAGAAAAAGTAGGTATGCAGTTTTAGTATCTCCTTTAAATAGTATATTAATGTGTTTTAGTATAGTTATAATAAATAAATCATTCAGCCTTCTGAACTGGTGTCAGACATCATCATTTCTTCCCACCAGATTCACCTGCATTTACAATACCCATCTTCTGAAGAACTTGCTTCATCTGGATTTCTAAAGCACAGATTCTCTCATCACTCTGAGGAGACAGCTCCAAACAGCTGCTTCCTGCAGCTGGAAAGTTTTTAGTGCCAGTCTAGACCTTCCTGCAGTAAAGCTCTGATGTTCATGGATAGTCAGCTGATTTCCCAAGCAAAGTTTGGGTGCCTCTCTGCATTCCCATAGCAAATATTGCAATAACAGATTCCTTTTGTAGCTAGGCAGATATTAGAGGCTTGTGTCACACAAAGTGTTTCTCACATGTGTGAAAAATACAATATATTCACGTGGGAAGACTAATGTGGGGGTCACGGTGTCAATGTTGTTGGCTGTACATGTAATATGAGATTCCTCAAATTTAGGTAAGCAGTTTGGAGCATGTTTGCTTTTGTTGGTTTTTTTATCTCTAACGCAGACAATTTACAAATAAAAAGGCAAAAATACATATGACATTGGGGTAACTTTGAAAAGACAGTGAAGAACATGATTTAAAATGAGGGTCCACTCAGAGCAGCTAAATTTACCTTTAAAATGAAGAATTATGGGGATTGTGGTAAGGACTAGATTTCACCCTGTTTTTTCCTTCAGACAAAATATGCACTGCCAAGCACAAACAGAGAAAGTTGTTGGGGTTTTGGTTGCTTGCTTGTTTTGGTTTGTTTTTAATTCATTTTTGTTTGTTTGTTTTGATTTATTCATTCAAAATCTTATTTGCTCTGGAAACTGCAGCTACCTAAAGATCCCACTGGAAGCTCAAAACTTCCAAAATCAAGAAAAGGGGAAGAACAAAATAGTTATTAACAAGCAAGAGAACTCATTATATTCTTCTATTAAAGAAATTTGTTAACTAGATGCCTTTAATAGAGAGTTTATCATGACTGCTCCTTGGAAGAGCAGAGTCTGCCTTGTTAAGTATTCACATTTACTGACTCATTGTTTATAAAATCAGGTGTTCCAAAGACAAGAGATATTCTTTACAATAAGCAATTCTGTAATGAAACAGAGAAATATAAATCAATTTATTAGATATCATCTACATAGAGAGCTATGAAAAAGACCTCAGGAAAAAAAGCCCAAGACTGCTGTAATTTGTATTTTGAGGGAGCACATATAAATATCTCCAGGCACAATAAATTTAGGTGGTTTACCAGAAAACATTAATAACTTTACTATACAAAGGGTGAAATGCCCCACCCATAGTTACCATACTGCATTCTTCCCAAAATACCTTTACTTCCTGTAAGCATGAATTCTATTTTTAGATCTGTTAAAAATAATGAAAAGAAGTAGGAAGTAGTCTCCATTTTTAAAAGATACAGCTGAGAACCAGCAAAATAGGATTCCAGGGGCACCTTCATATCTTCTTCATATCTTGATACTTTCAACTTTCCCTACAATAAAAAAAAAAGCGAATTGCTAAAATGTTTTGCTAAGCCCTACTCACCTCTTGGGTGTTTCACTGAATTTAGTTGATGTGGCTCCTTCACAATCAAATGTATTTTGATACACCTATAGCTTGTTGATTACAGCCCATTTCTCACACTCGACTCCCCTGAAAAAGGAGCTCTGTGTCAGTGTGCCTCTCACAAATCACGCAACAGTTCAATTGAGCTGCTTTCCTGATGAGCCCCATCAAGCCCATTTTTGGAAATGACGTAAAAAAAAATGCATTTCTCCTCTTTTTTTCAGTCAGAGATACTTTATATCCTGCCTTGTATTATGGTGCATGTAGTCTTTTCAGAGTGTGCCATTCTCCTTTTCTAAAGCATGCTGTAGTAGATGAGTATATCCAGACTCTGAATCTAATTTGGGGAAGAATGAGCACTTTAGTGGTGACCATCTTTGTACTCATGATGGGAGAGTGATGCACAAAAACCGTGCTGTTGTGTTATTGTTTTTTTGGTAATGGTATTTCTGGCTAGTCTGAAATAACTATGTGGTCTGACAACTAATTTGTCTTTGTTTCTAGACAAAGGGAAACCTTTTGAAGGAAACAGGCACATTTGGCTGGTGGTGGAACTATTCAGTAGAGGAGAACCTGGTAGAGTTATTCCCTCCTCACAGAGATTTCCCTCGCTGGTGGCAGCAAAGTGATAGTGCCCAGGCATGTCCTGCCCTCAGATGTAAAAGATCAAGACTAAAAGAAGAGATGGGGACCTATAAACAAAACCTGATGGTTGCTCTCTCCCCTTCAGCTCTGGCCTTGGGTGCATGATGGCCTCTAGCAGTGACAATCACACCACAGAGTAACTCATCCCTTCTGTAATGTTGCAATGGTTTTGCTTCACAGATCAGATAATAAATCACTGCTTTTCCATTGTGGTCTCCTTCATTTGTCTTATCACATGCTGGTGAGGAGTGCTGAAGAACTTTTCAAGTTCTCTGGCCTCCTCATACCTCAATGTGTTTATGCCTAGTGGCACAAACCAATTTCATTGCTGCTCTGAAGTTTGTTAGCAGTTTTTCTCTGTTGAATTACCAAATTCAACAAACTCTGAATTAGGCCATTTCTGTGTAAAAAAATAAAATAAGTGAAGGGGTTACAAAACTTTAATCAACCCTTTCACTCAGTTCTGTCTGGTAGTTGATATTTTTGTTTGTTGCACACAACTGAAAACCAGCACATAATACTTATGATAAATTTAAGTGCTTAAAGTGCATTCCTATTCTGCCTCGTGTGATGGAAAGCAGGGTGAGAATGAGAAAAGGAGTTATAATTCTCTGTACACTGAAATACTCCCTTGTACAAGTCTTTCTTCCTTTGTACCTTACCTGAAAAACATGACTGAGAGTATTTTTTCACCCTTCTGCATTTAGTCTATCTAATATAAATACTAAATTCTACTGTCAGGACTATTCATTCTTAAGCATTAGAACAAGGGGCCTGGGCCAAAGTCAGTGTTTCTCTGCTAGAGCAAAAAAAGAAAAATAATTAGTGGATAGTTATTTCAATACATTCAGCCTGATGCTAATCTCCTCAGGTACAGGATAAATCTAACTCAGCTGGATATTTATTATATCTTTAAGATACAACCTGCCTTCCCCAAACAGACAGTTTAATATCTTCCTCGGGTACTCATTATCCCTTGTTTTGATTGCTGAGGCTCTGTTGCCTCAGCAGAGCTGTGCATATCCATGAATATCCATCCCCACTGCCAGGTGTTTCACTGCCCACCTCATCTTACCTGTTTCTCTTCTCAACAAGTAGATTTTACAAAAGATCCTCTGGCCTTCCTCTCGAAGCTGCTCCTTGTCCTCAGGAGAAGAAACCCAAAAACATTGTGGTGACCTCAGTGCTTTTTTTTTTTTTCAGATATCTCAATAAATCTGTGAATTGCCAGAATCCTTGTGAAGGACTCCATAATACACCTCTGATATCCTGAGGATAACACCCAGTCATGGCCAGTAGAGTGGCCTGATGTAATCTGATTTTTCTCATTAAGCAGTCCACTTCTATTATTTCCCATATTGTAAAAATGTAGACACAAAAGCATTTTTGTATTTAATGTTGCAGTGGGCTGGTCATAATTACAGTGTACAGTGTTGTTATAGTACTAATAATAGTAATAGATATAAGTCTCCAAACCTCTTATTTAAAATAAATCTGTAGGTATTCATAACATAAAAATGTAATAATATTTTTTTATAAAACATCATATATTTATATATGTGAATTTAAATATAGGTGTACCTATATTTTATATTAAAAGACACATAAATTCAATAATTATAAACATGTAAATGATGCAAAAATTGTCCAAATCATGAGTTCCTATCAAACTCATCTCAAATCTAATAAACTTAAAAACAAGGGCATGCCATTAATGCAAATACTGCCTACTCTGAATATGCAAATACCACATCAGATCCTGGACATGAAACAATGAGGTTTTATCTCTATAAATCTATTTTCTTTTTTACTGTACTGCCATCTTATGTAGCTTATTTTATTCAACTGAAAAAAAGAGTTGGTATATCACTGATTATTTTCTCTAATTATTTGAAGACAGAGGTCAGACTTGTATGTTTAAGTATGCATGTATCTCTTCATTGAATTTTTGTAATATTGTTGAAATATTTTTAGCTGAAAAAGTTGAGAACTAGAATTTTTTCCTCTGTCTAAAAAAGCACACAAAAATGAACCATACCCTTAGTGTCAGTAATTTGAAAACAGCAGGAAAGAAGTGTATGGGGAGCACCTGTGTTGGTGTAAGTTGCTTTAGTGACAAATAAAGTTCTGTTAAACTTTTCTGTCTAATTTGAGACATTACAGACATGTGGACCAAAGTACCAGAGTGCCAGTGTCTGCCCAACAAAGCTGCTCTTAATCTTGAATTGAAACACATCTGGTAGCAGAACATAACTATCTATAAAATCTTCCTTGTTTGACAAAGGAGACAGCTCAAAGCATTAACTTCATTAACTTTTTTTTTTTTTTAAAGGCAGGTTTTGGGTTTTTTTGGTTTGTTTTTTTTTTAAGGCAGTTTTCCCTGAGATCCTGGACCTCATCCTACTCCAGAGTCAAAATTTGCTTTATGCCCTGGGCAAAAACTGGTCTGAGAGAAGTTCACATTGCATTATGAAAATCCTCTAAGGAACCTGAACTCTGGAAAAAAGCAGAAGGCCAGATGAAACCCTATTCCCTTGAGTATTCACAGAAAAAATGCTGCTTAATCATTAACTGAACAATTTAAAAATAAAAGCATTTACCTTCTTCCAGCAAAACAGAAGCACTCTTGCCCTTGCTATGCCAGCTGCCCATAGTCCAGTAGATTTTTCCTGGGTGGAGTTATTGGGGGATTTAACCCCACACAAGTGAGATTGATGGATGGATATTGATTGGATGGATGGATGGATTGATTGATGGATATAGGACTGTCTGGTCCTCTGATGCAGCCTCCATACTCTGCATTTAGCCATGGTCTGGACTTGCCCTGCATTACAGCACAAATGAATGAGGCAGAGGAAAGATGAGCTTGTCTCAAGTCCCTGTAGATGAAAGGCACCTGTAGATAATATTTAGAGATACAGTGAAGGAACAAGGTGAGGCCAGGATGGTGGTTTTCCTCCCAGGTCAGCAAAAAATGCAGTGCAACTGCAGTTCTGAGCCAGAGAAAGTTCTTCTGATTCTGTAGTAGTTTCAGTTGAGCTTTCCTTACATCAGTTTCCCAGAATTTATTTTGAAGCCATTTATATTTTTGAATGCCACAATGTCGTGGGGCAAAAAAATAATCACTATATAGCTATAATTTGCATGGAAAATTACTTCCTTCAGAGTTATAGCTCTTGTTGTTGACAAAAAGGTCCACTGGAAACAAAAATATTTTTGCCACACAGGTGTGATTGACTTCTTTTGCAAAGCATGAATAGAGGAGGGGAAAATGCTGGATTTCTAATGCAAAAGTGAGATCTGTGGGATCCCTATAATACATTTGCCTAAAAGTTCTTTTCTGTTCTTAAGGAAGGCTGTAGATGGAGACTTATGTTTGCATAAGCAACCAGAGGCATTCAAAGCAGTCAGAGAAACACTTTCCAGCACTCTGACAAAGAAAGGTACCATCATGCAGCCTAGGAGGCAAGTGTTTTAGCTTTTATATTTTTCAGATTCTGTGCTGTTTTAGTGTGCAGTTCTGAGCTTCACATTAGGGGATGGTGAGCTCTCTTCACAGAGCAGGGAGACAAAACAATTCCTTCTCCAGCTGGGGACCAAGGACAAATGACCCAAATCTTAGGCCCAGGAGCACAAACACCGTGGGCTGGAGAGAGAAAAACAAGCAGGATGGGACTGCCTGGGCTAAAGCTGGAATGGGACAATGAACTCCAAGGTGCCAATGGAGCAGAACTGATCCCAGTGAGAGCCCCCGTGAGCGCTCGTGCATTTTGGGACCATTTTGGTCCATCTTGGGTGCAGCCCTGGCTGGGCTCTGGTGCTGCCCAAGGTGGATCCATGGAGGAGATTCCTTTAATAAATCCCTGCTTTATTCTGTAACTCTGTCCAGCCTCTGCGTTAGGGCAGCCTTCTCAAGGTATCAGTATGAGGCAAACTCAGGATGCCTGTGGCTTTTTGGAAAACACCCATGTCTTAGTGAGCATCCTGGTCTAGTGAAAGGGGCAGGGGATTGGGATGAGGTGATCTTTGGATTTCCCTTCCAACCCAAACCATTCTGTGATTCTGTGATTTGTGGAACTTTTGAAATTGTAATATCAGTGTGCAGCCTGCAAGTTGCCCTGGATCCATAACCCAGAGGCTGCCCACTGCCATTCTCCCACCCTGCTGTTTACCCCAGCATTTCTGCAGGGCTCTGCCAGCCCAGCCAGAGCTGGAGGCAGGCTCCCTCCCAACTCTGCTGTGGCCTGTCACTGCCCAGACGTGGCACTGGGCCAGCCCCAAATAAAAAATGAACCTCGGGTGGGTTCCAAATCTCTTAATTCCAAATCTGAGATGCTCCCAGGGAGTTTGAAATTAAGCAAAACACATCTGCCCATTCCTCATTATTGTTGCTGTTATTGTTGTTATAACCTTTCCTTACACTGATCCACATCTCTGTTCCACATTGCGAGTGTGCGAGAGTCTGAAAATAGTCATTAAAATGCAATAATGCCTAAAATTCTAGCACATTAACACTGACATTTTGCCTTCTAAACAATCTCAGGTAATGAAGGTCAGTACAAGCAAACAGTCTGTCTATGGCCCTTCGTTAGAGGCTTTCTGTACTTGGACTTCACAGCAGGGGACTGTCAGGCAGTGTTTTCCTCTGCGCCGCTTCTCTCCGAGTGCTTGCTGCAGCTGGCTCCAGCATATGGTAGAATATGAAGATATTTTCTGGGGTCCACTGCCTCAATCACTGTTTAATGATTAATTATTGCAGGCTGGTGTCAGGGTGAGACATTCAAGGCTTCAGGCAAAAGTCTTAACTATGGAAAATGACAGCAGGCGGGATTTTGCCAAAACGAGCAACTTTGTGCTGCTAGTTCTAATGATTCGCACTGCCTTTTGATCCATCTGTAAACAGCAAGATGGTAAAAGGCTGAAACTATCAGGCAATAAATGCCAACAATAACAAGAAATTGTTCCCAGAGAGAGTCTTAGGATGTTTGGTCTTGCTGGGAAAATGTTATAGCTAGATCTCTTGAAACAAAGTGGGGACTTGTGCGCTCAGACCATCTCCAAGATGGAAGGAACCCAGCCTCCAACCACCAGGACAAAGATAAGTAAGAGGCAGAGAGTTGAAGCCACAGTGGCTGTGAGGGTGAGGAACTGAGCTTGCAAGTTCCCAGTTCCATCCCAGCTGGTAGGATGGAAGCCATGGAGCTTTCTGTGCCAGATGTGGAGCTAGGGCTGACCCCTGGGGAGCTCCTGGACAGCACACAGCCCCTCCCCAGGCACCTGAGTGCAACATCCCCCTCAGCACTGCCTGCTGGGGCATGGCTGGGGGAGCTGGGATGTGTTCCCGTGGTCCACAAAGACTCTGGGGGAGATGGAAAGCTGTCTTCACCTCGCCCTGTGGTTCCACACTGTGCACATCCCCACTGAAGGACAGACCCCGTGAGCCTCGAGCTCATGATCAGCCCTCTCCTCCAGTTCCATCAGCCTCAAATTGATGTAATGAGGACATGAGGGATCAAAGCTGTCTAAAGGCTTTTGTTCAGTTCATTTAGAAATGCATCTTAAACCCCATTAATTTGCTTTGCTTGGCTCTGTGCGTGTATCAAAACTATCCATAAAGACACAATTATCTCCCACCTACAAAGATAAGAATTGTATGTGTGCTTTAATAAAGCCCAGGTTAATTTTCTTCAGATTGCCCTTCATCAGAAATGCAAAACGAGTGCAAATTATACAATTCACATTTAGTATCATGTTGCAACTGCTTTGTGCTCGTGCCAGTGAGTCGACAGAGCAACAGAAGAGAATAAGATCTTTCATCTCAAGTGCCTTTGTCTGTGATAAAAATATGAAAAACGTTTACCTTGAAAAAGGAGTGTTTTACAGTGAATAGCTTGTGGCTCCATCTTCCTTGTGCAGTGCCATTACAGAAGCCAAAATCTCACCATCTTCTTCCCAGAGGAGATTAGCACTAGAAATGCTTTTGGTAATTCCATGGAAATATTTTTCATTCCTTGGGAAAAACATTATCATGTTTTTGGCTGTTGAAAGTAAAAAAGTTTATGCTTTTGGGAAAGAGAAGCAAAAGAAATCACTTTACTTCCTTCTTTTATATCAAATAATTTCTATTGAAGTAAAAAAGAAAATCCTGTAGAGCGTATTTGTTGCAGAAAAGGGCATTTTTTGAGGAAACAAAATTGACTCACTTTAGATTAATTTACTGCTTTATAAAGGTATTTTATTCTCTTGAATTAAATAAATTTTTCACAATGCATAATCAAAATGCTTTTCTATTCCTCCAGGTTACAAAGAATGAAGAAGGCTCAGTTGTCTACTAATAAAAAACTAATTTTAGCTGCATCCAATCTTTAGCCCTTTTATTATTATGGGAAGAGAATGATGCTAAGTGAGAAGCAGCAGATAATTAATGGGCAGGTTACCTAGCTTGTACAAGTCACAATGAAATGCAACATTATTTGTCAGTTTTTAATGTGATATTAACTGGTGATGGGTGAACCACAAAAGGTTGAGAGACTGTTTGAATGATCACCAGAAGTGTAGAAGCTTATTTAAAATTTATCTGAATGTCTAAATTGAGTTAAGATTAACTTGGTGCAGGTCTCCAGGAAAATAAAGTGATGATGTAAAAGTCCACACTTCAAAATGAGACTTTTGGTACTCCCATAAGCACTGGAAATATTGTGAAAACAGCACTTCTTTATTGTTTCTCCTAATAGAAAGCACTGGAGAAGACACATGAATAAAGTTACTCAGCCTCTTAAAACCTCTGAAAAAGCCATGAACTTTTAGTTGATATTAAAATATTAATCTGAATTAGTCTGCATATGTCTAACTTTAAAAGTAATTTGAATCCTTGATAAATTAATGAAGCTTATTGTAATGAGATGCTTTTTTTTTTTTGTCTAAGCAGTACCAAAAGAAAATTTGCTATGCAGACTGAAAATTTTAATCCAAAATATTTTTTGTGATCTTAGAAACAATTTTAGAGAACAAAACCTAGACGGAACTTCAAGGCCCCATTAAACACAAAGGCAAAACCTGTATAAATGTGGATAACTTTCAAGATGGGTCTCTCACTGTTAATGCAGACAGTTCCAAAGGCAAAAGTGAACAGCATTTGGCAGCAGGAACTTTTAATGAGAATATCATTAATGAGTTCAATCTACAGATGCACAGCAGAGCCAGCTGACTTCCCTGCACCTCATACCTTTAGCTTCAAATAGACATAAAGAAGATATTTTGGGTGAGCTAAGTGTGTGCCCCCAAGTGAGGAGCCCTTCTTGCATAAAATGACAGATTTACCAGAAGGTTACTATCAGCTTCTGGCAAATTGTCACCATGGGCGAATGATTTCTTGGATACCACCTCTACTCAACTTCCGTGAAACTGCAGGAAAATTCAGAGAAGACCCATATGGAGTCAACATCCACCATAAAGAGGATGGGAGGGGTTTGACTAGAAAGCACAGCCCAGATGGAGTTTTGGGGCAGGACTGAAAGGCCAGTGCATTCAGGCTTAGAGAGAGCCTGTTTCACACTGCAAATGTAGGTTCTCAGCCTGGCCAGGAGCAAAATCTGTGTCCTTGCTAAGTAACATTTGTAACTCCGCCTGCTGCCACCTGGAAGAGCCTAATGTATCAGGAGAAGGACACAAATCAAAACAGAAATGAACAATGAGCATAAAAAAAAGAATGCTAAACTCAAGTTGCTGGTTTTTAGGGTTGGCAGAGCTTGTGATTAGCATCATCAGACGCTATTCAGGTTTATGTCAGGTCAGCCTTAAAGCTTCAAGTAAAAATTAAAGGGAATCTCAAACATTAATCATCTTCCTTTAAAAAGAAAAGAAAAGTGATTAATGTGCTGTTGCGGTTGTATTATTGTCATTACCTTGTGCTTTAGCTCCTCCACTCCAGAAATCATCTAATATGATTTTAGGTTATTTAGGAATGCTTCCTACTACTTATCTGCCATTTCAAGAGCACAGGACTCTCAGAGGTCATGTCACATCTACCAGCACTGTCCAAAACCTGCTAGGTTGTCTGCTAAGTGACTGGATATGTCTAGAAACAAAAGGGCAAAAGTGTGATTTTTCTGAGATAAAGACTCCCCAGCAGCCTAAAAATGGTAGAAATTCTTAAAAGATTTAGGTGAAGAGTAGATTTTTGGATGCCACCCTATGAAAGAATATATGCAAGATCTCTGATCTCGTTTAGTTGAGCTGGCATATTTATATCCCAAATTTTATGAGGCTTGAGCTTTCAGAGTAAGGGTGTTATGATGAGTTAACACCACTGCTTAGATTGTTCACCAGCCAAATAGCAAAATTTCTTAATGTAATTTTATGGGACTTATAAGACATTAAACTAAATATGATTGCTGCTCCATAAAACAGATCAGTTCTCCATATACTGTATGTATGCAAATACAACATCCTATCTCAGCCTCCAATGCCCATAGTAAGTTATCCTTAGAGTTTAGACTGAATAGCTGTTATTGGTTTACATGCTCCTATATCTTTGCATTTCATATAGCTAATAAAGGGAGAAGCTTTTCAAAAAATAGGAATGATGCCTTATGTGCCTCACCATGCAGCTGAGCAGCTTTTCTCTTTCAGCAGAGGAGGTACATTTGTCCAACTGAAACACATTTTCAAAATGCAGAAGAGGTGAATTTTCAAACCCAGGCGGGTGGGATGTTTAACAAATGGCAAAAGTTTCTTTCAAAATCCATTGTCATATGAGGCCAAATATTCACATGGATCCTTGGGCAAGGTATCTAGAATCAATAAATGATACTAATAAATAGGATACAAAGTGAAAGTTGCAACATGGTCTAAAAAAGTCTCTCTACCAAGAATGAGAAAAATGGCTTTTGTCATAATTACCTACTCTATCAATTTAACTTCAGCGCATATTGTCCACTCTTGCAAAGATTATATTTTATCTATGTGGACCCCTATTTTCTGTTTCTGAAAATCATTTCATCCTGTTTGCTATAATGGGAAGAGGAACCTTAACAGAGGGCCATTACTATGGTCCTATATTTCATTTTAGATGTTGAACATAAAATAACTGTTATTGTTTTCCAATAAATTCTGATTTGGGATGCATTGAATCTGGAATATTCACCAAATAATGCCTGAGCTGAATGTTATGATTCTGAGGGCAGAAAAATGCATGAGGTTTTTAAAAGCTGGGATTTTGAATGAAAGGGGAAATGAATCATCAATTTATGAAATCACCAGCATATGAAAATCACCAATTAACGAATGCATAAGTTTGATAAAATCTGAAAAAAGTCATGTGTGCTAGTCAAAGTAATAATTCATACAACTACTGATCTTGGCAGCATTACAGAGGCAACATTTTTACAAGGTTAAGCTGTCTTTGAACTTTTCTATAATTTATTAGATGCAAACAGACATTTTTTTCTGTATCAAGCATATGTATGTATCTTTTTGTTCCTTTACTTAAAAATTATCTCAAATTTTGAAAACTGTAAGCAAAAAAAGT
This sequence comes from Taeniopygia guttata, assembly GCF_048771995.1. Lineage (NCBI taxonomy): Eukaryota > Metazoa > Chordata > Aves > Passeriformes > Estrildidae > Taeniopygia > Taeniopygia guttata. Next base: position 67,014,177 of record NC_133025.1, read on the forward strand.
CCTCTTCGTTGCATTTTACTATTCCACGTCACATTAAAAAAATATATAAGATATTAAGCCGACTAAGTATTGTTCCACACTCCCAGCTTTTGAAATTATTGTCAAGGCAGCTTTGTGGATAAACCCTAGAGAAAGAAGACTATTTGATATATAGTTGTCATCTCCTTTATATTCTTTTGCTGCAAATATTTAGCTGTTCCTTCAGAGAGACTCTGATTTTGGGGCTTTTTTCCATTAGCCTGAGAACAAAATCAAACATGCTGGAGAAGTGTGCATGGAAAACTGTAGAGATGCACAAGTAAAACTCCCATTAAACTTAGAAAAAGACTGTCCCTATATATAATATTTAGGCAAATCTGAGCATAGGGGTCATAAAATTTGTTGCACATCTTCTTTATGCATTAGTATAAAAGTTCAAGTCTTGGAGTCAGTTCTTTTCAGCATCAGTGGCAGCTATTGCTGCAAGGAAATTAATAGGGCTATCTCTCTGACTTCAGTAGGAATATGCTCAGTGCCTAAACTCAGTCCCTAAAGCTCTGCTGAAACATAAATGTCACTGTTTTGAGGGAATATTCAATATATTTTGTTCTCTGAGGTACAACATCCTCTGAAGCTGCTTCAATGAAAGTTAATGGAAACTAAGGAAAAGTTAGTTGATACTTCCTGAATATCTTCAATGAGGACAAAAAACCAAAGCCAAAGGGCAATTTACCATCCCCCACTTCTGTCACACTTTCTTTTGGCTAGTTTCTGTGAAATAACCTGTCTGAGATCAATGGTTTAACTGGATATAAGAGATCTGGATCAGGTGCTTCTCAAGCAGATGTCTCTGGATGGGAAGTTTCAGTGTGCAGGGTTATCCTAATTTGGTGTCCATGGAATTCCTTTCAGTGAGATTCCCAAAGGACTGCAGCATCAAATTTTAGCAGACTTAGGAATCCAAATTTCCATTATTTCCTAATCTTACAGGAAATAATTAAGCTCACTTACTTCAGATGTCCTAAAAAACAGGTAAAACTAAGGATTTTTCAGTGCTGATTGCATAAGAGATGCTGAACCCTCAAAGTAGTGTTCTACTACATATTTTCTCTACATTTGATACATGACCAAATGATAAGCAATCTATGTTAATGATAATACATGCAAATATTATTTTTTCCTCAATTACGTGGTTTCAGATAAACAGGATTCAAGACTCTTGTTTTTTGAGAGTCTGACTGATCTGCTTTACAGTCTTTTCATTTTTCTCCCTTTTTAACAAACTATTTGTCACGCCTCCTTGTTCTAAAATGAGAGTAAATGTTTTGCTTTATAATCTTACTTTTTTAACTAAATAAAAGTTGCTGCATAAAGTTTTAATATAATTCTAAAATATGCCCTTGTAGAAGTTGCCATAAATGTCGACATTTTCAGCAGCATGAATTTATGATGACACTGAATTTTTACAGCACTATAAAAGTCCATAGTCATGATGACATCTACAGCTGCCTTTTCACTAAAATATAAGAAACTATATTAAGACACATAGTTCAACATTTCCACAGACTTTAAGGAAGAAATTGTATACACCAGCGAGAGCTCACAGCAGTCTCAAGATGGAATAGATTATTATTTAGCTACTAAATGTTTTTATATCAAAATGGAAATCAGCAGAGGGTTCTTTTGTTCCTCTCCAGTTTTTATTTTCTTCTATTGATCAAGGCAAAAATTGTACCTAAAGAGCTCTAAATAAGCTTGAATTGAAGCAGCATTCTTCCAAGGTAAAGGTAGCTTGATCAGCCAAAATGCCTCGATGCAAACTCACACAGGATGGGGAATAAGAGGACTGAGACAGGAGGGCACGTGCCTGCAGGGCTGGAATCTCTCATTCCAGAGATGTGCTGGGATGGCTCCTGGAGCGTTGGAATGGAAAGACACAGGGTTCTCTGGAAAGAAAAGGCAGGGAAGTTGAGGAGGGGCTGCCATCCCCTAAGCCAATGACCCTCTGGAGTGCAGGGTGTTCCACCTGGGGGTGGATGAGCAGCCAGCTGAGAGCTTCTGGGCCAGGATTAAAAAGAAAATATGCTCTCGTCAGACCCCATCAGGAGTTCTGCTCAGGAACTCCCAACATAAGATCACAGACCTTGAAAAGGATGATGAGAGGGGAGGAGCACCTCTCCTATGAAGACAGGCTTCTATTAAAGAGTTGAGGTTCCAGCTGGAGAAGAGAAGGTTCTGGGGAGATCTTATAGCACTTTCCAGTACCTAAAGGCTTACAAGAGAGCTGGAGAGGCACTTTTTACAAGGGCAAGAGGGAATGGCTTTGAAGTGAAAGAGAGTGGATTTAGATACTGAGAGCTGTGAGGATTGTGGGGCACTGGAAAAGGCTGGCCAGAGAATTTGTGGATGCCCCATCCCTGGAAGTGTTCAAGGCCAAGTTGGATAGGGGTTTGAATAACCTGGTCTAGTGGAAGGTGCCCCTGTCTATGACAGTGGAATTGGAACAAGAAGACCTTTAAGATCCCTTTCAACTCAAACAAGGATTCTCTAATTACTATTCTGTGAGTCTGACCTTAAGTCTAGAGGTAGCCAGAGAACCTGGTTTTTGTTTTTCAAACCTAAAATGGTACCTCAGAGATGCCAGAAGTCTTCATATTTTCTGCAACTGAAAGGAAAAGGATGCACTTCTACATGGAATTCCAGTAAATATGCACTTAAATAGGAAATTAAAACCATGAAATATTATGAACCATTAAGTCCCATAGCTTGGGAAGATGAGTATGACTCACATTGCATGCCAGAAACAAAAACTGCAACAACAGCATTACTGTACTGGAGGTGGTGCTCTTGTATTTGTTCAAGTCCCAAATTATGGAGAGTTTGGATTAAAGGAAATCTTTAGGACCTCTCTCTTTGATACAAATATTTAATTTAGGTGAAATATTTCAAAGACTTGAATATTTCCATATTTAGGCTGTGGGAAAATTGAATATACCACCAGATAAGACATTTTCTGACTATCACAATAGGACAAGTATGGACCCAACTCTTCCACCAATACACACTCAACGATTCCATTGAATTAAATATGAGTTACATGTACAGAGGGACTGAGGCAGCCTGGTTTAATTAGTGTGAAAATGTCAAGTCCCTGTGTACAGTGCAAACCTAAAAACACCCAGACAGTTAACCCTTTCACTGCTATTGAACAAGGTAGACAAGTTAAATGAAAAAACCTCAGAATAATCAGGTGAGTGTAAAATGACCCAGAATTTCTACAGGAAAATTACTAGGAAAATAGGTGTCCAAAAATGCTAATAAATGCTCAAGAAAACAAAGCAATGCCTTTTAAAACTGTTCTGAATTTACCCCATCAAGTCCATTGTTAAGCAAGTGGTCAGATACAATATCAGTGAAAACTTGTTAGCTTTCATTGATCTGGAAAAAAATCAAACCACTTAGGGCTGTCTATTTCTATGGGAAGTACAAAAAAACCCAAAAAAACAAACAAAAAAACAACCAAACAAACAAAAAAACAACAGAAAAAAACCCCAACATTTTTCTTTGTCCAAGAATCCCATTGGCTTTGACGTCCAAACATTTGATTGAAAACTGAAACTATGTATCATAAAAAAATATTTTGTTGAATCGAAGAGTGGGGTTTTCTAATCAGGTACTTAAAAAACAAATTTTAAGGTCTCAATATTTGAAAAATGAAACTGTATGGAGGATTATCTCCATTTTATAGTTTAACTACTCTACAGTATTTTTAGATGCCTAGAAACTCTTGAAATATTATTTTCTTACAGGAGAGAGCTCATTCTTGCCAGCACTGTGGCTACAGCAACAGGAGCCCCCATGGAAGCTGTCTGCTGGGTGGGTCTCCTTTTTCTGGAAACACTCACTGTCCTAAAGTTGCACCTTTCCACAGCTCTCAGTATTCTTAGCACAAGTTCCTTTTGACTGAAACTTCTCAGTTTAAAACACATTTGAGAGTGTAAAGGAAAACTCAGAGTACAGCTCTAGACCAGCTACGAAAGGAACTTGATCCTCAATTTTGATATAATTCTTCAGCATCAGGAGTCTTTAGGCAGAGTTCCATGCTACTAATGACAATATGCAACCAGATATGGTGCAGAATGAAAATATTTTAATATCCCACATCTTAATTTGTGTTTTTCAGAATTAGTTTCAAAGTAGATAAACACAGACAGGTATTTCCAAAAAGCTTCTCTAAGATGCAGGAACACTCTCCCATTGCAGCAATGACAGGACATGAGCTGCAAGAATGGTACAGAAAATAGACAGGATACAGCTATATCTGGAATACCACAGCACCAACAGCCAGCCTTTCCCCTTGCATGTTAATCCTCATATGAATCCCCAGCCTACATTCAGAGAAATTCTAAAAGAACAGCACCACCATATTTAGGGCCTTGTGCCACTCAGCAGCCAGAAGAGATAATAATTAGTAAAAATATTGGGGCACTGCATGGTGTCTGAGGAATTGTGTACTTTACATAGCGCTAGTGGTGAATGTATACATCTGTAGCTAGCATTTACAAATAATTTTTAGTTAAAACATTTGCAAAAATAGAGTGCATGATGCAGGGTTCCTCCATACTGTTGCTTTTGGCTTGAATCAAACAATTGGAGTCAGATAGAATAATTAATACTACAAACCTTTTAATCACAGCACAAGTTAGTAAGATATGGACAGACATAATTACATAGCAGAAATTGTCTAGGCTCTACTAACTCCAATATTAAGATATTTCCCGGGAAATGGCAAAAAACAATGTCACATTATTTCTCCAATTCATTAATAAGCATGTTTTTTGCACACTGTTCTTCATGGTGTATTAACTTATGACAGGGGTCAGGGCTACATTAAATTATAGGATAAATTATTATACTTAACAGTGCTATTTGACAGTTTCTTAGGTATCTGCTGCTCTTAAGCTTGTTCTGTAGAGAATTATTTTTTCACACCACATTTAAGAAAACCTTAAATAATAACACATTTTACCCTGCTTCTCAACTTTTTGTTAGCCTTTGTCACACAGAGCAAGTGGTGACCAGAGAGACCTCTAAGAAAAGAATAAGTGATAATAGATCAGATTAAGTTTAAATTTTATAGACTCTGAAGGTTTATAATACAAACCACGGGTTAGTCCTTCCTTCATCTGCTTTCAGGGAGAATCTGTCCTCATTTTCTCTAAATTCAGGGTAGTTTGAATAGAATAAAAACCTAGTGCATGGTCTTGAACTTCAAAGTCTTACATGAAAACTTAAAAAATAGACCAAATGTTTTCTTGCAAGAGAGTTTGCCATAATATTCAAAGAAAGATGAGATCCCCAAGCAGGTAGCAGGTATGTTTGTGTGCTCTTAAGAACATTTTCCTGTTCTATATTAATGTTTCCATCATTATCCATAGCTTCACACTCATAATGTCCTTTTTTTCATCCCTCCCGTCCTGTTCCTCATTGTCTTTTGTTTCCTGCAGTGACAGAGGTTCCTGCACAGAGCTGGATGGGGAGACGGTCCTTTGCCACACACTGCATGTGCAACCACCTCTCTGAAATTCTTCCCTTTGCTTCTTACCTGTGCACTTTGATTGACTCCTGATGTCACTCATTCCCATGATATCTCATTCCCTAGGATTCCATTTGACTACTGAAACTGATTTCTGAACTACCTTTCATGCTTCTGTGTACAGGGCATGTTCTCTAAATAAATTCTCTACTAACTACTAAGGGCGCATCTATGATTACTTTCTTTTTTTTTTCCAATTTTTTTATTTGTTGCTCATTGCTACAATTCATGGTTTTCTTGTTTTAATCCTTTCTTGATGGTAGCTGAATTTGTATGTCTTCAATGTGCACAGCTAGCCACCAGTCTCAAAAGTGATGCCTTTGGTAGCTACTGCTGTTCAAGACTACAGAACTGTTAAGAATTATAACACAGAAAAGTCTAACTGTGGAATCTATGGGTGTCTGTAAAAAAGGTGTGACATGGTTAGGGATGAATCACAAAGTTTAGTTCTAGGTGTAAACTAAACTAAACTTTGGAAAAATTCCTTTAAAAAATAGATTAACCTATTCCAAATGACCTTAAATTCAAGACTAAGAAAATTAAAATCCTCAGACTCACCATGAGACTTGCTTAGGTACAATATTGCAACCCCAGAAGACACAAATGCCTGTAGACAATAACAAAAAATAAACAAAAGTGTGAACAAGACAGTCCAGTTGACTAATGAAGCTCAAGTGGTCACTGAAGTCATGTAGGCACTCTTCAGGCAGTGGAAACTGAGCCAGTGCCTCCTCCAGTAAGTGTACCTTTCTTTCTTAAGTAATTTTCTTACACTTCAGTAAGCTTTAGACTTCACCAGAGTTTTTTTCACCGTTAGAATATAGTCCAGTGTTAGAAATGCAATGTTTGAAAAAACACCAGCATGACAGGAATAAATATTTTGCAAATATTCGAGTCCATTGTACTAATGTGCCTCGAACTAAATTTGGCAATGAAGCAGTTTAGCCTCAGTAACCCATCCCACTTGACTTTTCTATGGATCTCTCTAACATTCACAGGACCAAGATGAAATTAAATACAGAGAAGTACAAACTTTAGCTCTTGGGAACGAAAAAGCAAATACACAGCTAGAAAATGAGGGACGACTCCTAAAGCATTGATATAGAAATGCATTACAAATAGAACCTGCCAACTACTGGCAACAACAGAAGGGTAAATCTCATTCTAAAAAATGGTAATAGGAATGCTTTACCTAAAGGACAGGAATCCACTGCTTCACTCTTTCCAAAATACTGTTGCCAGCTGCCTTCCAGACTTTAGCAAAGATGTAAGTTAGTTAGAGTGCCAAGTGAAACAATACGAACAAAAAATAATGCAAAGGTTTAAGAAACTACTTTTTTCTTTTTTTTTATTGTGTGTGTGTGTGTGTAGAAAAGCAAAGGTTAAGATAGGACATTACAGGGACTATGCAGATGAAGCTTATTTTCCCTACTTATGGGAAACACGGAAAGAAATGGGTACTGGCCAAGCTCAGCTACTTATTTAGAAGACAGCAGATAGATGACAACTCTTCCATGGAAAATACAGCTGGCTGGTGCAGCAATGCCAAAGCCACATTGCCAGATCTACAATTAGCAAAGGTCTCCTGGTTTATGAGTGAACTGAACTTCAGGAATCCAGGGCATCATATTCCCTGCAGAGCAATCACAGGGAAGAAGTGGGAATACCGTAGAAACAAAGCAACTGCAGAGGGAGATCTCTGAATGGGAAGTAGAACAGCACTCCAGCAGGGGTGCCCCATCCTACACCAGCTATGATTACTGTCCCAGGAATAGCTATGTCTCTGAAAACATGTAATTTTGTTATTTTCTCTTCCCAGGAGATCAAGGAGCTGAGTATGGGTGTGATTTCCACATGCCAATGTGTAATGCAGATTCCCTCAAACTGTACTTTGCATCAAGCAAGAGTTCAGCAAACAAGGCACATTCTGAGATAGAGGTTTCTGCATAATCTCAGATTTTGATTGCCAATTCCAGGCAGCATCGTGAAGGTTACAGCCTTTTTTCCAAATCATTATTCAAGGTTACTTTGCAAGGCCACTGGTGTCTAAACCCTCTTTGCTGGACAAATGGATTTGAGGAAGAATTGGTAATTGTGTATTGAAGTGCACATGGAAATTCAACAATTAGCAGTACAATAAAAACTGATTGCTTTACATTAGCAAGACAGTTTTAGTTATGAAGCCAGTAAATGTCTTATTGTGCCTCAACATGAAATTAGTTCACAGTATGCAAGAGGTTCTTGCCTATTTCAAAATCAATGCCTGTTTCATGTGAAGGAAGTTGTCTTGGAGATGGTTTTGCTTAAAGGCAGGAGAGAGCTGAAAACTTAAAATGTGTGTACAGATTTTGAAAAGTCTGTAATTCAGAAATCAGATTTTGTTTCATACTGATCTTTCAGCTTAATGGAAACAAGATGGAAAAAGCAGACAATTGTCAGAGTGAGAAGAGGTGTGTTTTCTCTGAGTAGGAGATCTGCACACTTGCAAAGTTACTGTAAGCTATTTCAAGCATCAATGCAGAAACCTTGCAATACCTTGAACTAGACCTAAAGCCCTTTCAGGACGTGACAGAGCTCATAATTTCTGCAAGCCAAAGATTTCTCTCTGTGGTGTTAGGCCTGCCCTACACAAAGTTACATCACTTTAATTAAAAGTGCATTTTAAAATCAATTTAACAAGCCCATGCAAACCCTATGTGGGCACTTTTTATTTCAGACTTGCATTAATTTATCTTAAGTGAATTCCTTCCTGACTTAAGCTAAATCAATAAAAGCCAGGACAAAATCAATTTAGGAGTGTCCAAACAAGTGTTCACATCGGTTTAACAAAATCGATTTATAAAGCGATTCAAATTACTTTGGTGTGACTTCTGTGTGAAGACAAGCTTGGCTTAGCTAATTTCCTCAAATTAGACATTTTAAAAAACCAACCAAAAATTAAAATTTAAAAAAACCCATGAAATTTCTTTTGGATCCAAGGTTATTTGCATTGACAAATTCATCATCTTCAAAAAGTTTACGGCATTTGAGAAAAAAATTGAAATGGGTTAGAAGCACAATTGCCAGTTTGGTTATTAGAAATTTGTCTTCATACTATATACATGCACAGATGAGCTTGGTGAAAGGCAAACAGAACTAGGAAAATACCCAGGAAATAAGATGCTTTCTGGATACTCACCTCTGAATTTATTGTTTCATCCATCAGAGTGAAGAGCAAAAAATTTTTCTTGAGCTCTATTTTTAATCTGTCACTTGTTCTGCAGATCTGGCATTTCTGAGGTGCATTGGGAGAAATTTGGTCTACATGCCTTTGGAAATATTAGTCTAGAGTCTTTGAATAAAATAAAAAAATAAAATAAAAAAAAAACAACAAAAAAAACCCAAAAAAACCAATCCACCAATGAAAAACACCAATCCACAAAAAGCAGAGTTCTAACAAAGGCATTTCGTGGAAGAAATTCTCAAAATGCTAGAAGAGTGCAACCAGATCAGTATTTAAAGCATTTCCAAAGGATGAAAACCTTTCTCTTCTTATTCAAAACAGTTGATCAACTAACATGAAACTTTGTCAGGATGCATATTAAATACTTGAGAATGACAAGATTTTACATCAAGCAGCTAGATATTAATTTAAAAAATGTAATTTAGGAAGAATTCACCATCTCATTCCACTTTCTGAAAACTGCACATTTCTCTGTGTTAGTGAGTTTTACTAGCTACCTCCTAAAGCTTTTCATGTCCACAGACCTACAATTAACTCCTAAAGACTGAGTTCATATCTAACACATTCAAAGCTTTACAACCAACCTTGCAGTAATTCTCTTGGAAAAGCTGAGTCTGATTTGAAGCTTTTATAAGAGAAAACGGAAGCCCATCAGGAAATAGAAACTGTTTTTCAAGATCCCAATGCTCCAAACAGTGATACAAATGGGCTGTCCTCACAGTGCTCTGATTTAAGAAGGTTTTCAGACAGGCAAAAAGAGAAGATTGGTCATAAAATCGGTGGCAGAATGGTCAAGCTGTAGCATCTAATTGTGAGTGTAAGAAATGTTAATTTTGGGCTCAGCATTACAGTTCCACACAGAACCAGCACAGTCTGTGTTCAGTGTCAGTGAGACACAGATGACAGACATTTCTGACGAATACTACAGTCATCCTTGTAAAAGCTCAAGACAGTGGGATAATCTCACCAAAAATGTATTAAAAAGAAAAAAATCTGGTTTTAGACCCATGATATTAGGAATATCTTGAATAGCATGAGTTTTATACTACTTTATTTCAAAGTGGGGTCAGTAAAATAAATTTGAAGGTAGGGTATTGTAGGCTGCAGATCCATAAATCTCCTCTGGGATGGATGTGCTATGAATTGTCATCACATATAGCCCCCAGCCATATTTCCACTCATTCACACACTAATCCTATGGTCTATAGGAAATGGCCTTCTCTAAGATACAAATACTTCCCTGACGTTTTGGGCTGTGCTTTGCTCTCTGCTGAAGTAATTGCAGGTTGTCAGTAGAAATTCAGTTGGTGCTGTTGCTTCAAGCACAGAGGGAACACGGGGAAATACATTGCTCTGGTGTTTTTAAACAGCTATTTAAATGGGAGGGGAGGGATAAAGAACCTCTGAATTATTTCACAATTAAAAGTTGCTCAGGCCAGGCACCATTTTAGATCAAGGCTGTGCTCTGGCTATGTGTCTTCTCCCAACTCTCCTCAGGTTTTCTAAGGTACTTCTGTCCCCACTGATAATGCCATAGAGGGCAGGAAGGTGGGACTCAGGACTACTGAGGAATATTAAAAACTACATCATAACTTACATTTCCACCTTGCACATGTCAAAGGTGAGCCTGTCCTCATGTCCCCATTCACTGCTTTGCAGAATGGACTGTTCTGGTTTAAAAAAAAAAAACAACCCAAAAACTGTGAGAGACTCCAAGTCAGAAATACAATTTCTTAGGAAAAGTGAAAAAGAAAATGAAATACATGCAATAATACAAAAGAAAAACCACTGACAGTCAGAATACAACCTGACACCCTTTTTGGTCAGGGTGTTTGTAACCATCCAAATTGGAATGGCTGCAGTCCTCCTGGAAATCCAGTGGAAAAGCTGAGTCTGGTGTCCCAAAAACCCAGATTATATCCAGTTAGGAATGCTTAGCTCCTCCCTCTGGGCAGAGCACCTCACAATGGGATGTTACAGTTCTTATCAGTCATGCAGTGACATTCAATAGCCAGTTATCAGCAGATGCCTCCCCTGAGGGAGAATTGGTTGTGAAAGAGGTAAGCAAAAACTGCCCACTTAACAGAGGACAAGCGCCATACAGCTGGCAAATGGAATACATCTTGCCTTTCAATCTGGGACAGAACACAGCAATGTCCTGTTCCCCTGTCATGCCTCAGGGTCCCAAGTCTCTGTGAGGATAAGGCAGCACTTGAATTTGTGCCTTAAATGACAGCCAAGAATCATGGGTTTGGTGTTCTTGAAAATGGACCCACCAGCTCACCTTGTCTCCTCAGACAAGAATTAGGCCAAGCTTAACTGATCCAGGGAGAGATGGTGTCAAGCCTTCCTTTCCCAAGGGAGAGGGATATAGCCTTCAAAGACACAAGACTAGGGAGGTGGAAAGAATACAAAGAAAAAGAGAAAGAAAAGCATGACACTCTAAAACTAGGCTGGCCTAAGTAACTCTGGCTGTGCACAAACTGGAGCTATTTCTGTAGAATATAAATATTTTTTAAATATTTTTTAAGTCTTATGGTGAAAATTATAACTTTGAAGGAAGGTTTTTTTTGGTTTTTTTTTTTTTTTTTTTTTTTTTTGTGTAAAATCTGTTATTTTAACCCAGAAGTAAGCCTTCTGAATGAAGTCAACAACGCCTTCCTCCTGGCTGCAGGTTTCTATATATTCCTGCAGCAGCTGGAACAACACTGAAATTCCACTTCCATACTACTGTGAGAGCTACTCCTTTGCTTATAGTAAAATAAAAAAAGTTTCTTTTTTTTTTTTACTGCAAAGTGTAGGATCTCTCATGTCAGAAATCAGGGTTAGAGTGAGATACTAAATCCTGCTATGTTTCATGTGCTGGATAGAGCAGTGCATTTGTTCTTTGTATTGCTACCTTTTTCACATTGCTAAGCACCCTTTCTGCTTTCAAAGGTAGCAGCAATTTTGTCTTCAGTACTGTCTGCTTGCTTCCAGAGGGTACAGGCAAACTCTGCTTTTTTTGCAGAAGCTATCCTTTGCTCACTTTGCTTTTATGTAAATTAATTCAATTTGAGTAAAGGTACACAAGTAGCAAACTGCTTTTTGTATTGTTATTTCTTCACTGAATTTCTTTCTTGATATTTTAATCATATTATTTACCTATTATTCTTAGAATCTACTTTTGTCTCATTGATATTGCTCAGTTTTATCACTGAAATTTCTTGAACCTTGCTTGTTAATTAGGTATATAAAGCGTTAGTATCATGTCTGTTCATAGTATCTGCCAAAGTGATACAGAGAAAAATATTTTTCTACCCCAAAAGATTTTCAGACATGACAGAGTCTTGGCAAAAAATATGAAAACAAAAAAAAAACCAAAACACTGAGCGGCATGAAAATCCAATGTGTTACCAGCACAGCAGAGGTGGTTGGTCATAAAAATGAAAACCCTGGGGATTAAAACTAGCCTCTGCCAAGTCTTCATCTTGCACAGTAATTGAGAGCAAAATTGGTGGAATACACAGAACCTTACACAAAGCCCTGGTGTCTGGTGGGAGCTTTAGGTCTGGGCCAAACCAAAAGCAGCAGAGAAAAGCCGTGGGAAAGCCGCCTTTGCAACCTCCTGCTGTGCAGGGCAGGCTTCCCCTCCTACCTTCTAACCTGTCTCCAGAAGAGTCTGGCCCCTGGAGGACCCTTTTCCACGTTTTTCAGCTTACATGGGTCAAAAGCCTGCAACAAGACCCGAGTTGGGTAGGGCCCTCAGACTCACCTGTGCCAATGCAGTCATCTGGATGATTATTTACATTTTCCTTTCTCCCCGTGAAAGCTCTGTTGTGGCACACAGGAATCAACAATAATCTTCCTTCCATAATTCTGTAAGCTATTTTGCTCAGTCTGCTTGCCAAAATACTCACTCATGAATATGCAATGAGGTGGAAGAAATATTTCTTTAAGTTTTAAGCCCCTTGGGCCTTTAATCTTGAAGCCTTTTAAATCCAGGATATGATTTTTTGTGCGTATGCATGTATATGTGCTGAAGTGTGTGTACTGGTGTCACTTCTCTTAACTTGTGTGCATACTTGATTGCTGGAGGGCTTTCATTCTCATTTAGATATATCATGTACTCATGCACACGTACTGCAAGGACAGTTTTTGCCTGTTTTTGATACTATGGAAGAGACTGATTATCCAAAGTTCTTCCTGCTGCAGATATGGGAAATAAATATTGATGCATTTTGTAGAAGGGAAAAAAAAATGGTAAACTAAACTTTTCAAGGGCATCTGCCATATAATGACTACAGCATTATCTGGAGTGTCCAGCCTGACAGCAAGTTTTGTTATAGGAACATGTGACAACTTAGGCAGTGATCAACTGGAAAGCACAGGTCAAAAAAAAACCATTTTCAGGACAAGCAGGACACAAGCTGTGTTTTTTACATCCATATAAAAACAGATTTTTATAACTTTTTTATATCCATCTTTTGGAGTGCTTCTTGGCTTGTTGGGCTCTGGGCTGGTGAAGAGGAGAAAGCTGCTGCAAGGAAGCTGAAGTACTGGGCCTGGCAGCCCTAACCCCATATTGAGCCATTGTTGAGCCTACCAGGTGGAATTTCCTGCCTAAGAGCTCATCCAAGGGTTGGGATATCAAAATTCCTGGTGGAATTTCCTGCCTAAGAGCTCATCCAAGGGTTGGGATATCAAAATTCCTGGTGGAACTTCCGGCCTAAGAGCTCCTCCAAGGGGTGGGATATCAATGACCAAGACCTTTATCCAAAACTGGCCTGAGTGAGACCCTCAATCCACATGGATCTCCTCTATCAAGCTATATCATCCATAGAACCGAGGTTTCAAGTGTATCTGTGTCTTCCAGTTATAAGTAGCATTCAAAAGGTAAACTCAAAGCAGTTTGGGAATGTCAAAATTCCCAGTTTTGTGCTTACTGAAAATAGACACAAATAAAATGGAGGAAAAGGGAAACCAGTGGTTGAGCTCTTCGACTCAGACTTCCAAGTAAGTTATGGTGCTACAAAATCACAGTTTTTTGAGCAAATAAACAACCCTACAAAACTAAGTTATTACTTCTCACCAAGAATTACTCACCAGTCATATAAACACTTTGCCAAGAGACAGTTGTTGCCCAAAAGACTTAATAACCTAATGCCCCATGGAGTTCTGCTCTGTCTGGAGAATACACCATAAAAGATAATTATGAACTGGTAGCACAAGTTCTGTACTCTGAAAGTGGTCCACATATTTATTGCAGCAATTAAAATTTCAGCTTTTGTGCTACTTTCTTCTACTTTCTTCCTTAAATTTCTGTCTCTCCAGACTCTGCTTACTGACTTGCATTAAAAGTAAGGCATGCACTAAAGCCTTATGAATTCCTCACAAAAAGAAATATCAGAGATGTGCAATCAAGCATACACTGGTTTTAGGGGAGCATGGAGATGTGAGATGGACATGTGGATGGTTAATTCAAAAAAAGACATTACATTTGTTCACGTTTGCGAAAAAATGCAATTTTTCCACCAGAGGTAGGGCTGGTGAAGTTGCTGGGTAGATTAAGATTAAGAATACATCCAGTATACCCCACAGGAATTTGAACTGGGGAAAGAAGAAAACAAATTGTCCTTAATCATTAATTAACTCAGTGGGCTCTTGTTCGAAATCATACATTTTACAAACTGGGCAGAGCAAGGAAGAGTCTTCCTCCCATTTGTTTTGTTTTTTTTTTTTTCATTTATGGGTGTATGAGTGCTCCTAAGAGCTGAGAAAAAAAGAAAAAAGGGGAAGGGGAGAAAAATCTAGAAACAAAGAAAAGAAAAGAAAGAGATGTATCTGTCTGATGCTGTTAGATTAAATTAGACTATAATGATTACTGTGTGCCTTCACAAAAGACATTTTGTAACATTTAAGATTTCTGCTAATTGAACGAGGTACATTACCATGCAAAAGAATGTTAGTGAAGGTTGAAAAGGACAAACCAACTATTCTCGTACATCACCATAATTATGCAGCCCCATGTTCGAACAATTACATTTATGTAGACCCACTGTTAAAATCAATGTTACTTGTACAGCTAGTCCTTAATCAATGGAATCAGTCAATTTACCATGGTCACATCCTTCTTCTTAATTAAGACAGTGATATCTCTGGAGCGCAGGGTCTCAAAGAGATAAATAAGTACAGAGGTTGGGAAATGTCAAAGAGGTGACTCCCCGATTTTACTCTCAACGAACTTGGGAGGAAATAAGACAGTTCCCTCAGTTCAGGGAAGCAGCACAATCTTCTAAAGAGATGGCTTAGCATTCATTAAGAAAAGAGCAGGTAGCAGTGTCTGACAGAAATAGCACTAATGAGCAAAGAGCACTTTCAACATGCATATCCTTCATAGCCATAGTCTGAATTATGAAGGTTGTGCCACCTAAGCCAATTTTAATTAGAGCAAGCATGGACCTCTTTGGACAGTTAGCCTTTCTTTCCAAAATCCATTTCAATATGGTGTCATTTTGTTGTCATAATCAAAATGGCAAAGTGATGGAATAACCTACTTAAAATGTCTGCGGTGTTAAAGCAGATATGGCAAACATCCTCTAATGACACATGTAATAAGGGTATTACCTCCAGGACTTTGACAGTGTGTTCTGTGTTGTCAGCCTAGCTGGAATAATGATAGAGGTCTCCTCTGGAATAAGACACAGGTCTTTAAAGACCAGGTCTAAACTTCCTGTTCTACAGGTAAGCTATTAAACTCCCATGTGCTGGAAGAAAATAGGAAAATACAGATCTATTGAGCTGCCAACTGCTGACGTGGTCGTAACTCTGGAGATTTTTCCCCTCTGCAAAATATACTTGTACTGTCAAACTAAGATTATTCAGTCCTGCTGTAGAAAAACACACATAAAAGACTACTACATAAAGGGAAACAAAGCTTGAAGCAATTGGCACTTCTCTGTTTATAAAAGAATGACCTTTACAATAATTTCTGATAGCACATTAATATGATATTTACATTATATTAATAATAACAATAATAAAAAATATAATTCTATTCACAGGGACCTGTAATGATCATCTACTCCAACTGCCTGATCACTTCAGGACAGACCAAAAGCTAAGGCACGCTGATAAAGGCATTGTCCAAGTGCCTTCTAATCACTGAGAAGCATTAAACAGTGAAAGGACTTCTCCGCCTGAAGTACTTTAGTTGTTCTAAATCCAAAAGTGAAGGTCTTAAAGGTATTTAGGGGCAAAAAAGCCACTTAAGTGGAGCTTTTCCTCTTTGACATCTGTTACAATCCATGACAGATTTCTTTAAACATACATGAAGTCAGTCAGTATTTTGGTGGGTTCCTATCTGTTTAACAAGCATTTTTGGGGAAAGTTGAAAAAATGCTGGCCACACACATTTAAACAACTCAAAAAAAAAAAATGGGATCCAAGAGTTTATATCCATGCCCAAGTGCTGGACAAAGCCCTTGTAGTGAGCTCAAATCAATGACTCCATAAAAAAAAGCAGCAGAAGACTGGGGCAACACTTTTAGTTTTGCTTCTTTTCAAAAGGCAGTAAATCAAAAATAATATTAAAACCCATCCCAGTCAAGAACCTCCCCATCTAAATTTGAAAATATAAGAAGAAGTTTGGCATTTCTCTCATCAATTTGGTTGAAGGACTCAAAAATGCCCGATTTTAGAGAAAAATCCTGAAAAACTTATTGTTCTTTAAAATGTAATCTGAAAGAAATTCATTTATTGAAAATCTGAAAAGAAAATAAATTTCTGAAACATGACCTTTTTCCCAAAAAAAAAAAAAAATTAGAATTTTTGTATGACTTACACTTTTGAAAACTCATAAGAATCATAATAAAAGTGAATATATTGGAAGAAAAATAGGGCTTATTTGTAGAGATAGACAATTTAGTTATAAATATTTCCTAAAAAGATGATCTATATTAAAGTTTTAATGGATTAAGATAATCATGGACAGAAGGCACTCCCCTATTCTCTCCTACACTCCCTATATTCTATTGTATGAGGATTGTAGCAATCACTGTATTTCATGGCTGAAAATTGTAATATTTTTACTCCCTTTAGGTATATTGTTAAATTTAATAAATTAATATCTTAATTGTGCTTTGAGAATTCCAAAGCAAATACTGTTGTTAAAAACTATTTAAGGCAAGAAAAATTCCCTTATTTGGACAATGTATAAAATCATTCATTTGTTTGAAGTTTGCTGCAGCAAAAGCAGAAAGGAAAAATAAAAATCATGCCACCAATACAAAAATAAATAATTTGACTTACTATAGAACAATTTTTCTTCTCCTTTGCTGTCTCTCCATTTTATGACTTGAAACTCTGTTTAGCACCTCTAGAATTATTTACTTCTGCATTTGGGGTATTCTGGGTGAAAACCAAAACTATAAACTTGAAATAGAAGTGATTTAATATTTGGGGAAAAATTACAATGAAAAAAACAGAATGATTTTCTCAGTGCTTGCTGTAAAGGAACAGCATTAGGAGGAAAAAGCCAAGAAAGCTGCAGGGATTAAAGAAGATATTTTATAAATTTGAAAGCAGCTGTTCAGCCATATGTGCTTACCTTTTCATTTTTTTCCCAGCTAGCACTCTTTACCCTGGATCTGTACAAACCTGGCTTGTTTTTAATCCAGCGCTGTCATTGCCTGAGTAACCAACACCCTCCCGATCTTCACAGTAGAATCAGCAGTAAGGAGGCTTTGCTCTGCTAGGATAAAACACACAAATTCTTCCTTTCCTTTAATTTATTTTAAATCCTGCAGATTCCAGTGTGTTGCAGTATTTCAAGAGCATGAATTCCTTGAGCAACTTGGCCATGAACCTCACAGCCTACGGCCATATAACAATGCAGCCATACATCTGTTTGAGAGCCCAGATTACCATGCCCCCCATTCAAAAAAGAATATAAATAAAGAATATAAACATATGATTAACTTTTATCATATGTTTATAACTTTGCTGAAGAGAGGCAATATAAAGTAAATGTTTACCTACTTTTTTCACCTAAGACTGGCAACAGTTCCTGTTCGGGTTTAAACATGATGTCCCTATAAATATAGGCACAGGCCTCATCACAGACAGAACTATGAATAAAATAACCTGAAATGAGAGTCAAATATTCCCAAATGCTCTTGAAATTCCCATTCAGCTCTCAAAATCACCTTTTGGAATAGCTTTCCATGTGCTATCATTTTGCAGCTACCATCCCAGAAGCTGCTAATTTACGTGGTATGCTGTCAGGTGTGTGTTCTGTTATGTCAAGAAGATATTTCTTACATATTAATTTATTTTATACCGAACTTTGGAAAGCCTGCTCATGCTTTTGTCCTTCTGGGTACTTATTAATAGAAAAATGTGACAAATGGTAGAACTACAGCCAAGATAGCATATTTAGAAAAGGAAAATGAATCACTGCACATTCGACAATGGATCATATCAAAACTGTTCTTAGCCTTGCATACTTTACATTCAATGGTCAATCTTTGAACAAACTACTGCCTGAGCTATAGGCTCCCCAACTCATTCATCACAGCATAACTCTACCTTCTGCCTTTCAAGAAAATTACAGAAAATAGAAGTGCAATAAACCCAAAAAGCTGGAAACAGAGATGACACCCATGACAACATTAAAAACAGAATACTGAGGGTGTGCAGCCATCCATTCAACTTACAATTAATGCACCTCAAGATAGATGTCTGCTTTTCTCTAATGCTAAATCCATCAGATAATCCACAAGAAGAGCACAAGGTTTGTAAGAGTCATAGGGCACAAATAATAGAGACCAGGGATGGAAGAACTAGACAGAGAAAAATCAGAAATACATTAAATATTTTTACTTGAAGCTTAATGTGGAGCGACATTAGAGTGCAACTCTTGATGCAAATACAGTCACAGCACTTAGCACAAAATCAAAAACCAGGCACATGGCTCTTCTCCCCACAATGAAGTAACCGAAATTTGTGATTCAGAAACTGAATTGACTGGAACCAGATAATATTCTGACTTTGCAACTTAAAGTCCCCTGTAATCAACTCCACACAAATCATCTTACTTGAAAAAGTTACTTTTCTTCTATTTTTTTAAAATTATCCTGCATTTTACACATCCTGATTCTGCCCTTGCCAGAAACACAACTGCCAAATATTATTCCAGATCTTGAGAATTTTCCAGCCAAGATGCATCCTCAGGATGATTATGTTATTTGCTGAGGTTCATTTAATTATCCATATTTTGAAATGCTGAAGCAGCCCTGTAGTTGACTTTAGTCCCTCTTAATTTCATTTTATCA
This sequence comes from Taeniopygia guttata, assembly GCF_048771995.1. Classification (NCBI taxonomy): domain Eukaryota; kingdom Metazoa; phylum Chordata; class Aves; order Passeriformes; family Estrildidae; genus Taeniopygia; species Taeniopygia guttata. The sequence goes on from NC_133025.1 coordinate 67,033,288, forward strand.
AAGTATATAAAAAACCTGCTCAGAAATGAAATTACATGAAAAAAATTTATCTCCTTTATGGTCATATGTTCTTTTATGGACTATGAGACATCTCTCTTTCTTCTGGTCTTATATGCAACAGAGGGATGTAAATCAGAAAAGCTTGTAGAACATCTGTCCCATGTCTACAATTCAACACCCACAAAAAACACCTTTAAGAGCCTGTAACACACTTAAGACTCACAGGAAATGAAAATCACAGTTTAATATGCCCCAAAAAGGCAATTGGAGAAATCAAGAGTACTGAGAGAATAGTGTGACTGCTTCCAGACCTTAGCAGTGCTCTGAAAGAGTAAAAGGAGCTGCTCAGTCTCACCTTTGAAAAGCTCTGGTAGTACAGCACAAAACTAAAATTTAAAATATGGCTTTTAGCTTTAGCTCTAGAAGCAAGAAACTGCTGTTTTGATAGCAGTCCTTTAAGACTTGTTGCTCACAAGGAGCTCTTTGCCATGTTTCATTCCAGAGTTATAACTCTACTGAAACAATTTCAAGAGTGAGTGTCAAACATCCGAAAATAGTTTTGTACTGAAGAAGAAAAGGCCAGTGTAGTACAGATAAGAACGGTCTTTTTCCTCTTCCCCCTCCCATTTTCTTCCCATTGCCCAGAACACTGAATATGCATTGGCACAGCTTGGGCATCCTACAGAATAAAATAGAATTTATGGAGATATATGGCCTTTCATATTCAAGGTACCTCAAAGCATTTTATGGAGCAATGACTTAGATAATGGAGTGACTGTGTTGGCAAACTTGACTCTCATTATACCCTCAGCAATAGATCATGCACAGTCGAGACATCACATCCCTGAGAAGTGGTAGAAATGTTGGCCAAAATATGAGGCACAACCTAAAAATACCAGAACCACAAAGGAGTGGAAAAAGATACTTACCTCTTAGCCAAAGGAGGGCAACATACAACATCATTTGATTGCTCAAAGTGATCTACCTGCTTCTGTAATGGAGCCTTCCTGTGCTGTTTAATGTCATATACCATTCTTTTTCCAAAAAGTTGAATGTCTTAGAAATCCGTTTGCATGATCACAATTAATCAGATGAGGCAATTTTTCTCAAACTTCACATAAAATGCAACTGCACCATTAGATTTTTTCAGCAGCACTGGAAGAGTTTGCACAAAGCAATGCTGCTAGGGCAGTGTTATGGGAACCTTTCTGTGAAGCCAGCAGGGCTGGCAGCATCTCCAAGGTAAATAGCACGAGAGTGACAGGATGAAAACAGCAGGAATTAGGGATCTGCATGCACAGGCAGAGCTGTGATCCCACTGGGAGCACAGAAATGTCTGGGATGATGATCCATTTGGGGCTATGAGATGGTGGAGTTCAGGCTCATGAGAGAAGAGGGACAAGGCCAAACAGGAACATAACCCTGCAATTCAGGAGGGGAAATTGCTCTGCTTAGGGACCTGATTGGAAGAATCCCTTGTGAGATGGTCATGGAGCAAGCAGAGTTCCAGGAGAACTGGTTAATTATGGAGGATCAGCTACAGCAAGTTCAGGACCAGTGCACTGTAGGGCACAGGAAAACAGGCAGGTAAGTACTGGATGGAGACATAATCCTTCTTGTAGTACCTAGTCAATGGGCACAACCTGAACTACAGTAAATTCTCCTTAAACATCAGGAAAAAAAAGTGGGTGTGATCGTGAAGATGCTGTCAAGAGAGGCTGGAGATTCTTCAACTCTGGAGATGTTAAAAACTCAACTGAACATAGCCCAGAGCCATCTACTGCAGCTGACTGTGCTTTGATCAGGGGAGTTGAACGATGTCTCCAGAGCTGCCTTCCAAGCTCTGCCACTCTGTGAAATTGTAGCCCATTAAAAATAAAAGGATCACATTTATGAGTTGGTACCTATAAACACTTCACGGATAGTGAGACACACAAAGTGGTATAACAAGTATGTCCACACATACATTGTGTCCAGAATAAAAACAGAGCCCAAAGACAAACATTAACTTTCTCCAGCACAAAATAGTGGCTAAGGGCTAGTTTGCTCTGGTACTCTTTAACTCAAGGAAGGTGACTAAGATAATGTCTAGCTCCTCTCTTAGTCATGAGCAGATAATTGTTTCATTTCTTCCTGAAAATGTAGGATCTACTTTGCAATTTCACAAATTTCATCAGTTTTACAGCTCTGTTTACCTCCTGCCTAATCCTGCACACCTGGGGAATGGCAGTGCAGTGATGATTCACAGAAGAGGACCCCAGCTCAAGTCAGAGATCTACCTTTAAAGATTTTCCCTGGGGTCTGTGATGAATTTCTACAGGATAAGAAGGGGCTTAATGTATATCTGACATATTCCTCCCTTTGCTGCCCAAAGCTTTTCAGCCCCCATTCCAATAAGGTTATGTCAAACAGAGTGCACCCTCCAAAGTCTCATGTAGAGAAGCACCCAATCCCTATTTCTTGCTTTCCACAGAGAAAACACTGAAAACCTATGTGGACCCTCCACACACAGATCCGTGGGGCACTGCTGCCCTGCCCACAAATGAGAAAAGATCAAATGAAGAGTAATTCATATTTATAAGGAATCAATTCTTGCAAGAAATTGAACCAAGAAGCTTTGGGCTCAAAGTAGTGTGGCTTCCTGCTGAGATAAGAAGAAATGACTTTGTCTCTAACCAACTAACTAGGTGTCACGGGTGATGTTCCTGCTTTAATGCCTGCCTTACATATGGTGCCTGATAACTTCAGGGATAAGGGGATAGAAATATATGTCACAAAACACTACCAGCATGTGAGTGGGATATGCATAAATGAGTGGATGTGAATGGCTCTTTTCTAGGCCAGCAGGCTTTCTGACGTTTCTTCATTATGTCTGAGAGTAATCTTCAAACATGCAAGTCCTCCGTTGAAGAATACATTAGCAAAAGAAGGGTGTAAAAGGTTCTGTGTCATTAAGAGGACTTGACTTTAAGAGCAGCTCATGCTGCTGGTGAGAGAGTAAACAAATAAAAATGTTGATTTTGAAATTAGTGTTCAGCTATACAGACCAGAGGTGGTTAGTGCAAAATGCAAGGATCTGTGCCTTGGTAAAAATATCTCCTCATCAGTTTGTCTATGGATTATAACATGGAAAAAGATCAGCCTAGAGGCCATTTTGTACATAACTCCCTCAGTAGAAGCCTAACCCACAGAGAAGGCTTATTTTTAGAAGAGCTGAGACATCTTTGATCACAGGGCATGAAGCTGGATCTGCTCTGATCTAGTTCGAATTGGTTGGATCCACTTGGAGCCAGCTGGATCCAGTCTGACATCTAAAACAAGCAGTCTGAAAAGCCTTTGGGTTCCCTCCCATCACTACTATGGACAAATGACCAGTGCACAACCAGTGCTGAAATGTGCTGACCATGTGTTGAATTCACCTCAACTGAGACTCAAAGGAGACAATATCAGAGTCTATTTTTTCCCTCTTAAGAATTTCCGTATGTTTTCAATACAAAATTCAATATTTGGTGTCCAAACAATGCTGTAATTTGGACTTTTCTTTCTTTCCACAGTTCTGTGCGTTCAGTTCCATATATTTGTAGATAATTGTGGGTTGCTACAGCCGTCACATTCAGGATGAGAGGAAAAACCCTGTCTCTCCTATCAGAATATTTATAGCTGCCATATTACTTATGGTTATGAATGCATTATGCTAGTTATTACAATATTAACATATTTATATGCCATTTACTACTCAAATGCTAATAAAACAAAACCAGAAAATTAAAAAATGGTAAAATATCCCATTTTAATTTTTTAAATCTTTGATATAGAGTTTTTTTGGTAAATAGAGCAAATGCTTCTAATTATATTTTAACATGCAGTTAGGAAGAGGTATGCCTCCTATTGGAACCTAAGTGACTAAAAATGACCTACTTTAATTTTATTCATTATCTCTAACTGTTATTAGAACCTGTATTTGGCATATGTGAATATTATTTGATCTTTTCAAACCACATTCATTCTCATTAAGAAAGCCCCAAGACATTTTCTTTCAGAATATTTTTCAAATATTCTGAGATTTTGCTTGTTATGTGAAATGTGACAGCACTTTCAAGTTCTTTATTATAGTTTTTTTCTACGGCAAGAACCAATTATCCCTTCCCAGTACTAGTGTCTAGTTTTGAACTCAATATTTAAGCAATTAGTAGCTGTATCTGTAAATTAATACATCTATATTGCTAATGTAGTTTTAATAATGCAAAATGAGTAAGAACAGCCTTTTCCAATGTTGCTAAATGTAAAGGAATGTTTATTTAAGTTAAAATGAAATTAAACTAGGAGAGGACAAGCAATGCATACAATTTTTTATGGCACTTCAGCTTTTCTTTCTCTGAAAAAGACTGCTTAAAGGAGCACTACCTTTTTTTTCCAAGAGAGTTGCTTGTTTTGCAGAAATCAAACTTATTTTCACACTTTTACATACAGTAATTGCTGACTATATAGATAACTTCATGACAGACTCAAATCCATTAAAGTATTTGAACTTTTAATACAAAAAAACTTCATTTTAAGTTAGGAATATGCTGAGTGCTATGCTGAAAATGTTTCAAGTTAGAAATTATATTTAGCTGTAATTAAGTATCAGGGCTATGAGCTATTATGAATACACAGTGATTGATAGAGATTTTACTGTTTGTTATAAAGCTCCCTTTTTGGGAAGTATCTGTGGTATTTCACTAGATCAGAGAAATGAATCTTGATATGTACAGATGCATCAGATTTCAAAATACATTTCATCAGTAATCTACACAAAATAGCTCTTCTGGCAAATGAAAACTAATTTCTTCATTTTGTTTTCTTATCTTGCCTGCAGAAAATGAGTAATAACAAAACTGCGCTACACAGATTTGAGTTCATTATTACCTTCTTATGTTAATCACCAATTAAGGTTTTCTTTCTCTCATGAATAAAAATTCTATAAATATTTTAGGTCCACTTGCTGATGTGCTGATGGATGGGTTTATCTGACCTGCAGATGGCTGTTGTTACATCCTATTCATATTGATAGTCTCGGAATGTCTATCCAGAAATGTTGGAGAGGAAAATAGAAAAGTTGAGAATGAAGAGAAAAACTACTAAAATTGCATTGAGTCTGCTATTCAGTTCAAATTTTGTGTAATACTAACGTCATTATATTTCTTTTCCTGATATGGAGAGATTATTCTAATGCTGCACTTACAGCCAAGTGAACAAGCTGATGGGAAAAAAATCGAGATTTAGCTTAATATTTGACTATTGCAGCTAGAATTGCCTTAACTCATCTTTGCTAGATTGGTGAGAAAAGATAAATGCAAAAATTAGTTCAGGTAAAGCTTTTGCTAGGAGTATGAAATACCTAAATGTGGGAACATTGAGAAAGGACAGGAGGTCTGAGTGCTTGACAGACTGAATTCAGACTGAAAGAAGCAAGGAGAGAACAGAGCAATATCTGTGCTTTGAATTTCTAACTTTCCTTGTCAGCTCAGAGATCTCACTGCCCAGCTCCTGCTGTCATTAAAACACAGACATTAGCAAGGTTTTATCTCAAACCCGTTCCAACAGTAGTTTTAAACATGAGAAAACAAGGCTTATTTTCTTAATCTTGTTCTTAGAAACAGTTGAACTCTTTTATCCCATTCAGCCTGAGGCAGATATTCGACCCAGAAAATTTCAGCCAAACATTTCTGGAGTCTGAAAAAGTTGCAGACAGCAGAACAGGTGTCTTATACTACACAGCAATTGTTAAGCAATTACAGGCATAGATGTTCCATCTAAGATGTTCCTCTCAGGCCACTCATGCATGGACATAAATAGAAATATTTTGAAGCCTTCATTGCAAGGGGAGCTGCATAAAACTTAACCAATGAGGTCAAGCCACAATTAAAACATAAAACTGCATACAACTGAACCACAAGGTCAAGCTAGTCTGGGATTCTAGCTCTCAACACAATGAAGAAACAGAGAAAACATGCTTAGATTCAAGTTATCCTGCAGCTTTTAGGTGTGCATGAACCATGAATCAAGGCGTGTAAAGATTAACTCCTAATTTAAATTATCCCCAGTGACAATTTAGAGCTCAGTGCAGGCCACAGAGAAATGGTATAAATCCTTTGGTTAATCTATAGCAAGCTCCATTCTATCATGAATTACATATCAGCTATAACTGATACAAGATGTGAAAGTACTGCAGCATTGTCACCTCCTGAACTCATTCTAATGCTCAATACTCTTATTTGCTTTTATTTTTTTTTTCCATTCAAAGGATATTTTCACAATCCTTGCTGACAACAAAGTAAGTCTGCTTGTACTGGTAAAATTCTGGATAACTGTAAGAATTTTAATATTTCTATATTCTGTTACTTACCCCATCTCAGAGAGTGTAAAGATGTTTTCCAGCATGTAGTGTGAAATCTATTACTTCTGCTTATATGATTAAAATGCAAAACTGTGTTGGAAACAGATGAAAAAGTTAAAAAAGACAAAGAATATTTTAAACTTCTTGTAAACAAATGTTACTACACTAAAAATAAGGTACTACATGCAAAGTTCTACAAAACATTACAGTAGACTGGATTTTTTTTTTTTAATATTGGAAGCATTTCACTCTTCCTTTAAATGTAGATTTTGGCTATGGGAATTCTGATTTTTTTCATCGCTTATGTACAAAGTTAATAACTTTAGCTACACTAAGAAAGCACCTTCAAAGACAGAAAGCCTATGGATTTTTTAAGGAGCTTAATCTCCACTGAAAATTCTTTTCTCAGCCTGATACTTTGCACCCAGATCATATTTGTTTCACATGGGCTTTCTGACCTTTACTGCTCTTTCAGAAAATGCATCTATGATCAGTAGAAATATGATTGTTCAGGTAGTCCTCCATTTGCTCCACGGAGAAGTAATGCCACAGGATAGGTGAGCTGACATATTTCCCACAGAATCAGCGGGGCTGGAAAAGACCTCTGGGATCACCTCTGAGCCAGCCTGTGACCCAACAGCACTATGTGAACCAGAGCACATCCTGGAGCCCTAATTTTGCTTCTGTTTTCAATCATGTACACAGCTACCACAGTATAATTTGGCAGTAAGGAAGACATTGATCACTTTGACAAAGCCTGGAAGATGGAAAGTTAATTTTTTTTATGGTGACCATTACTGCCAGGATAGGATTCTATGATATAGGTACAAATTAACTAAATGGGGATAGGAGGCTTTTTGATTTTTTAACATCTCAGGTATACATGATTGAAAACAGAAGCAAAATTAAGGCTCCAGGATGTGGTCTAGTTGGCATGGTGGTGTTGGGTCATAGGCTGGCTCAGAGGTGATCCCAGAGGTCTTTTCCATCTCATCCTTTATGACATTTTCTTCAGATCAGAATGTGAACTCTTCAGCCAGAACTTCACACCTTGTTGGTTACTCTTCCAGAAGACATGCTCTGTTTCTCTAAATTGCTAAGAAATAGCTGGCTGTCTGCTGAGACTCAAGACATTATTCAGCAGCTCGAGAGAAGCATAACCCACCCTCCCAGAACTGCAGAGGAGTGGAAGCAAAGGAGAGGGAGGGGCGAAGAAGATGGTGTGGTTGAGCCTGTGACTGATGCTGCAGGAAGGCTGAGCCAAGTGGCCACTGGAGCCATTTCTTGGTGCTCCAGGACTTGCTCTTTGCACTGAAGTTGACTGCAGAAGTCCCAGAGTCTCCTTTAGCAGCTCTGCTCTCAGCAGAAAGGTGAGGCACCATTTTCTCAATGGCTCTCTCTCTCTCCTAATGAAGAACTGCCTGCATCTGTCCAGGAGACCCTGGAGAGCTAATCTGTGCTGAGAGGTTTGGGGCTGATATGAGTGAGTATGAAAGTAAAAGATGTGTTTCTTAAGGAATGCAGCCACTCTGAATAACACTGAGAGTTCTTTATCTCCTATTCAAATCATGATGATCATATTTTTAAAAATTACATCAATTTTTAAGCATCATTCACGTCTACCTTCTCTTAATTAAAATGTTCTCTGCCTAGTCCATATACATGCAAAACTGCAGTTTGCAGTTTGACAGGATATTATTGAACAGTATGTGAATTGGTTTAAAAGTAACCAGATTTGAAGCATCCATCAGTCAGTAACAGTGCACTCATAGGTCACTGGAGCTGTCAATTTCAATCAACTCTGTAATTAAATACATCACCAATATAGATTTTGTGTAAGAATGTCACTTGTTCTTTAGATGTCTGCTACTAGGACAAATCACACTTCAGTGTCTTTGAATGTGCCTTCTAAATACAGTTTTTTAAAACAGCATAACATATCCATCCATCTCAATCCAATTTGCTGAATAGAAATTTGTTTAACTAATACAGAGTCTAAACACTGAATTAAAAGACAATATGTGTGTTTCCTTTTCTGCTTAAATTAATGCTGTAATGATACAGCAGATATTGCTTGTCTTAAAACTCTTCTGCTGGTATTTGTTACATAGAATAAAAAGAAAGAGCAGTATGTCACGAAAAGAGAAAAATTATTCACATCATCTGTAATTAAAACTGCTTTGCTTCATGTTCAAAAATAAAATAGCAGAATCTTCAGACATGGGGAAATAAATAATTAATTCTAATTTTTCTAGGGATAGAAATACCAGGCATTTTCACATTAAAAAAAAAAAAAAAAGAAAGAAAGAAAAACCCATTTAGTGCTTTTGAGTGTCAGATTCTTCTATTATACTTGCCACTAGATTGGAAAAGTCTGAAACAAAGCTGAATTACCAAATATATATTGCCTGCCATTTGATTTAATCTTCAAATAAGCTCCAGGAAGCAGGTCCCTGGACAGTTAATCTTTAGTTTTGTAGCCCATGCACATTTTCAATAAGGTTACCAGGGAATTAGGCCTGGTAGGGAGGGGAAAGGCATATTGTCTTATTCTAGAGACAACTGTCGAGATCCTGCTAGCAAATTATAACTCCCTTAATATAAAAAACTTTATTAGCCAGGTCCCTGCTGCAGTGAAACTGTAGGCACTCAGGAGGGGAATGTTCTTCATGTTTTCTCCCTGGAATCAGATACTTGTCCAGTTTTAAATATATAAACTCTAAATATTATGGTTATAAGACACTTTAAGGTGCAGCCTGGACAATGCTACGGAGCTGCAGCTGAGGATTCTAAGGGGAATGCTGATGGATTGGGGGGGGTCAGAGATTTATCAATATAATAGTGAGGTTAGGGAGGGCTGGTTTGTTTCCCTCCTTAAGCAGCAGTACACAGGTTTGTGGGACACTAGATCCCTTTACAACTGCACCTAGAGCCAAGAGAAATCTCTAGAAAAAGTGAAATACATAAATAAACCCAGGGCTTTATTTCCTGTGTTGTGCAGTCCCCGGGGTATGAATGAAAACCTGCAGCAATGAAACACTTTAGACCTCTTTAGAATATTTAGGTCTACATTCCCAACTCAAAAGCATATGACACAGGCAAATTTTAAAATAAAGACATTTGAAACAGACATGCAACACAAGACATCACAGTAAAAATCCAGTTAAAATATCCCAATGCTCATGTCCTGTGAGGGAAATATATATGTCCATACTCTTCTGTCCACTTTTCTGGGTAATCTCATATGCAAAAAAACAGAATAGTGGAAAAATAATATTAAACAAAGGAAGAGGAATTGGAATGAATACACTTTGAACAATGGTAGTTTCAGGAAAATCTAGAGAAAGGCTGATAAGACAATTTTTTAATAAGACTTGGAAGAGTATAGAAGATATCAGACAGAATTGCATCAGAGTGGAAGTTCAATAGCTAATCTGCAAGAGTAATTGTGGCATTGGTTCTTCAAATAATTGTAAAAACCTTTCTATCAAATTAAGGTTCAGGTAAACATGTGTCTCATTTACATGCTGCAGTAGCTTATAGTTTATTTGCATTTTCTAAATTGTCAAGGTAAAGAAACAAACAAAAAAAAGACACAAACCCACATTAAGAAATAGAAAAAAAATGTACTTTGAACTCAGGGAAAATTCAAGGAAATAAAATAAATAGAATTTAATTGGTAAAAGAAAACTTAATCTAGCTCATAAATCAACATAAACCATTTTTTTTCCCCACTAAATATTCTCACTGTTGCACCATTGGCAGTGTTAAGGCTGTGGTTTCTGCTTGCAGTCTCCTTTTATCTGTGAACATGATGATTATACTTTTTTACAATCCCATCAAAAATACCACCGTGCTTTTGGCAGAGCAATAAAATTATTCATCACAATTTCAGATGACTTCTCTCTTACATCTAGGACAGCTGGGACAATGCCTCCTTCTCATCCTCACTGCCCTCTTCCCTGCCTTGGAGGCAGTGTACCACACTGCTTTTGAAACTATTCTCTTTTGGCCTCAGTGCCCCTCTTCTTTTGCACTTCTCTTCCTAGAGTTGTCTAATCATTCCTACAGTGTAAACCCTCCTCATCCTCTCCCAGTGTCCTACTGGGGGCCTTTTCCTTCTGCCCACTTTTCATCTCTGGGTAATCTTATATGCAAACAAAAGCTCAGTGAAATGCAACACCGACTTCTAATCAATACCCGAGACAAGTCTCCATCTTCTTATGGACTGCAAGCTGCACCTCTCCCTCTTTCTTCTCTGCTCAGGCTATAAAGGGTACACAAGAAAGGAGGAAGATGTGCATTTCAAAACGTGGAAAGGATGAAGATGGGCCTCAAAGGATTGCCTTATTATCATCTGTAAAGCCACCTCCTCATTCATCTTCCTGGTCTTAAAATTCACTTGTGTGATACCCATGGAGCCTGATAAGTGCTAGGTCCCAGCTGTCCTGGAACTGCTAGTATGTCTGTCTCCTTTCCTGAATTCAACCATTATATATAGATATATATATAAGTTTAAAAAAATTTTTAATGCTTTTATTGTAAAATCCCTAGAGCAGGAACCATTTTTGTGTTTGCACAGAGATAAGCAAAGTGAAATACCAGATTCTGACTCCATCATACAGGGATTATGGTGCCAGAAAATGTTGTTAACCCATCTCAAGCATCTCTACCACAAAGAATTTATGCTTCCTGTGAAAAGTTGTATGGAACTGGGAGAACAAACAGCCTTGACTCTGGGAATGTGCCAGTGCCTCTGAGATGCACTTTTCCTTAAAAAAGACAGATATGCCTTCAAGATCTGACACTTGGTAGGAAGGGCCACTGCAAGACAAAAGGCAATATTAAAATACTAAGAACTGAGTTCCTTCCCCAAGGAGTAGATTATCATGGTCCATGTGGACATATTACCCAAGCCCTCCTTCATATGGCCCCAAAGACTTAATTTTCTTCTATCCTCAGATATGTTAAAGTATATTATTCTGCCTCAGTGCCCCAGAGCAAAATGTGCAGGATTCAGACCATAGTAAATAGATTACTGGGGAGAGGAATTTAAAAATCTGTGTGACCAAATCATGAGAACCTAATCACTCTACAACCCAACCAGAGAAATTTGAATAGTGTTTCAGGCACATTAACCTCAAATAGCTAATCTGAGCATTTTTTTTTTCTTTTTTTGGTCATCAGTAACAGGTGATAACTCAATTGCAATTTCTTGTGAATTACATTACACAGTTCATCATAGTTGAAGGAATCCTTCCATCAAAATTATAACTCAACACCTAAATACAGGGTAAAAAAAAAGTAGCAGAGGATAAGGCATCTTAATTTTTCCTGGTACTTTATTTTTTTTTTAGGCACTAGATAGGTTTTACAGGGATTGATTAAGGGTCACTGGTAGATAAGGGAAATTTACAGTACAGCAGGCCTGTAACATGTGAGGCTATGTTTAACAACCAGTATAGGTTGTTAAACATAGGAAAAGATGGGAATATTATTTTTTCCATATGGGAGAAGATGGGAATAATGCAAGAAACCCTGCTATTATATAAGTGCTCTACAGAAAACCTGCCACTGCTGTCAGTGAAAGAAGCCCCACTGCACGTTTAATTTTAATTCTACACATAATTCTTATTTCTATGATGTCATACATAACAATGACACCATGGGAGCACCTCCATGGACACTTGCAATTCTTAATGATGGTAAAGACACAGAAACAAATTTTATCGTGATACGTACCAAGGAGTGGGATAGTCCTTGGGTGGGTGGCTGAATACAAGAAAAGAAATTTGGAGAAAAGCACAATGGGGAGAATCTTTAAAGTTTGGTTTGAGGATTGGAATTTCCATTTTGGAGCAAATATCATGGGTTTTTAGATCTGTTTTGATTTGGAATCAATAACAACATACTGGTGAGCCAGACACTGATTATTTTCATACAATCACTTTTTGCAAGAGTGTCAAGGAACTTTTGTTTCAGGAAGCACCAAAAATGAGAGATTTTTGAAGGCAAAGTTTCAACCTCTGCTGGATGAGAGAGACACTGTAAGTTCCAACTCTGGTTCACATTCCTCTTCATATAATGTCTTCTATGCAGTCAGAACAAGAGGTCTCATTTATTTTAATCCACTTAAGTAAAAATTTATGAGGGAAATTAATTTTGTGTTAGAGTTATGTTCTGCTTCTATAAAACTAAAATCCTTTAGTCTAATCTTGACTTTTTAAATCATAGATGATGGTTAACAATCTAAAGTCTAATACATCTTGACACAAGACATTGCTTCAAATCCAAAAGTTTCAATGGTCCATTCTGAAACTAAAGTGCTTTTTTCCCTACAATGCCTCTGCAGATTTTCTATATTCCCACAGAGCATTTCAATGTTGACAACTTAAAAATTTTTGATCAGACCTGCTCCATGGTAAAGGATTATTTTATATTCCCCCATTAAGAAAGTGGGAGTTTACACCTCGGAGAGACAATGACTTGCCCTGAACATGTACAACTTCTCACTGTTGCAAAAAGCCTTCCTAATGAAATGTTCTAGATAATTTATCCCTAGTAAGGTAGCAAATTTTCCTTGAGAATGTCATCTTGAGCATTACAGTGCTTAGCCATTCTCTTCCAATATTACACTGCGATAAATAAAACGGGCAATGAAACTTCCTATGATTCTCAAAGGTGAAATTCAGCCTTAGATTGGCAACCATAATAAATATCCATGACTCTTAGATCTGGTTAACTGACCAGCCAAACAAGAAAGTGCAGGAGTGTCAAGCCTCCGTGGTGAGGATGACTTGAGCAGATGTAGTGCAGGAAGACCATACACTACAGATATTTAATGCAGCTTCCAGCACAATAAACAATGTTCACTTTTCACTAAGATGGACGTGGCTTTAAATAAAATCTTCAGGTTAAGAAAATAAAAGTAGATCAGGGATTTCACCTGAAAAAAATCTGACCTGATAGTGATGGCAAATGGCTTATATACCATAGAAGCAATATTTATTTTTCTCTCTCTTCCTAACAGACATTTCAAGAGCCAAGGATGCCAGATGACACAAAAGCTATTTTGTGTTCTTGATCCCAGTGGTGATATCTCCTCTGAGAACATTTCCTTTCAGGAAAGTTTGACTTCCCTGATAGATTCTACGATTCTGAAAGGTAAGTATTTTACTCTAGTAATACCCAAATGTAAATTACTCAGAACAAATATGATCTTTGTGGAAAGAAAAAAAAAAAAAATTGTCTTGCAAATTGCCTTGCCTCCAAGAAAGGAGAGAGACTATTTACAAGGGCGTGAACTAATGGAACTAGGGGGAATGGCTTCAAAATTAAAGAAGGCAAGTTTAGATCAGATAATAGGAAAAATTTATTTACTGTGAGGGTTGTGAGGCTGGAAAAAGCTTCCTGGAGAAGTTGTGGATGCCTCATTCCTGGAAGTGTTCAAGGCCAGGTTAGATGGAACTCTGAGCAACGCGAGCTGGTGGAAAGGGGGTTGGAACTGGATGATCTCTAAGGTCTCTTCCAACCCAACCATTCCATAATGGTATGATTCCGTGGAATGCACTTGGAAGCAACTTAAGAAATCAGAGTTAATCTGATTACATACTGAACACATAACTGTGTTCAGTTAAGCTGAACACAAGTGCTACTTCCCTTCTGTTCATCCATTCAGAGTGACAACATAAAGAAGCCACCGAGCTGCACACCTTATCATAACTAGCACCAAAACACAGAGAGAGGAAGAGAAGAAGAAAAAAAGGGTGGTGAACAGGGAAGGTTTAGAAAGAGAATGTGAACAGCTCCTCCTGCCTCAGGTGTTCTTCACAAAGTTATGCCTGGGATGGGCTGATCTTACTGGAGATTGTCTACCATAAAGCAGAGCTGGAAGAGACGACGTGCTGATGAATAGAGCTGGATTGGATCTGGTTCCCAGCAGGTCTCCTGAGGGCCTGCAGTCCTACTGGTACTTGACTTTCCCAAAAGAAAAACCTGCCTCCCTGAAGTAACAGGACAGAAGGAAAATAAGGTGACATCATCTTAAAGAAAGAGATCAACTCCACAATCCTCTATGGAAAAATAAAAGATAAAAACAATGCAGAAGAACCATTTAGCAAGGAATCTGTTGCAAAGTTCCATTTTTTTAATATTTATTTGCCATATTAAGAAAAAAAAAAGAATTAAAAAAATCAAAGTATGACATATTATGACATTGTCAAAAGACCCAATTTGATTTACGCATTAAAATCCCATTTTTAATAGAAACTCAGAAATGGACTCAGCTAAACCCTCTCAAAGTAATCTTTGCTTCATTTTTTAACAGCATGAGGATAAATGAGAAGCTTATGAGAAGCAAGACTAATGTGAAATAAACAGATTTTTTTTAATTTTTTTTTTTTAGTCACGGCAGGAATCACAGGATTGAAAAATTCAAAAAAGGATTTCTTTGCTCAAAATGGGTATATTCCTTGTTCCATGGAGGGGGTCTCATTTTAACTTCTCAACCAAGGCTACTTGTAAAACTGCTGTGGGTTTCATTAATAAAACTACCAAAAAATGGTGATAGGACTTGCTGTGGAGCTAGACACTGTCATGTTCAAGCAGCCAAGTACCATTTGTATGTTCGGTTCTGGATTACCACACGATCTGGAACAGAAGCTTTTGTTTACCTTCTGAACACAGTGGTCCTACCAGAATCAAAAAGCAGGAACTTCATCCATGAACAGGAGGACTTGAACCAGGAACCAGCTGAGGTGAGAGATGGTTTTCATTTGCTGCAGAATCATAATAGGCAGAGAGAATTTACAAAAAAACATAACTCACGGTACCACCACACACTTACTTCTGCTCTGAGCAGGAGTGAGCTGGTTTTGTGCATGGCTCAGGCTGACCTGAAGCCACTCACTGACTATATTCAGTCTCCCAGCAATGATTATGACTTTATCTCCATGCTGTACTCATGTGTCTACACACCTCTTGGCTTGGGTGCTGCCTCCTCAGAGCCCAGGGATCCAAAGCTCACACCTGACTGAAAAATGTTAGGTACACAGATATTGTATTAGGTATAACAGAAATATAATAACAGAGGGATAAACAAAATTACACCGAGAACAGCATCTTCTGGTTTTGTCACCCCTTTGGTACAGGACAAGTAATGCACTAAAAAACCCATTAAAGATGATTTTGCTTATAATTTGAAGCATATACAGTTTACAGATTATTAGATTAATGACAATTTGACCTTGAAAACACCTCTATCTGCTGAAAGAGCAACACTCCATCACCTGTTTTGATTCATTAATGTATCATTTAACTTGGTATGACACATGTTCAGCAGTTATAATTACATTATGGCCTCCCTATTACATCAGCTCTGCTCCAAGTTTCTGTCACCACAAGTCCAATTTTCAACACAGAGCAATCCAGTGCACTCTTTCCTTATTAGTGTCATCTTTAATGTAGCACAGAGTCTGAACCATTACTTGGCACTGAGAGTTTAACAGCAATTAACCCCTGCTCTATCCCCAGGGAGAAGTACATCAGCAACTTGCCAAAACACTGTAAACAAGCTGGCCAAGATCAATGCAAAACCATGCTGGCTGCAGAGCACCTACTGTATTAATTTAGGATTGATATAGAAAAAGAGAAAATAGTCTGCATGAGACTGACCTAAAAGGATGGCCCACACAGGTTACACGATTTTCTATAAGCTGAAAAGGGAAAATTCTAAATCCCCAGTCAGCTGCCTCATAAACACACTGTCTTTTCTATCTTGGGTTTTATACTAAGCTGATCACCATAGGACTGGCAATGATTGCAGAGAATAAATATTTATTACCTGATAATATGTTAAAAAAGAGAAAAAAAATTATTTGAGGTGATGAATTAAATAAGTTTCAAACTTTATCAGTAAAGAAAGCAAAAAGGGTGAAAATGACAAAATACCAGTATCTCTCTGGTTATGGAACAGGACAGTGCACACCAAAGCCTAAACCAAAGCTGAAGGTTCTTCCCCCACAGCATCAAAACAAAGCAAACCAAAGACTGCAGAACTCCCTGGAGGTCCCTCACATCAGCAGCACACATCAGCAGCAGTGCAGAAGACCTAGAATATAAATTATTTGAAAAAGGAGTGAAAGAAGTCTTACATCTGAAATTTTCCAAACACTGGCTATTTGTCCATTTCCACAAACTCATAAGTGGGAAGATTTAAAATGGGTACTGTTGACCTAATTCGAGAGACAGATGTGGAAGATTTACATGTAAAATACCTAATAATGATCTATTAAATTTCAGGAACACTAAAGTGTGCCAGTTTAATACTGCTTTAGCATTGAACTTTTAAATGCTTATCACTAGCATAGGATCTTTCTTTTTAGACTTTGCAGATTTGGGCTGAAAATTTGAACTCTATAAACCTAAATATGTTCTTAAATCTACTTAAATATTTACTTAAATCTACTGGGAACTGCCATTGCTTTCACATTTGAAAAATCAGGCTGCAATTTAACCTTCAGTTCTGAACTTCCCAAACAGTCACTCTTAAGAGAGTTGCTTAGCAATTTTAGTATATGATAATTTTAAAACTCATATACACTATTACCTCCCAAGTATCCATTTTGGTTTGTGTTCTGCTAAATTAATATTCCAAGTAAAGTGCAGCTACCATGTTTATTGTTATCAAAAAAAAAAAAGTTAAAAAGGGGAAGAAAATAGGGTACTATTAGGTAAGAGGTGGGAATTTGAGTGGAAAAGCTGGAATGGAATTCATCTTCCACATGCTGATCCAGATACAAAAATTCAAAATTGTCAGGTCTAAAGGATGTGTCTTTTTCAGTTCATCTGCAAAAAGGAGAGCATCTGAAATTAGGAATCTAAATTAAATTCATTTTGTGTCTAATTATGACTGCTAAGCAAGGTAGATGCAACTCAGTGCAAAAAATTCTCAACTGTTATAAAGCAATTGCAGTATTTGCTTTTCGAGGTAAGTTGGAAAATTGTGATAATAGGAGGAAGATTGAAAAGAGTAGAAATAACATTAAAATTATGTAAAACAAACAAACAAAAAACCAGAGGCAGTTTATAATGCAGAAGGATCCATCCACGTTAAAAAGCTTTGACATAGTTTCTTAGTTATTGCAAATGAAATTAAGAAAGACCTGAAAGACCATGAAGAAAAAGGGATGACTAGGAATAATATGTGGAATGTAAATTAAATATCAATATAACATTACATTAGGAATAAAAAATTAGGTGCAGGTCCAGATGAATGCAGTTTTTCTGTGTGCCTGCTATTTTTTCACCTGTAGACCATGGGGTTACACTATGACTTTATTGTTTTCCTTACCTCTTCCTTGGCAACAAAAGTGTTTTCATCACAGTATCACTATTCTGTAAGAAGATGCTTGGTTGGTAGCTTTGCTCCCAGGGGTACTTTGTTTTACTCTGATGTAAACACAGGTGAATTTCAGGCTGAACTGGCACTAGGAGGGTAAAGAAAAGCACATCTGTTCTGCAGCAAATATTCCTAGAAACTTACATCCACTTCAAATTTCACAGCAAGAGCTTTACCAGTGCCAGTCTAAAAGGGAAACAAAATAGCTTTATACCAGCAGGGACAATTTTTTGTTCTGGAAATATTAGGATATTCTGTTTTGGCCTGTTTGGAAGATGTTGTAGTACAAAACACATTATATCCCTCATGCTATTTTCATCCCCAAGATAGTCTGTATATAATTAAGGAAAAATCAAACTGTTAAGTCCTAGTTGAAAAAAAAAAATCAGAAATTTATTGGCAATAAATTAAAGCTCTGCCTAGCTCCTTTATTCAACTATCTGCAAGTCAAGAGTCACAGATGTTAAGAGCTGTTACAATGCCAAGTTAATTTCCTGAAAATGAGTGCCTGAGGTTGGCTGAAGAAGCTTACCAGTGTTCAACATGAGTGATAAAAAAAGTAAAACAGAGCTTAGAGGAGATAAAGGTAAAGGTGATAATAGTGGAAAAAAGGAAAATTGGTTTGCCTTTTTTTTTTTTTTCTCAATAATATCTCAGCTGATCATAAACACCACAGCACAGACACTCCTGATTAATTATTCCTTGGCATGCTTGTTCTTTTCCCTGTGCTCTCTGCAGGGATGACGCTTCCATGAGACATCACAGAACTCCCACACTGCACCACAGTTCTTGCTTCCAGAGAAATCTGGCTGTTTTATATACAAATAATCCATCAGCCCCACAAGTTGGGGTGGGAATGAATTAGGACCACAGAGAATCGCACCACAACAAACCAAACAATAATATTGAACCAGCTCATTACAGTTTCTGGCCAGTAGAACAAACTGAGATTTTTTTTTTTTTCTGGTCCAACAAGCCCAGAAATAAATAATTTGGTCTTGGATTTCCTGATTTAAACTCAAAATACTATCTGCAGAAGTAAGGGTGTTTTTTTCCTACAAAATAACTTGTCTATGAAGAGAGATCTCTTTACGAAAGACATTTTCTGACCACTTCCATCACTGGTCTTCAAATTTCCTTCAGGTATTTCCAGATGTAAGGAGTACTCCAAAACCTGACAACAGAGCTGGAGGCAGGACAAAGCCAGGGTTGCCAAGCAGCCAATATCAAGACCCAAAGACAACAGAGAACCACCTGGTGTGACCTCTTGTATTACTTGACCCAGACATCTACAAGATCCACAAAAGCAGGAAGAGAAATGAGGATTTCTTGGTTTCAAACTAGCTTTTAGCATGTTTCCAGTCCCTAAAGTGGGACTGATTTCTGCTTGGCTGAAGGCTAGAATACCCAACCACATGCAGGCTTGACTCCAACACTCTGGCCCATTTTTTCCTTGCTATTCTAATTCCCAAGATGAAGGAATTGTTTATATTTTTAATATGAATATGTGTGGATTTACCTTCCTGCCCCTGGTACTGTGCTGCTCGTTTCTCTTATTTCAGGTACCACTTCTATCAGTTTCCTCTTCAAGAAGGAGTTTACGCGTTGTAATCAAATAATCTTTAATCTGTTTAAAGAGCTTGTATTTCATTTTTAACATGCTGCTGGCAAGGCAGTATTTCCAGTCCTTGCGTAGTTACAGCAGCTTTTCTCCTTACTCTTTCCAATTGTTTAATATCCAAGTAAGATATAGGACATCATTCTCTGGGACTTTTTTAGTCACTCACAACTCTGCAAAAGGACTATAAAAGAGAATCAGTAATGTGTTAAGCCAGCCAGGCAGCAGTGTAAGTGCCAAGAGCTGAAGAGCTGGGCGTAGTACTCCAGAGATCAGCAAAAAAGTTTCATTTTCCCTCCTTTCTCCTCCAAAGACAGAGGATGTTCAGGTCACATTTCAGACCCTTAGTTTTGCCACCATGCACCTTGAAGTTTAGTACTTTTGCTTTGACTTTCATCAAATGTTAGAGTCAGCAGGTATGTCTTCTCACAATGTCAAAGTCAAATTACAGTTTGGAGGAAATTCCTGGGAATCAAAACCGTGCAGTTCTGCTCAGCTTTATCCTTAACTGTGCCTGTGTAAATCTTTCCTTCTTGCAATTCTTCCTTCCCCATTACGTTTGAGTCTTGACTCACTGAGCAATTGTTTCAGACACAGAATCTAAAGTATTTCTCATTTTTTCCTCACTCTGATTGGTGTCATCTGTAATAAAATAAAGAATATTTCCAAGAAATTACACCATGAGTTAAAAAAAAAAAAAAATTAAAGAGCATGTACATTTTTTCTGTTCATCCTAACACAGTCATTCTCAGGCTGAACCAAGGAAAAACAATTGGCACGACTTAGAAAGGACTCTAATAATGGCCAGTAGCAGTATATATCTGGAACCTTTCACCTCCAGAATGGATTTGGTCCAGATTGAGAGCAATTTAAAAGAAATATTGACTTCTGGATGCTTAGTGACCTGTGTAAAAATGAATTAATAATCTCAGCTGTTTCCTATAGGACATCACTAAAAGTGTCAGTGCTGTTGCCAGACCAAACGGCCCCTTCATTGAAAGGTGTAAAAGATTTTTCACTTCATTTATCAATACAGCACGCATAAATAGGTCACAGACCAGCCAAAGAAATTGAAACCCTTCCAAGTCCCTGGCAGATTTTGCTATATCCTGCAATCCATCACTTAGCCTACACATGCAGGGACAAGTGGCCCGTGTGTTCACGTGTGGGGTATTGAGTTGGATGGCAAGTGACCAAATCCTCCAGGCTACTGACAGTGCAAGATTATTGGAGAGTCACAAACTTACAGTGCTGGGCCTCTCTGGAATGAAAGACCAGGTACAACACAAAGAAAAAAGTGAGGAATAGACAAAACATTGACTTTTTTTCCTACAAGACAACTGAACAATGCAGCAAAACTCATAATTTGTTGTTGGCAAAGGCCAGTAACCAATTGCTATTCAGTAGAACACATGCTATAAATGGAGGGAAGTGATATATTTTCCTCTTGGAAGTGTCGGGGTAGGTCAGAGAAAGAAAAGAACATCAGGACTTGCACAGATCTATGTGAAAATTCAGGTTTTACTGAAAGCTCTTCAATTATAAAAATAATGTTTTGGCATGTACAGTTTTCTTAAGCTCTTTGCAGATGGTTATAAATACATTATGATCCAAAACTATAAAAGTCCAGTGAAAAATGAGTAATAGTTCAAATCAACCTCTGTATTTTTTAATTAGCTAAATGATATAAAAACTTTCACCAATAAATGGGTTTTATATGTCTTATTCTCTCTTTGTTTATTTTTTAACAATTACCTTGCAGTCATGAGGAGTTTATCCTCTTCAACTGAGGTTAAAATGAGAAGCTGGAATGGGTGGCAGAAGAGCTTATACATCACTTGCTTTCCACTTGGTCTCAACTCCAGAACAGCACAAGAAATAGCATTTGTCAGCAACACCTACAAGATCCACCAAAGCAGGAAGAGAAATCAGGATTTCTTAGTTTCAAACTAGCTTTTAGCATGTTTTCAATGTGGCTGTGGAGACATGGCTTTTTTCCATGCACAAAATGAAGAGGGCAGCTACTCAAATACTATGCAAGAATAAATTAATATTTTTATTGGCAAAACTATTTTTAAGCCCCAAATGAAGGACACTACTGACTAGATATATATATATATTACCAATAGTTTATGTATTCTATTGCAACCATTATCAATATCCAGCAATTAAAAAAAGTATTTCAAAAGAGCTTCAATTCCATTATATTAATCTACAGAAAAAAGAAAAAAAACATAGTAATTTATATTATGGTTCAAATGATATCATAGCATCCTGAACATCCACTGGCACACTGACAGAAGTGAATGTAGCTCAATCCTTTCTTCACTCTGGGGAAGCTCTTAACCATGAATAAAGACAATGTGGGTCAGAACACCTCTGATAGAAAACCTCTGTCTGACTGCTGTTAAAAGCTCCTGTAAACATATGAGGAAGACTAAAATATTCTTCCAGGCTTCATTTTTCTTAACCCAAAATAACCTTCTCAGGCAGATTAGTCATCAAGCCTAGATGAAGGTATCTACACTGAAGCCAACTGAAGTGTGGTGAAATGAACCCTGCAATAAAAAAGCTGGGAAACTGGGAAAAAGGCCATTTTCAGGAAGATGATTCTTGTGTTGTTTTGACATTGAGCTGAGTACCTCTAAAAGCCTGTGAATATCAACCCCTTCCTCACCATCCTAATTCCGGGCTGAGACTTTGACATCTAAGGAAGTGAATAAAAATAATGAGGCCCCCACTTGCAACATGCATATGATGAGTAAGTAAATGAAATCATGATAATTAGAAACCCAAACGAAGGCAAAAAGTTGCACATAGGCTGTGCATCTCTCTTTTTATTTTTTCCCCTCAGGCACTAACTTATCTTGACCAAACCCTCCTCTCTACACGTTCAGAGATATTTTAATTTTGAACTTCAAATGGAGTGCAAATAAAACACCAAAAAAACTTAGGATGTTGCACAATTGTCAGTGGGGCCCATTTTAATATTTAATGACCTGGACACCTGTGACTACTGCTAAAAATAAAAAGAACTAATTTAAAAGGAATCATTGACATAATATAACACATGATAGTCTGTTAATAAAAATGCATACTTCTAATTGAATGCTGGCACCTAGCCACCAACTAAGCATAACTTCAAAAGCAACAGCTGGGAAAGCATCTTTTAGATTTTAATTACAGTAGCTCGTAAGCCACTTATCTTTTCAACTTCTTTCTTCAGAAAGCATTTCTGTTTCACAGGAGTGAGTTCAAAGGTATTTACAACATGTAGGGTAAGAGAACTAGCTCTGACATAGCCAAACATCACTTGTAAATTTGAATTCTGGACTAAGACAACTATTCTCAGCTTTGAAGTTGTGAGTCCCATTTGAGCCCAAAACAACACAGACTTTGGGCTTGCTGTTCAGGTTTTTTTCCTCTTTTTTATCTATAGATGCAGTATAAGAATTTTTATCATATTTGTTATATTCTTTGTATTTCAACATTATGTCAGGGCTGCCACTGAAACTGAAGTTGCATTGTGCAATTATTTTATTGTTCAAATACACAGTGAGCACACGTAATCTCAGATGTTTCAGTCAAGGAAGGTAGAAGGAACTATTGAAGAGTTTGGGAAATGGGCATGGAGACAGACCTGAGTCCTGAAAAGTGATAAATTCTGTAGCTGCTTCCAGAAAACTGTTTTCCTTGCATTTAAGGAAAAAAAAGTGCAGGAATATATATTATTAAAACTATAAATGAGTTAAAATTATTTGCTAGACTGGCTATATGCCTTGGCATTTTTGGAGAACAGGCCCAGAGAAAGCTGTGACTTATTTAAGGTAATATCTGAAGTCCTACAGTCTGTGGTGCTACTCTAGATTTCCTCCACCACCAGAGACACAGAGAAAGCGAGACAGAAAGAAATGACCATGGAATGACTCTTCCTAAACTAAAAGAGGTTTCTGCAGCCCATCTCTGTTCACTGACTCAAGAAATCCAGATAATTTCTTTAGATTAAGCACTAACATTTTAGCCAGCTAAAATTAAACTCAGTCCTGCCTCCACTGTCTTTGTGTCTGTGTAAAAACCTAGGAAATTAAGTGTCCATCTGTGATTTGAAACAAGAAATTCACCCCTAGGACTCTTACCCCTCTCCTTCTCTGATATGCAAAGACATTTATGCAAGCTAAAGTGTTTCTGCTATTAGAAACTCTACTAAGCAAAATAATTTTTGTTTTTCCACTTATACAGTTAACAGAAAGATGTGATTATAGGGGCCTTATAAAAAGCAAAGTCATCTCCTTTAAAAAACCCACAGAGACATCCATAAATTGTGACAATATTAGCAGATAACCACCAGGAAAAGGTTACTGGAGTGAGTTAATAACTCCATAATTTGACATAATCAGGAGGACCTTTAAAGAAGAGTTTTAAAGAAGAGTTTCTGGAATGTTGCAGACCCTGTGAGGACATGTAGTACAAGCAATAAGTAAAAAAAAAAAGTCTATTTCCTTAAAGATAGACTCTTATGAAATGGAATAGATTAACTGGCAAATGTGTGGAAGGGGAGTAAACCTGAAATGCACCAGAGGTCTTTTCCCAACCCACAGAAATAACAAGCATCAGAACATCACAAGTTCTTAAACTTGCTGAAGGATTTTTATTAACCGCAATTCTATTAACTACTAGTTAAGAGCTATATCTAAGCCAGTTAATCTAAAAAAACCAGCTCTTCTACCTTTTCTGAAAAATCAAAATCCCTTTTACCCTTTTTGTTTTGTGTGTGTGTTTTTTCAAGACATTATTCATACAGAGATAAGAGGATGTCTTTGTAGGAAGATAAATAGGATGTAGGAAGACTTGGAGCCCTCTGTCCACTCTGCAGGCACAATTCAGGGCATATTTTGACAAGAGTCTAAGAGACTGCTTTGTGCTAAACTGTCCTGTCCTTCCACACTGTACAGGACCTCCAGGAGAAAAGATGACAGATAGGAACCAGGTCTGTCCCTTCCTGGGGAGACTCTGCCAAAAAATCTTAGAGCATTGAGCAACAGGTTTAGGAAGAAACACTTTTTTTGCATTCATTTCCAGTCCCAGTGGAAGTGGCAGAACTATGAATCCTGAATTCTTCTCTCCTGCATTGCCATTGTGTTTGTCTGAATGGCAGCTGCACAGCAGACTAGGGTATCCTATTAAAAAAAAAAAGCTTAAAAAATAAATTCACATAAATAATCACTCCCAGCTATTGAAATATCAGAACTTCAGTTTCAGTCAGCACTGCTATAATCTAGACAGTTCATGCAGAGTTCATCACCAATTTTGGAATCCTATGATTGTGGTTGTAAAGCCTTATCTGACTAATTTTTTGCATTTGTAGATACATAGCTTTCACAGCAAAGTCCAGTATATTCCCCAAACCTTGCACTCTACATTTATAGCAAAGGATACGGATACAAAAAAAAAAACAAAACAAAACAAAAAAAAAAAAAAAAAACAAAAAAAAAAGCTAATAAAAGGACTTGTGATGCAGTGTAAACAGGATGACTGGAGTTTATTAATCATAAATGAAGGTGATGAGTAGTTCAGGAGGCATATAAATGAACAGGCAACCTTGCTGAAAGGTCAGAACCTTTCAACAGTGAGCTGCCTCTGCTCCTTTTAAAGTTCCTTTCTACATTTAGGGTCACAAAGCATCACAAATGCCACTACTAAATCTGAAGTATGCTTTAAAACATTTTAGTTTTGTCCTGTCTTTCTTGTTTAAAAGCTTTGGGTTTAGAAGTGCAAATAACTTGGTAGTTAGGTTTTTAGGGGATTCAACAGAAACATTTTAACACAGGTAACAGCTGCAAAAGCAATAAGATTCCCTTTCCAAGGGTTTGAGCTTCTGCTGCACTGTAATTACTAGGCTAATCCTGTGGTAAGGGATTGGGATCATAAAATTTATTCTTTGTGTTATGGATGCCAGTATCCTCCACCCCGTGCTGAGGTTACTGTAGAAAAGGGATTCCGTTTTAAAGGCTCCTATTTCCACTTTGAGATAATTTTTTTCTCAAGTTACTACATCTGCATCTTTGGAATGTGGGCACAGTCCTTCTAAAGGCAACCTTTACTGTACTATGCAAATTTAGCTTTCAAAATTAAAATAAACAATCACATTTGTATACATGTCTCCTTTTGTCACAAATATTGAGGGAAGGAGGAGAGATTTCTAATGGCAAGCATCCATTTAGATGTCAAAGATAGTTTTGTATGTCCACTTAATTAAAACATCATTTGCTGTCAAGCCTTAAAGATTTTGGCATTTCTTCTGATTTCTATTTATGATAGCTCTCAGAGGACATGCTGTGAAGTACTTTTGCCTGCTTTAGGCCCAATTGCATGTGACAAATGCATTAGTTTTTAATACCAGAAGTGGATGTATACTTTGATGAAGTATGTCTTTAAGCCATCAGCTGTTGTCTGCCACCAGCTTTTTACAAAAGCACTTAAAACAAGATCACCCCTAGCTGCCTTGACAATTAAATCCCTTTTTTCCCCCTGTAACCAGACTAAAGCCAGCTTGAAATTAGCAGAAAAACTTTAAATGGGGTTTGGATCAAGACTGCAAAGCTAAAAATTCCTAGATCTCATTCCATTATCCTCTTTTCATGGCAAAGCAGATTGTTCCCTGGTGCACAAGGGCTGCGTTCATGGCCCCAGCTCTGCACAGGTAAGGAAAGACCTGCACAACATTTCCAGGCTGATATAGGCAGCCCAGGAAACAGGTTCCTACCATGGAACAGGTTCTCTGTTAGGCTGCCCAGTGCCAAATTCCATGCCTGGTACCAAATTCCCTCTCTGTGCACATCACTGAGCACCCTCCCTAACCCATCCCACCCTGCAGCTGCTGCCATGAACTCCAGGAGTGATTCCTCTCAGCTCATTTGTGGTTTTCCAGAGGTCATGGGGCAGCTTGCACCACGAGTGGGGAAACAGCATCAATGTGTATTCACAGATTTATTCACAGATTTGACCACACAGTTACTTCAGACATCCACCGATTTTTTCCTTAGAGCTCACAATGAAAACAAAGATATCATCTTTGTTCTTAGCCCCACTAAATATATAAACACATCTCAAAGCATAATTATTAAGCTGTTTGACTCACTGAACAGCTGAAAATAACCTCATTAAATCTAACTTTTCTTGTCTTTTGATTTTTCATTTTTTCAGTAACCAGCTTTACACCTTCTGAATTACCACTGTGACATGCTAAACAACAAAATTTATTTACTTTTCCAATTAAATAATTAATGCCTATGGTGCAAAAATAAATAAGAAATTAAGGAGAAACAGAACACCAACAATGAGCAGTGGGTTTGGTTTATTTAATTTCCGTTCTTGTTCATGAAACCTTCTGGGGAGGCTGCTATAGTCTTATCGCTTTATTTTCATAGCTTCCATTTTGCTGATATGTTTTTATCTAAACCAGTCAAGTACCAAAAGAATCCATTACTGCAGATTACATTCTTTGATGAATGTTTCTGTTATTTGCTAAATAATTTATCTGTCAAAGCTGCAGAATCTAGTCAAATGCAGCAAAATACTACTCATCACATAAATTATTTGACAAAAATTTGAAATAATTGTTGAAGGGTATATGTGACATATAGTATTTGGATTAGGTGGCTGCATACCTGACATATATGACAGAGTAAAAAGGCTTTTGGATTATTTGGGTCTAAAAGCAGATCCCAGTTGCAGAGACTTAACAGTGAAGACACACTAAGCTTCAGTTGGAAAAATCACCCCTCGTTTGAATTTGTAGAGGCCGGAGTAACATTTAAGTTCTGTTGGATGGTACTTGAATTCAATTCCTTCTATTAACATGCCTGTTTTAGTATTCTA
This sequence comes from Taeniopygia guttata, assembly GCF_048771995.1. Classification (NCBI taxonomy): domain Eukaryota; kingdom Metazoa; phylum Chordata; class Aves; order Passeriformes; family Estrildidae; genus Taeniopygia; species Taeniopygia guttata. Next base: position 67,060,561 of record NC_133025.1, read on the forward strand.
GTGGAAACAGTAGCAACAGTTTTTCTTCACTGAAAAATTAAAGGACAGCAGCTATGTCATCAATACTCCTCACGAACTGTCTTAAAATTTTAGGAGAGTCTAAAATATGATTTTATCTACTGACTAACTGCAGCAGCAGGGGAAATCAAATCACCCCCGAAAGTCTTATTAGAGCAATCTCTCTTTGACACTTCTCTACATCTTACTTTCACATCTTCAGTGCATTTTTTCAAATTAAAAGAGGGATTTACAGGTAAAAAATATTTTAAGAAATAATTGCATTAGTGCTTTCTCAAAAAAGGAATTAGATGTGAAATATGAAAAAAAGAGAGAACTCTGTGTAAGGTGAACTACATCTCTATTTTGCTTAATAGAGTTTTCCTTCTGTAGATTGCAGGCAAGTTTGTCTTTAGCCAAATGCAGAAAAATACTACTCATCACATAAATTATTCGATAAAAATTTGAAATAATTGTTGAAGGGTATACATGACATATTTTGTCACATATATGTGACATTTTTTCTTCAATTTCTTTTTCAGACTGGTTAGTTCTAGATGCCATCTTGTGCCTTATTTCCCTTCGTATCACAAAATGCAGTAAAGCCAAGGAAAGACCCTTGGTGCCTGTTTTTTTTTTTTTTTTTCCTTAAAATCTTATTCAAAATCAAGTCAAGGGCTTACCTTGGTTTTTCCTCCTTCCTGTTGGAGCGATGTGGTCTCCTGGAGAAGCTCCCTGCTGCTGCAGTGCCATACCAGGTTATTTAGCTACATCTTCTAATGATGTGTAACCCCAGAGACCTTCCCTCATACACTCTATGAATTGGCATGTTTAGTTATTGACATTGTTTTTGTTATTCCCTTCTTCCCTCCACACTCTCTTTGCCAAGGCAAACAGGCAGTCCTTTCTTCTGTTGCCTTTTTCCCCAACCTGGAAATGAAATTTGAGATGATTTTAGTAAGGAGGTAATATAAAAGCAGAATTTCATTGAAGGCTTTCAGGGGCTGTTATGGAAAGATGTTCACAAAAGCCCACTTACATGGGGTGAACATGTAGCTTTTAAAAGTCTAGTAAATTAGCATAATTAACAAAAGAGCACCAATTAGGAGGACAAGTGGTGATGGAATTTTTCTTCAGAGTCAATCCCTTTCTAAGTTTTCTCCCCTTCAGTATTAGCTGTAATTTGTCCATGAAATGAAGCTCCAGGAGTTTTTCCCAACCTTGGCAGCAGAAGAACCAGCAGAAGATAGGGTCCACATACCCTCTGGGGCTTGGAGTTCTGCAATTTGTTTTGTCTTTCTGCCTAGGGAAAGGCCATGGAAAATTACTGGGGAAAAAAAAAATCCAAACTAGCGACTAATACAATAGGCTACAAATGTATGTGTAAAGAATACAGAGAATATATAAAAGGCAAAAAAGGTAAAACCCAAAACAGCATCACTTCTTAGCTGATAGCAAGGTTTTACTCACATGGATGGGTGTCTATTATTGTGTGTCCTTAAGGACCACAGAGCATTCCTGCAGACCAGGAATGATGCATCAAGAGCTACCAGAGGAAACAACAGTAGAATGCAGGAGTTTTGTGAGGTCCTTGGAGCCACTAAATCCCCAGAAGCTCTTAATGACCTTCTAAAAGAAATTTTACAGGCTAAATTATCTCCTAAAGTCATTTATAATAACGGTTTAATACCTGATTAATAGGACTAACTTGAATTGTCAGGAGCAAGGACTTGGTCATGTACTATGTCATATCTATCTACTATGATCCCCAAATTCTCTTTCATTTTTCTTTAAAAAGGATTTAAAAGCTTTCTCCCAGGGAAGAACCTACCAGCCAGATAAAGGGGACACCATTCTTGTCCTTTTTATTAGGTGATCACAAAATGGCTGAGAAATTTTAAAGGAATACTGCAAAATAATATGACTTCTTTCAATTTGATTTTTAAAGTCACAAATTAGAAGCTACTGGAAAATTACGATGCACGTTCACCTATCTTGAAGTACAGTAGCAGTGATGAAACAGTTTGCAGAGCATACCCTCATACCTGCGCCAGATTAATTGCTGCAACTGGGGTATATAACTCATTTACATGCCAGCAGATTCTATTTATTTACATTATCAATTCATAGAAAAGGAAGTGCATATTAATAAAAAATAAAATCTTGCAAGTCAAAAGCAAGACTATGCAGGAATGATTCCAGAAGCTGGCTACTGCTCCCTGTGATTTGACAGAGTCACGTGCTGAAGGCTGTTACTGCTTAGGAGCAGAGATTTACAAGATTTTCAGGATCAGGGATTATTTTTATTATGGCAAGAATTCAATTTAACTTTACAGTTCACTGGGTACATTATTTAATGATGATTTTATTATCTCAACATCTTTCCTTAGAACACATCATTCAATTAAAAACTTTTGTAGGATATTACTGAGATATTTTCTTTCAAATATATGAGTTTATCACTTGACAACATAGTAGAGAAGTGAAAAACTAATGTTTTGAGAAAGTTAGTATACATGTTTTGGCAAAAAAAAATATTAAAGGAAATTTTTTCATTCTGATATGAGATTAAATGAAACTGATTTTAAATCAAATATCAGAATTTCTTAGAGAATGGAAATTTAGTCACTTCTGATTAGACTGGTGCATCAAAAGGAATGAAGGTTTATTTGACAATGATTGTGTTGTTTTTTCTAGTGATTGTGATTATCTTAGGATCGCAGCTCTGCAGGAAGATCGCATTAAAGTATGCCTTTAGGTTACGTATAAAACAACAATAATGTTTTCTCCTTTGTGTTGATGAAGAAGCAATGTTCTTTCCTTTCAATACTATTGCCATTTCTTTTCTCTAAGAAAAACGCCAAAACCAAACAAAGTGAAAAATTGTAAATCTCACTGTATTTTTCCCTGGATCCATCAATTCCTTTCTTGCTTTTACAGCCATGTGTTTGTCTATGGCAAACTGTCTAGAACTGTTAAAAATCTCTTTGTATAGCAAATTCTCAGTAATATGAAAAGTCTAACTCATCATTTCTTGGAGGGCAGTTCAAAATTCTTAGCTATCACAAACAGATTTGTACTCATTTGATGCAGAAAACAAAATAACCACAAATTAATCACAAAAGTATTTCCCTCTAGCCTTTAGCTTGAGTCAAGTCACTTCTCAATGATCAACTTCAACTCTGTGCTTAGGAATGCATCCTCTACACTTAATTTAAATCCACTGATACTAAAAATCTTTCCAAAGGCACAAAAACTATTATTTCCCCCATCTTCATAAGGAGCAAAGCCCGGGTCTTGCATAGAATTTGTAGTCCCATTTTCTTGATTGCTTTTCTCTCAATTTTGTCTTCAGAACTGCCTGGCAATAAGAGCAGCCACAGATTCTGCAGGATGTCAGAGATTTTATGTCACCTGTGCTCTTGGAGATCCAACCACACCTCACCCACCTAGTCTGCCAACACATGCTCTGAGCAGTGACACAGACTAGAGGGCATCAGAGTTCTCACCAGACTAAAATAATCTTAATTTAATAAAAATTAGTTTCCAAGGAATGTTTTCCTGACCAACCTCACTTCTCAGGATGAGAAAGCCTGGGCTTTTTTTTTTATTTGTTTACTTGTCTGTTTGGGAGGGTTTGTTTGTGGCTTTGTCTTTGCTTTGATTTGTAGTTTGGTTTCTTCTTCTCCTCTCGGGTTTTGCTCTACTTATGGTATTTCCTGTACCTTGCAAGCCTCCCAATACCACGACACATTTATCTCAGAGGAATTCCTCCCCATTGGTGCAGGGTTAATTTGCAAAGGAGAAAAAGGAGTGCTTTTAAGTTTTTTATTGATATTCTGCCTCCTGGATAGCTGATGATCATTAGTGCTGGCCTAAAGGTTCTTCTGTCTTTCATCTGGTTTAGGGCTCATTGACTACCTCGTGCTACTTATGCTCCAGCTGTCATATCTACTGCTCTGCCACCTTTCTGGAGCTGGAAAAACAATAGATTTACCCCTGCCTAAGCTGCAGCAACTCAGAGTATCAGATTATTCCACAGATAAAGGTGGATTCACACTCACATTCCAGTCTGTGGAGCATCTGAGGTGTAAGTAAATATTTCTACTGCTCCTGCCACAGAGGCAAAATTTGTTAGTAACAGAGATGGGACAAACAGCTGGGTGGTACTTTGAAGCACTGCAAATGTTTGCTCAAAGACAGCAGATCAGAAGTCTACAATGTAGTTAGCTGCATATTTCTTCTTCTGCTGATATAACTAAGATAATGTGAATTATAATGCTATTTCTAGCCATGGTCATTAATGTCTTAGAGATATTATTATAAAATAATAATAAAAAAGGAGCCATCTTCAAAGCTTTCTTGTTGACTTGCCCTCAAACCTGATATTTATGGATTTTGCTTAAAATTTCACAAAACCCAATTGCACGACATAATCCACTTACTGCTCTTCAAATGCATCCATTTTGTTTTACAAATTGCAGAAGACTCATTTAGAGACCAAGGAAAGCTCTTTCCTGATTAATTTCTGGCAAAATTCTCAGTGCTTCATTCTAGCCCTCTGCTATTCTGAGTCCCTAGATTAGAAACATATTATTCTGATAGTTTCAGTGTGATTCAACTGTGGTGAATAGGTCTGCATTTTCACATCTGAAGCAAAAGCAATCTTTGCTCAACTAACTCTTTATGAAAATCAACTAATAGAGAAGAAAAGCTGATTTTTATACTTGGAGAATTTGAGGAACCCCAAGCATTGTCCCCATGCCTACTCCCAAACAAGGGTCTTTTAGCCTTTTTAACATAAAAAATAGCTTCATGCTTGGCTCATTACAGCAAAACCACTGCAGATTAAACCTCTCTATCAATTACAAGCAGCTGAACATCCTTTAGCATCAAACAGAATGACAAAAAGCTACACTATAATGAGTAATGGCTAAGGCCAATTGCTATTTAATTATGTAGATGACTTAACATCCTTTCATTGATGTTATCTGTGTGTTTCAGAATGAAAGTTATCATTGCTTTGCTTCGGCTCTTACAGTGGATGATAGCAGAAGCAAAAAAAGGAAGCCTTTGCAGAGAGAAATGGCAGAAAGTTGAAAAATATATGGGCCCAGCAATACAAGTCACACTTCACCATGCACCCACAACAGACAGGAGCTCCAACACATTGTGGAAAAAGAAATTCATGCATGGCAGCTCAGAGTGGGGAGGGAGCTTGAAAGAGAGAGTGACAATGCAGCAGCTGGAGCCTGTGGCATGAGCAGTTCCCATGGAGGGGCCTGGTCCCTGCATTTTGTAAGTGGAAGATAAGAAGGACAGTGAAGTTAGTCAGAACATGAGAGATATTTCAGATGGGAAGGACCTGGCAGGTCATCTGTCCATCCCCCTGCCTAGGCAGGATTATACTTCGCAGTATCTTCCCAAAAAAGATTGCACAGAACAATTTCACAGGAGCAGAGGAATGGAGTAAAGGACATAATAGATCTCTTCCATCTCTAACTTCCACAAGTCAAGAGGTCCAGTCTGTAGCTGCTGTGAGGTGGCCGTGGGCACAAACACTGCAAGTGTTGTAAGAACGGAAATCTGGGGGGAAATTCTACCCTCGGACCAAATGATGCAAGTGTATGCGAAACGTGGTGTTTGATGTTAGTGAGCATATAAAGTATTCCATAAAGGACATTTTCAAACATAAAAATAATCATAAATCATCATTTTCAGTCATAAAGAGTGACCCCAGTTCTGGGAGCACGGTGCAGCATTTTTGTCAACTTGTTTATGTGGCTCACATCTTTTATACTGATATATTTATACTATTCAAAAGGATATCTACCAATTAAATTATTTCCATTAATATTAACAATGAAATATTGCACTTACAATCATTTAAGCTTCCAGTTTCTGACTGTAAAAGCAGATATTATTATAGAATAATGTTTACTTGTATATTTACAGTAGCAGAATGACAAAGTTTGTTTAGGAACTATTATTTTTCCTAAATTTAATGAAAATAGAAGTACCTAAGAGTATATCAGGTCAATATTAGAGGAAGGAGTGTGAGACATGCTTTTTTATACAAATCCCAGGTGAAAAATTTCAGAATATGAAGAAAGCACTAAATGACGTTTCCTTCCAATTCTTAGGAGAAACATAAAGTAGGAAAACACTTGAAAATACAATTAAAAGACAATATTTAAAATCCTTCTTCCAGGAAATTCTTACATGTGTTTAAAGCTAAGAATGAAGGGACTCCTGCTGATTAAACCTAACTATAAATATAGTCATTTGCTGAATTTGAACATAGAAGCAATTAGAGAAAGGGAAAAAAAAATAAAATAGACAAGCTGTTGGCTGGACAGATCTTAAAATAAATTGCCAAGACAAGGTTTTGCAGAAATGAGAAATTTAAATCTATCTTCATTTTGCATTCTTCTTCAACATTAGGTAATTTTTGGGGTCACTATATTCTAATTGAACATAAAGGAGGACAAGGATTGTTTCAAAATAACATCAAGACACGTGCATATTTTCTACACAGAGAGCAGTATTAGCAAAAAGCTAAATCTGAAATGAGAAATGAAAATAGAAAATATCAGAACATCAAAATATAGTGTTTTGTATTTAGCTGCCAACAGCATGAAGGAAAATAGCTGGCAAATTATGACCATCTAATAGTAATCTGTAGATAAAATGTTATGATCATTAATGGTATTCAAATGTGTAGAATTGGTAGATTAAATATTGGTAGATTAAATTAAAAAAAAACAAAACAGAAATTGGAACTTACTGTATTGGCTTTTATATCCAGCATATGGGCTTATGGCAACATGGAGCTCTGAAAATTTCCCTGATTTCTCTCCTACTTTGTTGTCATTTAAATCTTTGTTAAATTGATATGTTGCAGATTAGAGTACTTAACAGTTGCTAGATTCAGCACCTTTTCTTCAATAAAACTTTTGGATTTTGCCCCTTATCCTATGGCAGCCTTTGAGTCTTGATTACAAATGCACAATCGATGCCACTGGAGCAGCTCAGCACTGGCCAGAGGGAGCAGAGTCCTTTCCTGATTAGCACCCACCAAAGAGCAGCCATGATTCCCTCTTCTAGTCTGGTGGTGTTGCAACAAAGCTGCACTTCTCCTGGAGATAAATCCTCTAAAGAGAGCATTTCTCACGTGTCCTCCAAAACCTTCATAGCTTCTTATCTTCACAGTGTGGAGCACACCTGAGAAATGTGTGCTGTTCCAAGCAATAGATAGAAAAATAAAGGACACTAAATCAGATTCTAAACCATCAAATTATGTGTGTGATGAAACACCAATCAAGTGGAACCACTTAATATAGAAGTTAAGTGGTTATATGAAAATATAATAACATATTACAATATAGTATTCTATTATGTTATATTATTATTTATATTTACATTCTATTATTATCTATAAAATTTCATTATCTTCTATTATTATTCTATTACAATACTATAATATAATAAACCATACTATCATAAACTATAATAATCTATAATATACTATAATATACTATACTATAGCACATTATAATACAGTATAATACAATATAAATACAATATAATCCAATACAATATAATAAGTTATGTTATGTTATATTATAAAATAAGTTTCCCCTATCAGTTGGCATAAATTAACAAGTACAGAAATCATTTTCCAGAATAGCAGTGGCTACAGAAGTAAACTTGTTATTTCTGTCTTCATGTAGACATTTCTGCCATTAATGGCTAAAGAGATGCTTCCTTTGGTGACCACTTACTTGGAGTCTGAAACTCAAGTCAGCTTTTTAGAGAGAGAGCTGAGCACACATTTCCACCACTATTTTTTGTTTGAATCAAATCTGGACACAATTCCTGTAGCTTTTATCAATAGTAGTAATAATAAGTATATAGAAAATTAGAGATTTAATGCAGTAAATTTTTCTCATCTAAAAATATAATTTTAACGATTAGAAAGCACAGTAATTTTTTTTATGTACACACATACACTGCAAGAAAAAAATCAGTTTGCATTTACACAAGCACCACTGAGGGAGGCATCGTAGTTCAGCGACATGGGATCTATTTCAGCCACTGATTTTTTGGTGATGCTAAGCAGGGTGTTTTACACCTCTGTGTCTATGTGGATAGCTCCCCTTTTCCCTACGTGGTCTGCTTTTCTTATATAAATTCTAAGCCCTTACAGGTCAGGACCCTCTCTCACCAGGTGTTTTATTCACTTTGGCTTTCAATCACAGATGTTGCTGTACTATTAACAGAATTTACTTTTTTTATTTACATTGATGTCATACAAAGAGAAGTGAGGATTCTAGTAGGAAAAGTGCTGTCCCTACACTGAAGAAAAAGCAAGTCTGTTCTTATTAATTTTACTCTTCAAATAAATGCGATACCAAATCAATTAGTTTCATACTACATATTTTGGGGATGGGTTTTTGTGTGGCATCAAATACTCTTTGAAAAAGCCTGTGAATGTGAACACAAACACATTTAATAGTTTGACATTAAAATAAAATTTCTTTCTATTATCAGAAAGTCATGCAAAATTTTCTGTTCTTTCAGATACTCTTGTTTGTAAACATCAGTAGCAACAAAACGAGAGATAAGAGATTTAAGGGAGTATAGTAATTCACAGAGATTTAAATCAGGTAATTTCACAGAGCATTATACAAAAGTCAGTCAGACAAGGGTCAGGGTTCAGGAGTAGGGTCTAAGGTCTGTGAAGCAGAAGGTAGAAGTGGAATAGAGCAGGGATATTTTTATATTTTTCTGATAGGGTATTCATCAATTCATTATGAATGCAGTGAGAAAGGAAAAGCGTGTAAGTTCCTAATAAATATACCAAAGACTTACTATTTCTTACCTTTCTGGGATAACATCCTGATTTTCAGACTAAATTCTTTGGTGACTTTACATCATTTAGTCCACACTGAGTCTATAACTGGGACCCCTAATTTTTCTATCATGCAAATTTTTTTTCAGCAGATCCTTAAGCACCAGCAAATTTACAAATATCACTGTGGCAACACTGAGGCATCCACGTAGTCAAAAAAATCTATTCCTAAAATGGTAAGTTCCATATTTTCTTTATATATATATATATATATTTGAATCTAAAGGAGACTCACCAGTTCCCCTGCACTAAAATCTAAAGAAAGCAGCAATATATTTCTCAGTGCAATCCTGCCATATGCATAATTTTATTTCAAAATGGGAAAATTTTGTTAGAAAAAGAACAAAAAGTCCTGGTGGCATCACCATAATGTTTGTTCTTATGTATCATGTTTCCCCTCAAAACCAGAGGGCAGCAGAAGGCTGGAGGGCTCCACATCATTTGGCCCAATAAAGTGCTTCTGATCCAATGGGCAGAAGCAAAGAAAGGAAGAAGATGCTGAAAAAGTAGGAGTCATTTGTGGATTTTGAGACAGGTGATGTCAGAGCACCGTGTGTCATTCAGCAATCCAATAATGCACAGGCAGGCTAAGCCAGGCTGGGTTTGTCAGGATAAATCAGGTGAGGATTTTGGTGTTCCTCCCTGCAGAGTTCAGTGAAGCCCTGATCCTCTAGAGGCAATGCCTTGCCTGTGCAAACTGCTGTAATGTATCATTTTCAGCTCATTCTTTTTAATTACTTTTTTTTTTTTCTTTTCTGCAGAAGACTTCTACAACTACAGGCAATCATAATCCTAATAAAATGAACATTTAATAAATATTAGTCGTGCAATTCTTAGAGGCCCCGTTGAGCTCCAACATATAATTGCTCTGTTTTAAACTTTGGGATGTGGATGATAAAGTGAGCAGAGGTGATTCAGAGTAAGGGCAACACATTGCCACCTTTCCTGCTATGGAAAGACACTCTTGTGCCGTGTTTAAAATGTAGGGGAAAGTCTAGTGATTGATTAGCTAGTTAAGTGATAAGGAGGTATATCAGGCAGGGATGCAGAAAAGTACAGATGATAAGGACAATCAAGTATCCTCGATCTGCAAAAAATTGCAGTGCTTTCTAATCATTTAAATTATATTTTTAAGTGAGAAAAATTTACTGCACTGAGTCTCTAATTTTCTACATGCTTACTTTTTTTCCTTTTTTTTTTTTTTTTTTTTTTTTTTTATGAAAGACAAAAGCTACAGGAATTGTGTCCACTCTTTTTTCCCACTGGTGTAATATCTCCTTGAAAAGGAAATTAGTGCATCATCAGACTTTCATTTGTCCATATAACATTCACATTCTTTGATCTCTTACTGGCATATTGTAATACTGATAATTATCTTCTTCTCCTGTTTTTTATAATACCATGTGGCATTCTATTATGTTATACATTATTAACAATATTATACATATAATACAATTCTGCCAAATCAGGTTGTGGAAGCTGTACAGTATCAGGTAGGCTATTAGGCTTCAAATTAATGATCTCTATAGGTCACAGGCACACTAAGGATACTCATAAAATATTTTCATTGTGATTTTCAGGACCTTGTACAATTATATTAATATTTCAGATATTTTATGCATTTTATGTTCAAAGGGGAGGGACCTTCGTGATTAGATGACAACCCTCCATTTTCTCATTATTCAGCCTCCATTACCATAAAATCCTCTGCTGTGGCAATTCTGCTTTTACTTAAAGAGTACTTGCAACAAATTTCATTAATATGCCAGCAGCTCTACTACTGATCTGGATAGAGAGGTTGCTGCCAATCCTGGAGTTTCTGTTACTGGGATGTCTTCAGATGAGGTTTCAGAACCTTTTTCCTACTTCACTTTTGTTATGTTAGGACCCAAAAGACTCACTAATCCTTCTTGTTGCTTATTTTTTGTAGCCACTTGTACAAGTATTTCTTTCCTTACCCACGTTTAGTCTTTTGCTAACAGGCAGTGTCATGAGAAACCTTTTTGTACATGCTGGAACAGCTTCTACTTTTTTATCCTGTAGGCAGCAGTGGTCTTCTGGAGGATTGTTTTGAAAAAGTGCAGCTATCCTTATTTACATATTATCTCTTTCAAGAATAATTTTCCACTTTTTCACAGTAAATTTAAATTTTTGCATCAAAACTGCGTTAACTTAGCATCTTCATCATTTTCCTCTCTTTGTATTTTTATTTTTTTCTGCAAGGAGAAATTATTAATTTCTAGCACTTTCATTTTTAGAAAATTTGGACTGCTGTTGGAAACCTTCTCAGGTGTTTCATATAAACTATGTGGTTTCCAGAAGATGATCCATCACCAAAGAGTGAATTACATCTGAGGACAAAGTCCTAGGCTAATATAATCTAATCACCAACCATGGTTACCCTATCAAAACAGATACATATTTTCTTTTTTCAAGGGCTATTTTAATGTAGTTGCCAGATAACAGTGAAGGTGATAGGAAGTTAGGGGCAGAAATAAAAGTGTTTGGAAATTTTCTTGGAAATGAAAATAAATAGTAGAAATTTCTTTTTATGACCAGACCTGGGACATCTTTGCTTTTGCTGGCCTGCTGGATGCCAAGGCCAGCCCTGCTTTGCTTTACTGCTCAAGGAGCAAACCCAGACAGATTTTGCTGAAGTAATGGCATTTGTTCCAGTCCCTGTGCCCAGAGATCAAACACTTACCAAACCCAAAGCCAGAGCCTATGAATGCTCCTTACAGCAAAATTTCCAGCATTCCAAAAGGAGTTGCCATCTCTCCTGCCAGCCTCTTTGGGAACAAAGGCAAATTTTCACTTTAACTGTGCTTCTGTACACTTTTATGAGCACAAAAATATATCAAGATCATTCACATCATCCCAAAAGAAACTCAGTTAATGCAACAAAGCAAATACAGCAAAGCAACCACAGATAATCAGCATTAAGTAGTGTGGGTTTCTCCATCCTGAGTTGCTTTTTCCCTCTCCTCCCCTATAGCAGGCACAAAGAATTCCAGTGCTGTGTAGGGTCCAGGTGTGCAGATACCTGCCTCACCAAACACTGCTGTTTTAGAGGATTGAAATCCTTTTTATATAGGAAATGCCTATAAATATAGGCATTGAGTTGTCAAAAGCTACGAAGTGGAGAAGAATTTAAGAGAGTAGCAAAGGGTGAAAGAGGAAGGAAGGCACTAATGAGATCAGAAATTTGTACCTTGCTTTTCAGCATCGTTTTCCCCACTGCCTGGCTCGGCGTAGAAGCAAGCTCTGTGGGATTTAAACAAGTTAGGCAAATATTTATGTGCCTTGCTGAAAAAGGAAAGTTTGCTGAATGATGTTTTATTGAATCAATGTTCTGCTGCCTCCAATGAAAATCTAACTATAGTCAACTACAACTGACAATCCCATGCTTTATTTATTTATTTCCAAAGGTCATGCATTTGTATCCTGAACATCTCCTGTCTCCCATTTATTATACTATTTCAAGGTTGGTTAATCTTTACAATATTGAATTATGTAAGTTTCTAAAGCACAATTTCCCTGTTTCATTTTTTTTAGTAGAAAATTACTACATGTTTAAAAGGTTATGAAAATTAATTATACCAATATTTACTCACATCTGTGGCATTAGAAACTGCTCAGAGAAAAAAGGGAATCTCCAGATGTCTTCTATTTGTGTTGTAGGAATTTAAAAACCAGCTTTAGGGATTTAGAATATGATTTTTCTTTCTCCTGTAGTTAAAAAAATACATATAGATAAATACATATAGACATATCTTCACTCCACACATCCTCTTGCATTACCACACTGCCTGAAGGCAGCACAACCAAACCTAAATTATTGTTTTTCTACATTCTGTACAATCTCTTGTTATCAATCAGGATGAAAAAAGTTACATAATTGTATTTAATTTCTTCTTAATTTAATAGTAAAGGTTGGTTAGTAGTCACGGCTTAAGTCAAATCTGAGAAGAGAAAATTGTATTTGTTACCTAAAAATTTGTGAAAACAAACCTGAATGCCTACAGAAAAGCATTCAGAAAAGCTACATTTTCCTATGAAATAAGCCACCAATTTTCACTATAACAATACTAACCTTCAAAGGGCACTTTTTTTTTTTTTTTTTAAATCTAGGAATCGAGTTCCCTAAAGTTTTTTATTTCATTCTCACTGAAATAAGTTAAAATTTATACCAAATAGTAGCATTAAACCTCATCTTTTTCTTTTCTCCTCAATTTTAGGTCTTTTCTATAATCAGACAATCTTTTTGTTCTTATGGACTATAGCATGTGCTTTATTTCTGCAAGGTATTTTATAATCTTTTGTCACTGAGCAATAAAGTGTTTTACTTTATTTATCCTTAACAATAAACATGATTTTTCGGGTTTGTCTTCATATTCACATCGAGATTGATATAGGCTTTGCTAATTTATTGTGCATAGCATTATGGAACATAAAATTTGCAATTTAATATAAGTATTTGGTATAGGTGCCATTACGTTAGAAGAGAGTTGTAAATGTCTCCAGCATTTGTTAAGTTTTATGAGTAATCCTCATTCTAAGTGGTCCCATTGGACAGAGCTGGTGGTTTTCTTCCATACTTATCCTCTTTTTTAGGCCTAAACACTCCCTTTCTGATAGAAGCCATTAAAGAGCAATAAAATTTGCAGGAGCGCTTCATTGCCTTGGGCAATGCTTACCTTGCAGTGACTGCAGTCTGCTGTAGGCAAACCCAAACCGGCCCTGTTTGGCTGGCAGGGGCTGGTTGGGCTGTCCAGTGTCACACCTTCACTCTGTTCTTTTTGGCTGAAATTCAGCTAGGCTTGATGAGGGCACAAAAGCAGAGCTTTGGAGAACAGGTGTAGAACCCGTGCTGGTGACAAGTTCCTTGGCTTCCAAGGGAAAGGCTGCACATGCCACAGCTAAACATGCACTGCCTTTCACCTGGTCCACAAAATACCTGCTTTGTCACTTGTTTGACAAAGCCACTTGGGCTTAAGGGCTCTGGTGTTCCAGGCATACCAAGGAAATATGGTCTGCGTTTCCACACTTTGGAAACACTACCTTCCAAAATGACGGTTTCTGCCATTCCTGTTAAAAATTATCAGATTTGGACTTTACCTGTTGAAAAAAGGCTTTGGATAATGCTGTGTTGTTATACTCCTTGTTTAGGGCAGTTTTAGATAGATGGGCATCACTGATTTATGTCTTTAGATAGAGGCACCATCACTGCTGTCACTCTCATCAGATGTTGAGGCAGGTCTCCAGCATCACAATCTACAGGTAAACCAGCACCAGAAATTTGTGGTTCAACATACAGAAAATTCTGTTGTTTCACCCAAGAAAGGAAAATAAACACATTAATGAGAAAGAAATCAGGGAATCCAAAATTGACACTACATTCAGATTTGTTTCACTCATGCTGTTGCAAAAGTTCCTCATGGCTAAGTGCTATATATTTTTAACACTCACCAATTTTAATGGAAAGAACAACAGAGTGACCTCCACATATGAAAATAACTCTGATCAAGTCGTATTTTTGTCCTTGGCACTACTCAAAAGCTGTATAGAGACAGTCTGAGGCAACCTCCTGTGGTTGAGCAAGGGGGTTAGACAGGATGATCTCCAGAGTCCTTTCCAATCTCAATTATTCCATGACTCTGTGAAATCTACAGCTAATGCTGAATTGCATCAGGAGCATCTAAAATATAGCTTTAGAAGACTTCATATATTTATCCTGTTAGTTATGTGACTGATAATGTTCACAGAAATATATTTTTCCTTCTTAGAGTACAGTTTAGAAAAATCAACAATATATGTCACTGTTTCACTACAGGATTCAGATTTTTGTTTTCATCCCAAGTTTACTTAGTCTTGGAAAATAGAATTTAGTCTTGGCAGAAGAAAAGCCAGGACATGTAAGCATTTCCTGTTGAAGTGTGTGTTCTGTAGAATAACCACAGAGGGAATTTAATCTCTTGAAGTTTAACTTTCTGAAGCCTATTGTGACTACAACATGGATAAGAGACTTGTCATTTTATTAATGAAGAGTGACCAGTTGTCACCCCCACATGGGAAAAAAAAAAGATTGTGACACATTAGCAATGAAGGACCATGAGACAAACCAAATGTAAATACCGATGGTTTAAAGAGATAATTAAAGCTCTTGAGACTGCAATTATGACAAGGCAGCATGACAAGGCACATGTATGTCGACAGAATATATTTATATTGACAGAATCTGTCCAAGAAATCCTTTTTGTACAATATATGTGTCTGTCACATCTTTGGATTGCACATGCATTTATTGACTTTGTGTTAGTGTAGCTCTTGAAATTTGTTCCTTTGCCTTATTACTCAATGACACTTGGTTAAATATATTGTGTTCTCAAACACCAGGCTTCCTGAAGCTATTTTTGTGGAATTGTGAATTCAGTGTGTACTTTACTAAGTGATATTTCCATCCCATTCCATGTATTATACACATTATGTTACTGTCACTCACAGGTCCCTAGTTTATATCAAATATGTGTGCACAGTATGGATATTTTAACACTCTGTGTCCTAAGAATTTAGGGGGCTATCAAAGTCAGACCTCATCTTTAGACATGTGGTTACTTTTCTAAGGAACTTAAAAATACTCAAAATTTAAGTAATTCTAGCTTAGAAACTTTTATTTGAGGACATCTGTTAGAGACAGACAGACCTCAAAAAGAAAGATACTTCCATCAAGTTCATCACTTTTGGTAGCCATATAGATTTTGATTATATGAAAAAAAAACCCATGCCAGTGCATACTGACACATAAAAAGAACTACATAAAAATAATTTACATATACATAAAATGAAAGGTAATATTCAGCATTTGTATACAAAGATTGATTCATCTACATTTTGCATATTGAAGAAATAAGGATGATGCACTGCCAAAGTGCAATGCTCAGGAAATAAATGCCTCAAGCTTGTCAATAATATTCTTTAAGTAATAAACACAGAAATAGATTACAAATAGCTTCAGCAGTATCTTTATCTGGAATACTCCTTTTTGATTAATCAAAGCTAATTTTGATTAACTTTACTACTTTTAACACCTGATTTTATTATACAAGCAAGGAACACACCCTGTTTTAGTCACCAAAATAAATAAGAGACAATAACTTACCTTCCATTAGACTTTAGCATTCAAATCCCTTAAAATAAAAATCTAGTTAGACCTAGTTAATTGATTTAACACTGAGTTTGACTCAACTTTGTAACTCAATTGCCAGGAAGAACAAAGAATATCTCCTTAAAAATATGCTCGAGTATTTCCTTCTATACAACTCATAAACTCTAGAAATCAGATGATGAATTAAGACAAAAACCATCTTTCATTAGTGAGTAATGCATTTTGGACACTTGGAGCTTGATAAAAGAGAGCTACAAATGTGACTTACTGTTTCAGAAAAAAAACCTAGCAGACAGAAGGTCCAAACAAGATCCATTTTCTTCCCTTTACAGGAAACATCCTTGTTTCAGGTGGCCTGGTTTATTGATTTTGAAAGGTCAGTGGTAGAATCAGAGAGATTTCATGATAAATGTGAAGGTCTGCTACTAATGACTAATTTCCTACCATTCAATGATTGTATTAGCTCCTGTTTTACTGACATTTGAGTGGACATTCTGGGAAGAATCTTCTACTGCTTCTCATTGAATTATGGTGTAGAAACTCTCTGCCTAACCTGTGTGTTGACGCTGCTCTCACAAATGCTGAGAAAGGGTTAATGCAGGGATATTTTTTTTTTTTAAAGTAAAAATTGCAGATTTAATCCTGCTCATACCTGTGCAAGGAATCACCACTCCTGAGTGTGAAATATACTTGGAGGAGAGGACAGCCTCTCTCGGCTCTTGAAAATTCATGGCCAAACTCATAATTCCTAAAAAAAAAAAAAAAAAAAAAAAAAAAAAAAATCTCTTAAAGAACCACCACAGAGTAGGAAGAGGATGACATGAAAACAAGACAGAGAACCCTGGCAAATACATTAGTAAACCAGAGCAAGGAAACAATAGGAAATTGTGCTGGATGTAGACAGAGAAATGGATGGGACATTCAGTCTACGACATGAACTTCAAGACCAGAAGGTGAAAGGAGAACTAAGGCTCTATCCAGCTGCTTGCACTGCTCTGCCAATGGAAACCCAGCCTAACAGGCCAATTTATTCTGCCTCCCTCACAGTGCTCCAGACAGACACAAGGCTTCTAAAGTGCACGTTTACATATGTTCATAAACACATACATGCTTAAGACGAAGAAAACCTAATTTTAAATTTTCTTCCTCAACTCACTGTGAGATAACACAGAGCAAAATTTTCTTAAAGTTTCCTGTGGAGACATCATCAATCAGAAATAAAGAAAAAAAAGAACTAAAAAAATATAAAACAAAACCCTGAACCCTCTGCTGTAGTTAGGCAAATAGGGAATGATCAATGTTTTAAAGACTAAATCATTGGATTGTGGTGACAAGCATATTCTGTGAAACCCAGAAGTGCAGGTGAGGGGCTGGATTAGTGTTTTCCTAGGACACAGCATTGGAGAGAAAAAAAAACCAAAAAACAAACAAAAAAACCTTCTCACCTTAATCCCCATTTCTTCCACCATCAACTCCAGAAACTTCTCCTGGTACCTGAGAGGAATGGTTCTTACTAAATTCTGCAGCTTTGCTTAAGGTTTAAATGTTTAAAAAAATCAAAAAGCCTCCTTCCTTATTGAAACACAAATAGTAATTTCCTCATTGAAAAGTGCTCTGAGGTACAGTTTGTACCCTCTACTAAAATTTAATACTTCTGGAGTATTATCATAGAATGTTAAGGGGTTGGAATGGATCTTACAGATGATCTAGTCCCCAGATCTTCTCCTTCATTGAAACAACATTAAAATCACAAGTATGGAATAAACCAAAAATATTAAAAATTATGCATGTCTACATTACATGTATATGTTTCCATCTTCAGGGATGGAAATCAGCAGCAAGCACTGCCTGATAGCAAGGTGTGATGTCCATTATCTCAGCTCAAATAAAGAGAAATTCCTGCATCTTTCCAGTGATAGGTCTCTATCCACAGCAGAGTTATCAATAGCACAGAGGCTGTCTGCTAAAGTGATTGTAATCACTAACTCAGCTTGGCAACACATTAAACATCTCACCAGCAATCAGATACAGGGTGTTGAAGCCTTCAAAGAGAACTATTAAAATGCTTTTCTAGATTCATTGCTTCCTCTTCATTCAGGAGCTTGGGCCTAAACATAGATAACTACTTGAATATCCAAACACAAGATTCAGCTGTCAAGTTCTATCTTTAACTGCTGGTACTGGGACATACCCATTATTTACTTTGTGAATATATCAATTCCTTCTAATTTTCCTTCGATTACAATAGGTTCCAAATTGAATATGGTCTGATATTATTAATGGGAAAAAATCCTGAAGATTCTCAGAGTTTTGTAGTGTAGGCAATGAGGAAGAGGCTATTTGAGAAAGAACTTTAAATACCTCCCTTTATCAATTATTTCACCTCCAACATAGACATAATTTTCCTTAAAAAAAAAAATGACCACAATTTGCATTTCTCTGGGAGATCTGACACAACCTTGTGACAGATAACACATTTGAAAAGTCTGCTCTGCAATTCTCTTTAAAACATTTTTCTAACCATCAATATTTTTATTATGAAATTTCAATTTTTTAAAAAAGTATTATATTTAGAAATATTTTGCTTCTTGACAAAAGAAAGAATTCTAAAAATGTTATAGATGAAGAAAGCTTCAAAAAACCTTTGTTTAATTTTAATGCCATTTCTTACCAAGATAAATCCACATGGATGGTTCTCAAGTCTTCCTGCAATCTCAAAATTTGAAGTGATTTATTGGAACAAAAGATACTCACCTATGTGAGATGATGAATGATATGAATGATACCCACCTATTCAGATCTGAAATTCCACTCAGTCAGAAAAGCTTCAATCAGAAGCTGCCCTTTACTTCCAATCTGGTTAAAGTCTAGAAATGGGGAAATAAACCTTAAAAATTTGCATTTAGTACTCTACAGTGATATGTTTCTTCCTTCTCTCTCACTTCTATTGCAAATGTTTTAAAATCTTAAAAGTCACCAACATTTTCAGAGACTCAGACAGCAGTCTGAAAATCTAGGATTATTTTTTATGCTGCATGCCTCTTCACCCTGATTCTAGTATTAGCTTATAATTGCTTATTTGTAAAGAAGGAGATTTCTGAAGCATAGGTCATATATATATATGTGTAAATACAAAATGAACCAAAACAAATGTATCCGATAAACTCTGTTCTGAAAAGTATCACTGGAAATGATTGGAAGCAGCATCAGATGTTTTCGGAGCACTCTCACAACATCTGTCCCTGGAAACATTTACACTACAGCCTGGAAAGTACAAAGCACAGACTGGGTCAACAGCAGACAATCTGGATGAGCAACATGTTTGTTTTTATTGTTTGACTGGCCTTGTGCAAAGGTGCTTGCGTGATCTCTTTGTGTGTTCAAATAAACTGGAAATACAGCAAGACTACATAGCTGGATCACCAGATCCAGCTCCAAGGAAAGCATTTAGAAGGTTCAACAAGCCTTGTAAGACAGGAACAAATTCCAATATTTACCAGTTGTCTCTTTCCAGTGTGAACAACAGCTTCTCAGACGTTTAACTACAAATATGCTCTAAATCAAAACAATGCTTTCTTTTATGTGTGAAGTTGCTCTCAGTCCTTGCATGCAGGAGCTAGATTTGAGGGGAATCTGAATCCTGAATGTCATGGGTTTTCTGCTGTTCTTTTGAGAGAATCTCGTTATCTTTACAGTCAATAAGGTATAAGGGGGGGTTGATATGCACAACATATTGTGGCCAAGAAGAAAATTAGCATTTCAAATGGCTGGAGCTATTGTACTCTTAAGTAGGCCTGTTTAACCCATCATTCAAGCAGGGGAAATAAAACAGATGAAGGGATTTGGCAATTTTTTTCATGGAAGTGGATTCCAAAGATGGTGTCTGCTGTAACTAAGATCTGGGTGTCCCTCCAGCCAGTGTAGCAACGGTGCTTTGGGAAGCCACAATGCCATCCTCAGCTGTGGCTGTGAGATAAGGACACTGCCTAATAAGAGCAGTTCTAGGAGGAGCACAAATGAGATTACTTGAAGAAGACTTTAGGTGTGCCAAAACCTAGGCTGACTTTTTTGTCTTGGCCTGTCACAGCTGGGAAGGCTTAAGCATGTGCATCACATAATTTAAAAAGGAGGTTGCAGAACAACATTTTCAAGGACAATGTCAATAAAATGACACAAGTGTTGGACTTGCAGAAAGAGCCCAAAGAACTAAACCTATTAAAAAACTGGCACATTACAAATTTGCACTCTGTTCAGCAATTTGGCAGAATCTGTTTATGACAGATTTCATGTTGGGGATTGAGTCCAAAAACGACTCCTCCCCTAATTATGAACTGAATCCCCCTCCCATTTCTCTTTTTTATTTTTTTATTTTTTTTTTTAAATAATAATAAAACCAAAACAAAACTAAGTGAAACAAAATAAAACCACTTTTTTTTTGACTAGCAAAGAAGGATAATGAAGGGCAAGGGTATGAGGCTCCCCACCAGGATATGTTACCAACTGGAAAATTTGGAGAGAAGGAGGAACGTGGGATTTGAGGCACCAAGCTGGTGGAATCTGAGTGTGTCACAAAGGTCTCCAAAGGGGAGTCAGGCATCCCATGCAAGAGTAGCCCTGCTGGTTGGTGGCCAGCTCGCACTGGCATTGGTGCTGTGGCAGATGCTCATTTAAACTTCACCCTAAAACTTGCTGGAAGAAAACTTACAGCAGTAGGTAGGGGAAGATGGAAGGAATAAAATGGGAAAAAATGAGTAGATGGATTGGAGACTGAAACAAACTGGCTACAGTACAAAAGCATCTGAATTGTCAATGTGTGGCTAATGGTTCTTGGTCCCAACTGTCCCTTTGGCTGCAATAATTTTTAGTTTTGGGTCATTATAACATAATACATCTGACAGTTACCAAGTTTCCCTTTGCCCTTTCATAGCAAATTGATTTTTGGGTTTGCATCTGTGGCAATACTTTGACCAAATTCTTTTTGGATTACACAGGAAAGTGGGAAAAATTTGACAGTGTGAGCTACCCATTGCTTCATCTTGGAAACAGTTTACCAAGAAAAGTTCTTTCCAAAGTCTAGTCTAAAACTGACTTTGTATGTTAGGAGATTCTTGATTGCCATGACAAAAGTGAATTTTCTTTTACATATAACTGTGTCATTATAGTTTGATGTGAGAATTGAAATAAGAACACTGACTTTGTAGGGTCCCTTAATTTAGATAAATTTCAGCAGCAGATTTGGATCAGCTGCAAAAGTATAATCCAAAGTATCAGCACAATTTTCAAGGGACTCTATGTAAAGTGGAAACTCTAGTCCAGGATTTTTCATACATTTTCCATAGAAATTTCCTGCCTGAATTTTCCCACATGAAATGATGTTTTAACTTACATGGTACCAATACTTTTCCTCAAAAATACTTTCTTTATATTTATTTAATTTTGTCATTTAATTTAATGATCAATTCCAGATACAGAGCCTAAAATCTAGCAAGAAGAGTGAATATGAGGCATTGTAACTAGGAATCTTTGGGGTACCAACTTAGCAATCTCATATTGAAAGATAATTTGGAATATACACAATTATGCAGAATATTGAACCATATTGTTATAATGGAGTGATATATTTTCATGGGTATTAGTTGTAAAATATTGCAGATAAATAATTGTGTGTATTGTGAAGCAGATAATAAAGCAAACAAAACAAAAGCATAAAATAAAAATGTATCCCAAAATAAATTTTCAGTACTTACTGTTCAAATAGGACTCCATTGGTTGCATTTTCAAAAGGTATAATTTGTGATGGCCTTTTCTAAGATCTAATGTACAATAAGGTAATATATTCTTTATATTGAACTGCTAACTGATGTTACATGTGGTAGTTTATTACGAACCTCTCCAAATTTTTGGTTGGTTTGGACAAAGGAGTGGCTTATGGAGTTCATATCCTCCCATTCATTTTCATGGGATAGCAATAAAAATATCAGAGGTGTGAATTACAGGTTTGAACAACTACATGTACCAGTTTTCTGTTTATCCAGACCATTTCAGTAATCCTGGGAGTTATTACAAATATTTGTCCCAGGAAGACTCAGTGGGAAGTGAAAGTCTAGGAGGAGATGTGGGAAGAAGAGGACCAAGACCTACCATTGTCAGGAATGGTTAATGCTGAGGAAAAAGCAGATGGAGATTGTCCTGGGAGAAAAACACTGATATGTTTTATTTGCTTTAGGAAGGGTGCAATTGCTGCTAGGTGAGTTAATCAAAATTACCTCCAGCCCTATCAGTGCAATGGCAGCTCCCAGGAATGATCGATTAACTATGGATGTTGCCTGCTACTGATCATTTCGGTATGAAATTCCCAGCTACCTGGGAGTGCACAGGGCTGTGTTTGGGTAAGGTGTTCACCATCATTCCCACCGCCCCATGTGATCGTGGATTAATTAATCTAGTTTACAGGGTCAAACATCTTAGTGCAATGAAAGCTTTGTGATAGTTTCATAATGCAAATGAAAAAGCTGTTGATTTCAGAAGCCAAGAGCTAACAAGTGCTACTGGTGACTGAGTCAGGTTTGTTGTAATCTTTACTTTGAAGATATGCTGGAGTTCTCCAAGGTTAATGAAGCACTTGTGGGAGAGCTTTTCTTCAGACTTTAGCTCTGTTTTATTCTTGATAGAACCATTAACTTCTACACTAACCTTTCTACTTGTTACTATTACACACATTCTCCCCACTAAAGGTTTATATTGATTTTTGCCAGGGAGCCTTTATAAATTGTACATTTAAGTACATGGGGGTTTTGGTTCTGTTAGCATTGGGTGGGATACAGACAGACCATGATTAATTTGTAGCTTTTAATTTATTTTAGATATATGTTACAGCCACTTTGGCAACACCATTGTCATTAGATTAAGTTTCTTGAATTATTTGCTCCAATTATTCCAGATATCTTTTTAATTGCTATAATTTCCAGTTAAGAAAGTACAATTTACATGGTATGATGAATAGTGTTAGCAAAATACATTGAAATACTGGAAATTCTTCTGATCCTTCCAAATTTAGGACCTCATCAATGAAGAAGGGTGCCAATGGGGCAGAGAACCAACAGTTCCTGCC
The DNA here is from genome assembly GCF_048771995.1 of Taeniopygia guttata. Classification (NCBI taxonomy): domain Eukaryota; kingdom Metazoa; phylum Chordata; class Aves; order Passeriformes; family Estrildidae; genus Taeniopygia; species Taeniopygia guttata. The sequence continues at coordinate 67,083,748 of NC_133025.1, forward strand.
CTCTGGAATTTATCCATGAATTAGAAAATCCTGTATTCTCCTTTTAGCATTTTCATCTCCTACATCTTCATTTTGTTTATGAAGTTTTTGTATTAAGATTCCAAAGAAACTTACTTCTTTTCCTTTGGTTAAAAAAAACTATGGTAAATGAATTAGAAAAAAAAATAGGATTAATCCTAAATTTTATGGGTTTAAAAATTATTATTCTAGTTAAATTTTGTCTTTTTGTTTGCAAGTTTTTTTATATACCATTGTGCTAGTTTTGCATGGCTTGACTTTTGGTAGAGGGGAGTGTGGAGGGCACAGATGTAGCTTCTGTGAGGAGTTGCTGGAAATTTCCACCATGCCCAGCAGAGCCAATGGTTGATGGCTCTGAAGATGGACATGCTGCTGGCCAAGGCTGGGCCAATTACAAAGAGTGGTAACATGTCTGTGATGACAGATTGAAGAAGAAAATCAAAGCAAAGTAGCACATAGTTTTAGTTCCAGCCAAGGAAGAAGAGGAGGTGAGAGAACCTGTGAGGGAAACAACATGGGGACACCGAGCTCAATGGAAAAGGAGGGGCAGGAGGTGCTCCAGGGGCCAGAGCAGAGATTCCTCTGCAGCTGTGGTGAGAGCATGATGGAGCAGCTGTGCCCCTGCAGCCTGTGGGGATCCATGGGGGATGCAGAGATCCATGAGGGAGGCAGAGATCCACCCACAACCCATGGGCATCCACGGGGGATGCAGAGATCCACCCTCAACCCATGGGGATCCACGGGGGATGCAGAGATCCATGTACAGCCCGTGGGTATCCATGGGGGATGCAGAGATCCACCCACAGCCCATGCAGATCCATGGGGGATGCAGAGATCCATGTACAGCCCATGCAGATCCATGGGGAATGCAGAGATCCATGTACAGCCCATGGGGAGCCATGGGGGATGCAGAGATCCACTCATAGCTCATGGGGATCCATGGGGGATGCAGAAATTCACTCCCAGCCCATGGGGATCCACGGGGGATGCAGAGATTCTCCCACAGCCCATAGGGAAGGTGCCTACACCATCCAGGTGGGTGCCTGGAGGAGGCTGTGACCCAGTGGCAGACCCAGGGCAGAGAGGAAGCCCTTTATCCCAGGCTAGAGCAGCCTGTCCTTCACCCTGTGGAAGAGTTACCCACACCACAGCAGTTTTGGGAGTGTTGTCTGCCCACGGGAGGGACTCAAGGTGCAGTAGTTTTGGGAGAATTGCCAGTTGTGAGAGTGGGGCCACGCTGGGGAAGTTCAGGGAGAGTTATCTCCTGTGGGAAGGGACCCCATGGTGCTGCAGGGGCAGGACTCCTCTCCCTGAGAAGCAGAAGAACATCTGGGGTGATGAACTGACCAAACCCCCACCTCGCTGTCTCCCTGTGCTGCTGGTGGGAGCGAGGGAGGAACTGGGGGAAAAAGATGTTTTTTAAGGCATACTTTCCTTCTTATTATCCTCCTTGTGATTTTGTTAATAAACTTACTTTGTACTTCTAAGTTGAGCCTGTTTTGCCTTTGGAGTGTTTTCTCCTGGTCTCCATCTCAACTCATCTATCTTCAGTTTAAATTTTTTTCTCTCCTCTGCCCAGCTGTAGCAGGAGATGGTGAGTGAGCAGCTGTCATGGGTGCCTGGTGTTTGGCCAGTGCCAAGACATATGTAGTTGGTTTTCCTTCTTGATTTCCTTCAGTCCATGGCTTATTTCCATTTCCTCTCTACTTGAAACACTGCAGCACTACAGCTATAAATATTTGGTGAGTGAAATGTTGGTTTTATCTGACATTTTCAGTCAAAGCTGCTTTTTCTGTTTTTTCTGGTTTTGCTGGTTTTGTGGTTCTATTTTCCAAACAGAAAATAATGCTCTAATCGGCGCCAATTTGTTGTTGGCAAATAAAAAAATAAATCAGGGAATAGAGCTTTTCCTCTATTTCCTCTATTTTTTGATTACTGTTTTTTTGACCTCAGTGTAGGCAGTCAGTGAAAGCAGTCTGTGGGTAAAGTATATTAGGCTGGTTGGAACCCTTGTGCTTTGCAAAATTACTTGTAGTTTTCTTCCATGGGGATTTTACATCAAGGCAGTTATTTCAACACCATTGTTTTTACAATGGATGGTAATAAAAGCTTGGATATTTCCCTGTTTGATTAGGGAAGAAACACATATGCCCAGTCCTGGGACCTGAGCATGTTACTACAATGAAGACGCTTGAAAATTACTTTCCATTTTAAGAATTACTAATAAAAGAATTCTTTGCATTATGGGTCAAATTTCTATCTGTGTATTCAGGCTTGACTCCCTTGATTTGATTGCTCTATACATTTCAGAAATCATTGTAGCTTTGAACAAGATTTGCTTTCAATAAGACATTATTCACGTCTGCCCAAGAATTAGGCTTTGAGAGATTTGTACTAATATTTTCTATTATGTTGGTCAACAGGGTGGCATTCTCTGAGTTTCACTTTGATATTCAGATTCAAATATTCACAACAAAAATATGAATGTCTCATGATTGCAGCTGTGCAAATAGCAAGGGATTACACCAACTCTGAAGTTGGATTCTGTTCTTATATTTTTTATTATTCATTTCCCTGTGAACAGTAATGGCAGAAATGTGGGGAACTTGCTAAAACTGACAGATAATAATACATATTCACATCAGAAGTATTTACCATGGCAAACAGCTCCTATGCAACAGTGTATGTACGAAACCAGTCCTGTCCTAGAGCCTCAGGACAGCTGCCTGCCACTAATATGTATTTAATAAATTGAAATGGACAAATGGGTACCACTACATCAATGCACTTTTTGACTGCTTGAAGCAGCCAGAGCTTCATTCAGCACAGGAGGAATACCTGTACTGGGATCTCACTGAATCCTTCAGAAGCAATACTCCATGCATTATTCTGTGGTATCAATGTAGTGGAAGAAAATCAAATGTAAACATTTGCTGTAAGCAGCAAAAAAAGTCCAGCATTCAGCAATTTAGGTCATGATCCCTAAGTCAGAAGGAAATAAGTTTTTGGTGTTTTTTTTTTTTTTTTTTAATGTGGTGTTTGTGAACATTGCCAGAATATGAGAGTGGCTGGATAATTGAGAGGGAAAAAAAGGTTAATGTATCCTAATTAAATTACCTGACCTTCTACTTACCTTTTCCAAAAAAAAAAAAAAAACCCAAAACAAACAAACAAAATATTAATATTTTCTTAATTCAGTTACTCATTCAGTAAATGTATCACATAGAGGATTAAATATATGGGAAGAAAATTACCCCATTACCTTGAAAAATACACTCAGATATAATACTTTAGGTGTGTAAAGGCAGTCCAGAGGCAAGAATTTGTCAACAGATAATATTTGCTGGGAAATTTTGAGTAGGAAATAGTCTTGAAATTGATGTCATTTACAAGCAAGCTATGAACAAAGAATTGAATAAATTTAATTAATATATTAAGAACAAAAATTATTTCTGCCTTCCTCAAACCAGCCAAAATTTAGCTCAAAGGAAGATCACATTTACTTAAAGGACTATGAATGACAGAATAACTTTTCAGCAAACTGGAACAGAATAAAAAAGCATGAGGCCTTAAAATAGTGTAATAGTTCACAGTGAGCATTTCAGCAGCTGTATAAATAAAACCACCATCCCAGTGAAGAGAGTGAAAGAGAAATCAGTGAAGGATATTTCCAAGAACTAAGACAATTCCATATTGCTAAAGTGGAAACCAGTTTAGCATGAACTAGTGAGGAAGGAAGTTTTCTTACACGTACCAAACTCCACAAACTTCTTTGTGCACACCAAAGCAATGTGAGATATGTCACAAGTAAAGGTCTAAACCACAGATTTCAACTCTGCCCAGGAATAGAACAAGGGCAAAATATGATTCCAAGCTAAGCAATTTTCTCTATTCAGAAAGCCATTTTCTTTTAATGGGAAAATAATTGGGTTTAAATTAGAAAATAAAAGCTCTGCAGATATATGCATACATAAGAATAAATATGTTTATATTTTAATATGATGCTACTCATTATTCATTATATACTGGACAACATTTGAGCTTCTCTCTAAGCTGTTCTCTATATATGTTGTACCTTCCAAGCTCTTCAGTGGTAATGCTTTTCCTCCCAACAAGAGGCATCATCCCTCACCATCTAAAATGCAGTCCTGTGAACACAAATAGCAAGAGGTAACACTTCAAAATTTGGTCTAGTGAATCAGACCTACAATTCTTGTAGAGACTAAGTGGAACTAATTAGGATATAATCTTTTTCAGCTGAAATTCCCCAATTTTTCCCCCAAATAAATAGGGATTCTTTGTTTCTGGGTAAGTTTGTAATGTGTTTTTAGATCTCTTTTTATATTTAGCTATTTAAACACAGGCTCATTGCAAAGTAAGAGGTGAAAAGCAAGTTTGACTTCTACTACTCCAGATCCTTATAAGAAATTTTATGTAGGCTGTAAAGTCATGAAAAATGTCTTTTTTCAGAAATGTTTTCAAAAATGCATGGTGTAAATTTTGAATATAAATAGAGGTAACAAATTGTTCAGGAGGAATGGTAATGTGGATAAAAAGAATTCCTTTGAGCCTCTTTTCAACTGCAGTCGAGAATTTTTAATACAGTTAATTCTTCTTGAGTCCTCCAAACACAACCATGAGGTTCTAATATATAATAGTGTCTAAAAGCAGAAAAAAGGTACAAAATCAAAATGTGAAACCACATATATAACAGAAGATGAAAGAATTGGAAAACCTCAGTAGAAATTAGAGTTAAAATGGATAGGCAAATTATTTCTGTGCTATTACCCTAAAACACTATAGGAAAACCATTATTTTAAATGGATCAGTTTAAGCAATTTGTAACTCATCTAACATTTACATATTCTAACTTAGAATTCCAGTGTCACTTAAGATGTTACATACATCATCATTTTTACATTTTTCATATAGATTCCTGAATAGCTACAAAAATAATAAAAGTATGTGGTTTCCAGTGCACTCAGTCCAAGAGAATGCCAGGCTCCAACACTCAGTCCCAGACACATCAGTCAGGAAAATTTCTGTCACTCACATGCCAGGCTCCGTGCTGCAAAGTGCTGCCCCTGCTACGCGAGCTTCAACGTGGCTGTTCCTTTAACTTGCCTTTTGCCAAAAGATTTAATTTTCATGCAAAAAGCCTGAACTGCACACCTGGAGCATGCTCACCATCAGCACTGCAGCAGCATGAACTTTGTGTACTGAGTGGTAGGGCAGTCCCCCTGTGCAGGGATTAGAGAGCTCTGCCCTGTGGAGGATTGTACAAAACCATCACGACGGCGGCCGCGCAATCCCCGGAAGACGAGTGCTGATTTCATAAAAATCACCACGCTCAGGAACTGGCACCAGTGCTGACAGACTTGGCAGAGAGGCCAAAGATTCAATTGACCTAAAGACTAAACAATGCTTTTTCTTCCAGTGGAAATGCTCCCTTTAGATCAGGGCTGAGATACATTTAGCGTGGCAATGGTTCTCTGTGACACAAAGCTCTTCCCTATAAAAATAGCCCTAAAAAAATAAAAAAAAGAAGAGCAGCAAAAGCTGGCTTAAGAAACGAATGTGACTATTCTTTTTTCATCCCATTCATTATTCTAAGACACACACACACAGATATACATGCACATGTTTAAATACAAACTGACTGAAAAGTAACATAGCTAATTTTGACCCAAATTATAACTGTGTATCTGATTTCCTTCTAAACAGAAACAAAGCACCTGAGTATATTGACAACATGCAAGAACAATTCTGTTCTCAGCCATGCCACCTTAACTCTGGAGAAACCCCACAGATGTCGATGAAATGGTATTGGATTTGTAATGGAGTGAGAACAGAATGTTGCCCAGCATATCATTTTTTTTTTTTTTTAGTATATTTTATTTTAAGCAAAACATACTGAAGAAATCTTCCTTTGCTCTTCTGGTATCAATCAATGACCATTGCTCTGTTAATGTATTACAATAAAATATCTCAACGGTGCATTGAGCTGGTTGACTGTAATATATCAGCAGATCAATGGCTTGCAAAAAGAGAATGGTCAGATGCAAGACAACTTCTCCAATTAGATAATTGTCAAAGATTTCACACACTGAATTCATAATGACTTAAAAGAAATGAGTCAAAAGTGTTAACTGACTAACTGGAGATCTCACAGCATTTTTCCAACTGTTATCCACCCTTCTTGTTCCCCCATTATCAAAACCTAAGACAATATCTATTTAATAAATTTAAGGATGCTTGTATTAAGATTTGGATACTGCAGCTTGGGCTCCTACTTGCTGTTAAGGGACTTCTCCCCACTGATAAAACAAAACAAAACAAACCAAACCAAGAGAGAAATTAGCAACCCAGAGAATTGGAGGTCTGCAGCCTGCATCCTCACAGAAAGAAGTTTTCAGCCCTTTTGTAAGTCCTGGGTTACTTGCAGGATTCATTAATTTCCAGAATAATCCTGTGGCACCTTAAAGGGAGCCAGGTCCCTGCAGCATCAATTCTTTCTAACAATGTTTCTCTTTGTCTGAAATATCTTTCAGGTCTGTAATCATACTTACACATGGATCTGATGATATTTACAGAGGAGACATGTACATATTTCTTTCTATGCAAGTGGCCATCTGAACACACAAAACAAGAAGCTGTCCTAACATGTGTGATTTCTTCCTCCTCCCAAAAATTTAAATCCTTCTTATGGGTGAAATTGTTTCTATTAAAAAAAAAAAAAAAAAATCAAATCTGTTCAAATTTAAAAGCCAGAGCTAAAAGCCTTGCTCTGCATGCAGTTGTTCTACTGCAAAGAATTTTTTATTCATACATCCCTCTTTTTCATTGACATCATATATTTCTGTAATGGTGCATAATTAAGCATTGACAAATCTAAATCAATAAACATCTTCATTGGTTGGGGTGGCATCAGCACTTAGAAGTTCTGCCTGTAGAGAAGCCCTGGGGTCTCAAAGATCAGATTATATATTTCAAGCTATTGATATTTCTGATTTGTTCCTATGTCAGAATATAATAAAGATAACCTCTCTGCTTTGCTTTGTTTCTGTGTTGGGTTTTATCTCATTGAGAAAGGAGAAGAATAAACAAAAACCAAAACCAACCAACCAAAAAAGCACTTAAGCTAAACAGTTAGACCAGTGCAGTGCAGTCTTCCTGAGTAATAGACATTTTTAGAATGCAATCTCTGTGTAACAGAAGTGTAAGGTGATGACTTATCAAAGATCTAACAAAAGTGGAAAATTGGGCTTTCCCATGTGCAGTGACTCACCAGATGGAGCTAACCAGACAGCTGTATTTACCTGGCAGTGAATGGAGAGTGCTACAAAAAATGCTCCATGATCTTAAAGGGTTTTCTTTTTCCAGCCTCAATTATTTAATGATTCCATGAATCTGTATTGTGCCTTCTTTTAAGCAAATTGAATATATCTCCAGTAAAGTTCATTTTTTTTAATCCAAACTTGTGCTTGAAGTACACAAGCAAACAATAATCCCTAGTGCCAAAGTATTACAGACTTCATCTAATTACTCAAAGCTCAGAGATACCTTAACTGAGATTCAATTTTTTCCTTTTAATGGTCACATATGGTGCAACAAAACCCAAGCAATGCATGATAGAAAATTACTCTTCAACATGGTATTTCTGTTTCTACTCAAAACAAGAAATTGCAAAACGTACATAAAAAACTAAGCATAACAAACAAAAATATTTTACCATTACTCAAAACAGGTAAAACACCAGAAAATATCAAAGACCTGAGATGATCTAATTGAGCACAGGTGTACTATAAGGTCAGAAAAATTGAAAGTCAATTGTCCATGCAATTTTAATCAGTCTCTCCCATTTGTTTACTTTAGGATATGCTCTATTATTATCACCAACTATAATCGTAGAATTTAATAATTGAATCTTAATAATTTGCATTTTTCAATCCTAAGTAATCTCAAAGGATTTTCCAAATAATTAATTCATCTTTACATCATACTTGTAAATAGAAATGCAACACTGTCTTGCCGTTCTACATGGAAGAAATAAACCGAGTTCTTATAGAAAGTTAACACTGGGGCTAGTTTCTATTTCTCAAATTCTGCTCACTGAAACTCAGACTATGAGTAATACCAAATTAATGCAATATAAAATATGGTGACAGTCTTAGAATTGCATGTGTCGGATCTGGTACGATCCAGAAGTGCATGAAAGGAATTTATAATACACTGCTTGTCATACAACACAGCCTATCTCATAGAAGTGTAAAAAAACTTGTATATTATTACCATTCAGTATCTGACAAATAGTATGTGATTCCTTAATGACTCCTGAAGGCTTCAGATCTTTAGTCACAACAAAGTCAAAGAGAAGTAGGGATGTCATCAAAGTCGTAGGCAGCCTTAAATAACTTGTGGACTGCCAGCAGATCCTGGGGTTGCCTAAAGCAAGCAAGTTTAGTTTGCTAACATGTGTTAACAAAACACAACATCCCAAGCAATTGTCTGTCACGGACAGCAATAGAAACACTAACCACAACAACACCAGACTTCCAAAAGTTTGAGCTTGTAACACCAATAATCTCCTGATATTTAAATAAATAAGGTCTTGAACATATAATTGTCTGCTTTTAAAGGCACATATCTACAAAAGAATGTTGTAGATAAATGTTTCATTTATACAGTGTAAGGGTCCCATAGCTTTCTGTCATTTGAGGGATATGAGGGGTGAGACAACTCACCTAGAGCAGCAGCTGTGCAAAGCACACAATGAACACTTCCAGCCATGGAGGGCACGTGTCAGGATTCACCTGCTCTGCTCACAGGGGCACTGTGCACTCCCACAGGGATCCACAACATCTCAACACAAGGGGGAAACATTACTGTGCCACAAGGACGCTCACCACCACAGAGGCTCAACGTGTTTGCTGCAATGTGGTGCTGTGCCAAAACCTGTCAGAACTAAAATGTCCCTCAGACTGTTTTGGATGTTCTGGGTCCAGGTCAGAAGCATTTGAAACCCTGGCAGGCAGCTGGAAACAGCTGTGATTTTGGATTTGAACCATGGAATGATTTACCAACCTTGCAGGAAAAAAAAGAAGTAACAAAAATTTAGCTATTATAGTAGAATTAGCCACAAAGTAAAGGGAAGAATTTTTGAGTGCTGTACAGGGGGGTTTTAGGTCTTGTACATGGGGGTCAGAAGTTTTAAGATGGAGGGATTTGGGTCTGCATTGTTCTCCTTCTTTCTTCTTCCTTATCTCCATGTTCTTGGTGATGTTGGCACTCACAGATTGGTTTAGAGTAGAAAAGCACCATTTAATATAGGTAATAGGCATTGGGCAAAAACTGTAAACATTTAACACGTAATGTACCATATAAAAGACAGCAGCAGCCCTGGGCGGAGGGAGAGAAGAAAAAGACACCAGACAGAGAGGGTGTCAGGGGTGTGTGTGCCTCTGCCTGAGCTGCTGAGCAAACTGCAGCAGCTCAAGAAGAAAATCTTTTAGATAACTTGCAAAAAACTATCTTGAGATCGAACAACAGAAGATTACTGAGCCTTTCTTTGAAAGCATGTGTTGGAGGAGAGACTTTTCCACCACACGGAGCCACCCCTGACCTAGGGTGAGCTCCAGCAAAAACCCTCAACACCTTTCCCTGTGATGCTCCCACTCAGGCAGTGACTTGTTCATGTCAGAGTGTGCTGTATTGGACACGCCACGAAGTCTGAACTACACATCAACTTCACCTCTACCTGTAGGATTAAAACCAAAACCAAACCAACAAGATAAAGAAAACCCCCAGATAATTATAATTATTTTTTTTCAGCATTACAAGACAGCTAGGCCAAATCCTACCCTCTTTAAGCAATGATCTCAACCACTTCTGACAGTTACTCCAGCATGACTGAGAGTAGAAATCAGGTTATTATTGTAGCCTCTGACAGAAAACGTTGTTAAAGCGATGTTGTCTTCAGAGTCTTTCATGAAATCTGTAAACACGTTTAACATTTCTTTGAATGGGAAATATGGCTTGTCAATCTATATTGACTCAGTGAAAAGAAAAGCCCTATATATTAAGCCTAGATCCTTCAGGCATTTAGTTTCTCTAATGATTAACTTTAAAATATAATTTCATCCTCTCCCAAATCAATCATGTTAATCATAAGAACTCAAAATGGAGGTTTGCACTGCATTTGTCTTCTGATTTAATTATTTTGTACATTGCTTAACTCAGTAGCATTCAGTGTGGAAAAACATAGCATAGGTACTGCTGCCAAATTAAGACCACAAATTTACTAATCAGAAGTTACCAAGTTCTTGAATTCAAGTCCTCTAGGGACTTGAATTAACGCCCATCTCACTGAATAAGACCACCATCTTTTCTGAAATAGGAAGATTAGTAAAAAGCGTACCATGGTTATGCTCTGTGGACATAAACCCTTGTCCTATAATCTAACAGTGTTTATAGCCCACACAAGGATGCTATTAGTATCTCAGAGCACTCCCTTATGGACCATGTGTAAAATGGACCAGGAAAACACAAGATAAACTCTATGGGGAATTTAGGACACAGAAAGAAGTCAAAGCTATTGCTGTGTGGCTGTTCTTTCTCTCTGCTAAGTCCTTCTTTCTAAGCTCAATCTATATGTGGGCAGAGAAGTGGTCACTCCAAATCTGAATGTCATTGTGGCTTTGACCTTATTTCCTAAACTAAAGGAGGAAAGCACAATGATTGCAACAATATTCTGGCTTCATGGTTTATTACTATAAAGCACATATTAGCATACCATAGTCATCAGTGGATAATTTTTTAAGTAAATGAGAAAAAACTATTCAAGAAAGTAGAAGCCATACCCTGTAATACATATAATTTTCATATGAGAAATAAGAGAATCATGAATGAGAAACAGAAATACAAAAAAGAATAGCTCATAAAATCCAATAGTTTAGAAAATATTCAAAAGTCCAGTAAGATACATAAAATTCTACTACTGTGAATAAGGCAATCAGGTTTTGATGCTAACTACTTGGTCTGATAGCCATTAACCTTAATTTAGAGATAAACAAATGTTAAAAAATGTGTTGCTTGTTGACATCCACACAGTCTTGTGTGACAAAGTCAAGCTTTAATAAGTTAGTGCTAAAAGTCAGCCAGAAGTGCAGGATCATAACAGGACATAGGTTTTGAAATCTTTCTCTTATCAATTGGTTTCTAACTGGATACCCCTTGGTTTACTTCCAGAAACATTCTCTGACTCTTCAGAAATGTAGCCAGCTCCTAAACTCAAAGGTCTCAGGCCCTCAGCCCCATCCCAGCCACATTGAGAAAAGAATAGTTATTTTGTTTTGTACAGTGTAAATGAAAAAAAAAACAAACCAACCAAACAAACAAACAAAAAAAAAAAACAAAAAAACAAAAAAACAAACCAGGAGTGTGAATTCTCAGAAAAACAGAACTGCAATTTTCCACTCAGCTTTTAAGGTAAGTACAATGCCATTTAGGGAGCCTTAGAAAGAGTCATATCTGATGTGGGATTTCCAGCTGCTTGAATTGATCAAGGTGCTGAAGGGGACAATCACACGGCCTCTGCTCCTCTGTCCTGTGCAGGATGGTGCTAGACCCTGCCTGCCCACTGGATTTTTCATGGAAACCCCTTCTAAACCTTTAACCCTGGAAGGGAGCTTGGATATACCTTGCTCAGAATATGTAAAGTTTATTCTCTGGACAAATTAATGCTGCTGATCACAAAATCACTGACAGTAATTTATATGCAGGCATTATTTGTCCAACACTTGTGCAGTGCCAAAAAGCCTGTAAAAAAAAAAAAAAGCACGACAGATTTGAAAGGATGAAGAGCTAATTTTGCTAAGTAGCTGTTTGTTAATTCGGTCTGAGTTGGTCCTTGTTGAAAAAGGTCCAAAAATTAATGAAGCTGCTCCACATGATGTCCCCTAAGTTCTCTCATATGGGACATACTAACACTTCACACAGTTTTCCTGCTGCTTTACTGATACAGGGCCAGACTCTGGGCTAGGTGTGTCTCTGGATGGCTTCTCAGTGATGGCAATGATTTAAGTGAAGGTTATAACTGAAAACAAATTTGCACTCAATTTTACTTGCAAATGAACAAAAAAAAACTCAAGAGAGTAGCTGGAAAAAAAAAAAAAAAACAACAAAAAAACCAACAAACTCCCACAAAACCAAACCGAAAAAACCCCAAAAATAAAAAAAAAAAATCCCAAATAATCAAAGCCAAACTGCAACAAACAACCCAATTAAAAAATAAAACAAAAAACAAAAAACACCACACCAAAAAGAGACCAAAAACCCCAACCCAAACCAGCCTACTCACATACAGAGTTCAGAGGGTTCAGAGCCAGCCCAGTGCAGTCACACAGCTTGGGAATGGATGTCCAGACAGAGCAGTTTTGTTCCCAGAGTGGTTGGACTGTTCCTCCAACACAGTGAATTAAATCTTCAAAGGAACATCTAGCCATGTCAGTCCTCATGTAAAGAACTTGATACTGCCAGCATTCCCTTACTTCAGCAAATAACAAGAATCTATATCTTTCAAATAGATAGTGAGATAAGACATGCCTTTTTAATCCCCACTGTAGGAAGAATTTAATCAATAAAACCTCCAGTTTTGATCTACAGCCAGCCAGCCCATATATCAGGGCACACATTGCCTGCAAAAAAAACATGCTAAGCCTCTGTTTGAGGGTCAGTCTTATTGTTTAACTTACCAGAATTTTAAGACTGCTTTCACAGCATATTTAATACCCTGTGACAACCCAAACTCAAGGCTCAGTGGCAACTTGTCAAAGATTTCTGAACAAGCACAAATAAGGGTGGGGTGTTTGTTTTGTCATATAATGAAATTTTAATTCAGAATTTCCTAGCAGCTAACTTAAATGGATAGTCATGGGAAGTGTGTTAGTATCCAGTCAGCTGGCAGTAAACTCTCATTTCAGTAACAACACACAGAAATATTTCCACACCTATTTTCTAGTCCTTTAACGAGAAGCACGTGTCACCATTCCCCAGATTCAGTGTGAATGAAGGGTAAAAAAATAAAATAGCCATATTTTACATCTGAAAAGGCATTTCTGGTCCTAGATGCTCCTGCCAGGCACCAAGACCTTGGTGCAATAAGGCACAATTGCTGAATTGATCTTCCCCTAAATTTGATCTTCACCCAGACAGCAGAAGAGGTAGAGGACAACCGAGAACTGAAGGAGTGGGACCTCAGGTCTAAGAACTCTGATAAGCAATATAAGATTAAGTTTGACACTGCTTATATGGCAGTAAAAATTATTCGTTTCCTAAGTTATTTCCATATATTTTGCTCCAAGATTGCCTACTTACAGGGCTTTCCTCTACTATCCTTCACCAAAAGCAAAAGAGACACTGGGGAATTTGGGCTGTGGACTCCAGTTCCTCATCCCTTTCACAGAAGAAAACCAAATCTGAAGGTACACCAATTTGCCTCAGAAATAAAGTGCACATGTGTAGCAATAAGGTACGGGACAGTAGGACTCCAGTCAATTTCTCCATCATCCATAGTCTTTTTATCAGAAAAGGTCTCTAGCTCACAGTGACACTGCTGTGATGGCAGAATGTCAAGTAAGGCTTGGTGGCTCCTGATATGAAACACACATCAGATGCTCATCAAATTATATCATGTGAGTTTCAAAACATTGGTGAAAATTACCTCATAGGTATCCAAAATAATCAGCCACATTGCTATAAACCAGCCTTCTGCACCACAGCAATACTAACCCTGAAAACATGAAAAAAAGTTACTTCACGTTTCATGTATCCAAGAAAGTAGTCCCAGAGAGCTTGGACATCTTAATTGTCCACAGATTTATTAAACCTATTTTCTTAAATTTGCCTTCTATGCAGGTCTCAGCCTGCCTTGCAAAATGAACAGAATTTGAAAAAAATGTCCTCAATAGTTAAGGCTAAAGATTGAAATTCAGCATAGAACTAAAGGAAAGCAGACTTCAAACAGCCAGCCAAAATGGCCAAAAAACCCAAGAATTTATGAGGGCCTGTAAACAGCAAAAAATAATAGATGCAGGTTTTCTGGCTTTAATTAAACTAGATGCTAGCAGACTGAATATATAGAGATAATTCATGTTGTAAATAGCATTTGAGATCAGACAAATTTAATTTAATTTTGCAAAAACACTAGTAAAGTATTCTCACTTGATTTATGGTGTGCAAAGGTTCCCTCCTTCCCTCCGTAGCCACACGGACAAAGGCATGGCCATCTGCACACAGACAGATCTTACCTGCAAAAGGTCCCTGAACACCCTGCAGTAAATTCAGAACCTTTAACCCTGGACCCTTGTCCTTCCAGCTGGAAAAAACCATTCTAACACCTATCAGTAGAATTAAAGTTTGCATCCTGTGTTTTTAAGTTTTCCAGCTACTGGAGGAGAGCATGGTTACTGATGCTTGTGTATCAACAATTGTATTTGAACAAGGGCAATATTCAGACTTTGTAGATGATGCATCCTAGAAGTTCTGAAACTTGCCCAGTGCCTATGTACATGTCTACTAAAATGCACCAATTTTCAGGGCTGACCAAAGTAACCTATAACACACAGCAACAATATAGATCATGTTAGGACAGGAAGTGAAGAATAGCTCTTCCAATTAATGCCAGATAGGGAAATTCATTACATAAGATGTAATTACTTAAGCTGGAATTTGTCCAGAAGCTGGAGTTCAGCCAGCTCACTATTTAACATTAAAATGCTAAAAAAAAAAAAAAATTAGTAAAAAAAAAAAGAAACCCAATCCTAATGGTATCCAAACCAGAGAATAATTTCTTTCTTGTTGATTATATGTTATCCAGTCAATACAGAGCAACTGTGATACCCCAAATAAGTTTTCTCTGGAACCCCAAGTTAGAAAAAAGGGGGGGGGGGAAGGAAAATTATTAACTCTTTTCTGAGGTGCATTTATTCATGCTAATCTCCTAGTTAAACATACGACACTCATGATTTTTATTACAGATTTGGAAAAATTATATACCTTTCACAAAGTTTCAGGTGACTTTATAAATGATCAAACAAACACAAAATAAAAGCAGAGAACTGATAATTTAAATGTGCACAACTGTGCATGTTTATATGTGCACCAGTTTGAATGATCTACTTGTACATTTCATGCAAATGAAACTACTGTCATTAGTTGTGACAATCATCAACACTTCCAGAATTTCCCAAGGATTTTCTCAGTTCTCCTCAGGAAGACTCCCATTTAAATCCTCAAGAATATCTGCGCTCCCAAGTACACTAAAAAATAAATCTAGTTAGTTAATGTGAGAGCAGCAGAGCTAATGAAGACTGTTTCCCAAATCCCCACTCAATATATCCAAGTCTTCCTCTACACTACTTCCAACCTCCCACTACTCCTTCATTCTTGTTCAAAATGAGGACAGAGCACAGAACATCCCTCCTGGATTTCCTAATTACTGAACAGGGAAGAGGCAGCACAAGAGCTATATTTCTGCTGCTTGGCCAGCCAGCACATGTCTGCTCCCAAAAAGAAAATAACACGAGCTCACCACGCACTCCTCCTTGCAGCAGGAGCCTTAATTTGCATCACCTTTTCCTCTCACTGGTAGCCAGTTTCCACAAAATTCGTAGAGCTCCCAGAGTAAACTTTAGTTGAAATTAATTAAAAGACTCCAAAGTTATTTGGAGCAGGCCGCCAGACAAACAGCATGACAGGATAACTTGTGTTTCCTTAAGAAGGCAAGCTAAAAAAGGAAACTATTAATAATTATTATTTCCGTACACCAAGTTCTTGACTAAGGCCTACAAACACTACTGTGATACTTAGAATAAACAGAAAATTTGCCTAACAGAAGGAACAACAGTAGATGAAATGAAGTGAAACACAGCTTGCGTTAATTAACAACAGAGCTCACTATTCACAGAGGAAGTTGCCATAAGTATACAGACCCAGAGCCAAATTTTTGCTAAAGCTGAGCTCCCATTTGCTGAGGACACCAAGACAAGATAGACATCTTCAGAAATACCAAAAAGTCAGCAATCTCTATTTAGGTATCAGCAGAAATACTGGGAGTTTAAATAAAATAAAAAAAAATTTAAAAAAAACCCCAAAACCAACAAACAAACAAAAAAACCCAGAGAGAGAATAGTCTCCTACTGTTCACTGCAGCTGGGGGCAAGGATGTCCCAGCAGGAGCTCTGGGCTTTTCAGCTTTTGGGGTGGAGGAGAAATTGCCTCTTCCAAGCTTGACTGTCTGAAAGACAAATAATAGCGGAGGTAATAAACTCAGCATTATTGAATAATTTATTCAGAGTAGAAACAAATAAACAAAAAATGTTGGGGCTTTTTACTAGCACAGGAAAGTTGTCTTTTAAAGGCTCTTAAGATATTGCCTCCTTTGCCTCTTTCTTAGAAGACACTTAAACATAATCAGAAATCAGTGATGGAATATGTAGAAGGCACCTAAACTGTGGAATGGAAACACCTTCCAAAGGCAGAGTGGAAGAACACTTAAAAAGTTATGTGTACATTATAACAATACCTGTACTAGTAAAGTCAACTGAAGCTAAATTTTTCCTCAGCAGAACACAGAAATCCCTTGAGATTTGAGAAAATACTGCCATAATTTAGGAAGGGGAACAGAATAAGCCCAAAATCAAAACAAAACAAACAAAAACAACTACACAGACCAAAATGCACCTTCAAACTTCTGATATAATACTGTTTTCCTCAAATAGCAAAATGTCCTCTTTGTGGGCCCAAACCTCCAGAACAGAGGACTGAAAAGCAACCTTTAGAATTAAATAATTGCAATTGTTTAGTATGAAACAATTTGCAATTGTCCAGGTGTTCATCACAGCACGCTGCGAGTTGATTTAACCAGATCCATCCAGAAGGCCTTCATTTTACTGCACACTTAAAATTAGATAGGTCAGCAATACTCTCAGGAGCAAATTGCAAAATGTTTCCATCAAGCGCTGCTTAATTCACATTTGTGTGGTAAATAATCACGTTTCACCTCCTTATTGATGGTTCTGCACTTATTTTTCTTTTAAATAGGGAAAGAAACTAATAGATTTTCCTGTCTCTCAAACCACCTTGCTCTAGAAGTAGTCAACTTATTTTACAGAGTTAATAATCAACTCCAAAATTTATTTTGAACGTTTAGAGGATATTGTATAATTTGCTGTACATCTCCACAACCTCAGTATAACAGAGATATGGGTGTGCAAAAGGTCCTAGTAAATAGACATAAACCACCCCAAAACAATGTCATGAAACAGCAAAAAGATATATTTTATGAGCTTATGATGGAGTTAGTAACTAAATATATTTGTCCTACAAAAGAGACTTTGCACCCTTTGATCTTGACTTCAAGAAAGGCTGAAAATACGCACCACAACATTAAAAAAAATGAAAATATGCATCACAACATTAAAAATCTGACAGAAACCAAACTAGATAGTGGTACTTGTATGGATCACAGTAAGGTCTTTTGCTAGGACCCATTGTACAATTACTTATTTCTTTGGATGTGCAAGTGTTTTCCAAAAGTACTGGGCATCTTGCTATTAATTAAATAGACATCCAGTTATGTTGAATGCAGGCAGCCCTTTCTTCCCCAAAAGATCCAGATTTTTCCAGTAAATCACATTGTCTCATCTCTCCCATCCCTTGCTGTCTTCGTTTTACCACCACTCTCAAAACAGTGAATTTCAAAGCACCGAAAACCTGCCTCTCTCAGAGCCCTCCTGTGCCAGGCTGACTGAAATATCACAAGGCTGAAGCATCACAAGGATATAGCCCTACAAACTTCCCTCCTCCTTAAGTTAGATTTGCTTTAGGTAATTTAGTCTTTCACAGGAAAGCATTCATTCCTGAAATCTGATGCTGAAGTTGAGTGGTAACTGATGTGAGTTATAGTAAGTCCCAGACTGGACTAGACCAGAGATCTCAGCAAGAGGGAATAAAGTTTCTAAAATAACAACTTTTTGATCTACTTCTTTCTTTATGCTCCTCTGACACATCTTCACCACGTGTAAATGGATTATATGAATTGACCACTATTAGGAAAAGATCAACAGCCAGTCACAAATACCAGCCTTGTATTATATTCAAGTAAAAAGGCTGTAACAAAGTCAAAAATCCAGGATATGTGAAGGAAACAGTCTTGGAGATGACTTGGCAAAACTATCTCCAGTAGTTTAATCAAAAAGGGAAGATTAAACACTACCTGTGGCAAGGCAGATCGTTAAAGCCAAACGATGATCTCCTCAGAAAAAGAGAGCTGTAAAGCTGAAGGCTGTAAAGATGAAGGCTTGCCAGCCTCCTTAATGATAACCTTGTCCAATAATGGATTTGATTTCTTTTTCACAACTTTTTGACAATCAAGAGAGAATTAGGTTCAAAACAGAGGTGTTAGGTCATCACTTTTCTACCACCACTCGTGCCTTAACAAGCCATGCAGGCCAGAAGTCGTGCAGTAACATTAAATGTTTTATAATGAAAATCTATTTTATCGCAGGATAAAGTAAATGGAGGGTTTCATTGTACAATTTGAAGAGAATACAGCTTAGCAGTTCAAAGGAGAGAGAGAAAAATAAAAAAAGTGGGGAGAGACCCCCACAGACATAAGCAGAACAAGAGGAGATGACTTGGTCATTCTGAAGCGACTCAGAAGGGTCATGAAGAAGAACCTGGGAAAGGACAAGAACACTTCTTATCAGGATAAGAGGGAGATAGCAGAGCAAGTTTCATTTTGAACCCTGTAATGACATTCTACCAGAGGTGCTCAAAACCCAACGCTTTTTCATGTTTTTATGAATGTTTTGGAGAATGTTTTGTTTATGAATGGGATGGAGATGAGTCTCATCAGACTGACCAGAGCAGTGGTAAAGTACTGTATTGTCTGAGAGAGAGACTATCCCAAATTTCTTAGTGGGATATAAAGCAAACATGGAAACATTTCACCATATATTTAAATGAGATTTCCCTCTAATGAGAACATTAATGTTAGCTTAATTACTTTAAAGCACAGTCATCCTCAGTTAGGGCACACTATGACTGTCTGACATACAACACGTGGAACTTTAAAAAATAAAAGGGCTTTGTACAACATTTCTGACAGAGTTTATGGTTTAGGCCACTCTTGTCAAAAATAATATCTTGAGTGGATGAAGTCACTTGTATGATGAGCAATAAAAAATTTAGCTTTATGCAAAATACCTCATCTCCAGAAAGGGCAGAGACCCTTCTCATCAGGCTAGGCTGCGAAGGCTTGAGGGCTGGCAGAAGAGAGGGAGGGAACATGGAAATTTGGGTCAGTCAGAGTTCCTGGCCATGCAGCGCTCGGGCTTGCCACAGAGCTGTGTCTGCTCCACATCAAAGATGTCATCAGTCTCTGAACTACCAGCTGCCTGTCCTGTCTGGCCTCTGAGCTTTTGCTTTCCCTCCCTGAAGTGATTTCAAGGGGGCATGGCTGTGTGAGAGATACCATCCCTTAGATGAGCTGGAAACATATGGCACTGACCACATGTGGTCATTAGAAAGTCCCGCACCAATTTTTGCAAGGCTAACAATATTAGCCCCAGTATCCTGGCCAAATTCCAATATAGGTAATTATATTCTGGATAATGACATACAGGCTAGTTTTATAAGGTTTAATATACATTGTGGAAAGTGGCTTGCACCTAAGGGCTCTGAGTTAAACTCATTGCACAGTCAGCTGGGATAAAATTAGAGAAGAAACTACCCAAGCATGCCAAATGTTTAAGCTTTAAAACCCTGTGTAGACTGAAACAAAAGAGGAAGGGATCCAGGGGTGCTTTAGCATAATCAAGCTGGCTCATGCCGCTGAAGACACAGCTGGGATCCAGAGCTCGCTGCTGCGAGGAAATTTGTAACAGTATCCCCACCCCACCTTCAGCAGTGGGTGTGCTTGCATGTTAAATTACCAGGTTAGGAAAGGAGATGGAGCAGGGGGATGCAAAATGTTGTTTGCTGGGTGTTTTTTCTTGATTCCCCCCAGGTAAAATAGAACCAAGTAGATCTTATTAAAAAAAAAAACAAAAAAAAAACCAACAACCCACAGTTCAAACACTCACACCTGTTGCACTCACACCCCAGCTCAAAATGCCAGAAGTAGAGCTACTCTCCTTCTAACTTGTGTTTGTCTCATCTTGCCCTGTTTGAAGACACCAACACCAGCACAAGACCCAGCTGTAACCACACCCTGGCAGGTCACCCACTAGGTTCTGCTGATGGAGACCTCTGAGGCTGATGCTCAACCCCAGAATAATTTGGGTGGCAGGACATGTCCCTCCAGCATGACATTCAAATCCGAAAAAAGCATTTGGAGTGTGCCTCACACACCTCAGCTGGCTCAGGAGGCGATCACATGCAAAGGCTTACTGGCTTCAGTCAAACTTGTTGACATGACCTACAATTTTGGATGACACAGAGCCAGAGATGGAGCACAAGCAGAAATGCCAGACCTATGGGTAATAACATTTTTTTAAACATTTTACACATTGCACAAGCATGGAAAACACTCCATATTTTACACCATGCAGGACAGAAAAAAAATCCAGTTTCTCACTTAAAATCTCAGCTGAACAAAAGCTAAGAAGGAAGTTTTTCACTGTGAGAGTGGTGAGGCACTAGAATAGGTTGCCCAAAGAAGCTGCGGATGTCACATGCCTGGAAGTGCATGGTCAGGACCAGGCTGGATATGGATTTGAGCAACCTGGTCTAGTGCCCATGACAGGGGAGTTGGAACTAGGTGATTTTTAGAGTCTTTTCCAACCGAAAGCATTCTACAATTGTATGATTCTTCAAAACCAGCTCAAGATTTGAAGCTTCACCTTTGGCTAGGAGGATATCCCAAGCAATGGCACTGTAGAGCAAGCAGCCATCTTTCAGCCTTGAAATAAAGTTCAAGTAAAGCTGTGATTTGTTCTTTCTGATGTTATGAGCAGGCCTGGTCTTTTTTTTGGTGTTATCATCAGGATTCTAAACTTTAATCCACGTATTTCACGTGCTGGTGAAAGCACCAAGTACTTGTAGGCACACCACCTCAATCAAGATGCTCTGCACCTTTCCTGGGCTTGAATTCCAGGCTGTCAAAGACAGGAGACATAGGCCCTCACCCCCACTCTCCTCATGCAGAGAACGCTGTTTCATCTCCTCAATTCCTTTCTTCATTAAAACACATTCAAACATAATTAGTGTAACATTAAAAATGGAGGAAATTTTGTAATTGCCAGTTGTTCTGTAGCCATGGTTACATCTGAGATTCATACCAAGCGACGCTGGCCTGAGCACGCACAGGCAGTTAGCAGGAACAGCAGTGGGATAATGTTTGTGTGCACGTGCAGGTGTGCTGAGATGCCCATTTGCAAAAAAAAAAAAAAAAAGGAAAAAAAAAAAAGATGGGGGAGGAATGGGGAGAGCAGGGGAGAGAGAGACCGAGGGAGAGGAGAAAGGAGGGAGGGTGGGGAGGGGAGAGACGGAGAATATTCGGTGACATTTAAGGTGCTAATATCTGGAAGTCAACCTTTAATTTGACAGCTTTTAGTGCTAGTTAATTTCACTCATCCAGACGAGGTGTAGGAAATTTGCAGCACCTTTAAATTATCACGTTTTTCCACGCTGCCTGAGGCCTATGTGGAATACCTGAGCCATACTTTCTGCCCCCCTCCATCCCCCTCTCCCTCCTCCCCCCCCCCCCACCATTTTCAGGTCAGTTGAAGTAAAACTTTCATTCCCTTTCTCAGACAATTAATCTTTAGCTAATTGAAGCAGGAATGCTGCAGGATGGGTTTCACTGGGGCCTGTAAATCTCATTTAGCAAAGTGAATTCCAGGCACATGCTGCACCTAATGATGTGACAGGTGGGCTGCACCACAAGACAGCAGCCGCCGAAAAGTTGATTCTCATTAGACCCTCGGAGTCCTGCAGTCAGTTTTCTGATGGCTGAAGAACACTAATCGCATCTGTTTGCTGCTGGGTGGGGTGGGTAGGGGGGGAGAGGCAGCAATGAGAGGCGGGGGGGCCCTTCCTCTCTTTCATGAGTTAATATCCTTGACTCCTGCCCAAAAAACCAGCAGGCCTGCCTCCCACCATGCGCTCAGCCTCCATTCTGCTGACTCCTACAGGGTGCACCCTTTTTCTAATTAACTGGAATGGCTATGGAAAGCAAAGGAGGCCTTGTGTTGGGTGAACCAATTATTTTGAAGGGTATTAAGTCATCAGATTTACTTTTATCTTGATTGCATTGTGGAAATCGTGCATAATTAATGGTGGGAGCTTATTAGGAAAATGATTAGGCAAATTACACAGGTGTCGGATGCATTTTTTATGATAAATTTGCTAGAACAATCCTGCAATTCCATCTGTTCAGCTCATATCAGAATGTCACTCTGGAAGAAATTAATGGTGCAGAGTCGCACAAAGTTACTGGAGGCCTTGGATGCAGATTTATGTTTTAAAAAAGATACAGTTAAAATTACCCAGCAATTTCCTAATAAATACTTGATGTTGCAGTTCAATAAATTACTTTTTTAATCTTAAAAGAAAATGATAGTCAGCTGGAAACTAAAAAGTGGAGAAAGCATCAACCTCATTTTGTCAGGTTGCCGTGTATGTAAATAAAAAATAATCGTAAGATGTAATAATTCTTTGCTGTGGGATGCTGACTAGAAACAAGCTGTCAGCGTCCAAGTACCTCTGCTAGGTGTTTTTTTTCACAGATGTTAAAGCTTGCCTTACAAACCCTGTGCTTGTTCTAAAGTGGCAGAGTCAGTTCCCTTTTCTGTAATTTTGGCATTGTTTAGCAGCAGATTCTGGAGGTCACATCCTGGGAGTTAGAGAGGACACCAAATGCTGTGCTCATGTCTTCGCTCCTCTCACTCTGCATTTCCTGCCAATGCCAGAGGATGAAAACCATGAAACCAAAACCATCGAATGCACTGTCTCTCAGAGTGAGTCAGTAAAACAGTGCATAGGGGCTTTTTGTGTGTGTATGTGAAAGAGTGTCTGTGTGTGCCTTTGCAGGTCTAGAATAGCAGAGGCCAGATATTCTACCCCTGAAGGTGCTTAGAAACCTGCAGCTGTGGATTACCCATTATGCATCAAATAAATAAGCTCATATTCCATAGAAGAAGCAGAATTTGTACTAGCTAACATATCATTTCTCAAAAAATTACAAGTAAGGAGTTGGAGGTAACTAGGTGTATGAGGAGAGCATGACAAAGAAAAACATGACAAGGTTTAATTGATGCTGGGCAGTTTTACAGTCAAATATGATTTTTAGGTGTATATTTTCCATAATCTAACTGGTTCATTGCCATCAGTACTACTTTTTGCTTTTTAAAGAGATTGACTAGGCAAATACTAAGTGGCTACTCCAGAAACAGCTCTGAGGAAGGCACAGCCCCAGATGTTGAGTGTCTTGGATAGGTCTTAGATAAGACCTTTCAAGCTATGCTCCATGCCCCTGGATACAGTCCACAAGACCTGTGGGCTAAGGGTAGCAGAGAATATGGTGTCTTGTCCCAGAAGCAGGATGGGGTTGCCCTCAGGGCTGAAGTTCCCCTGTCAGGGCTACTCAAACATTTCTGTGGCTATTGGCATGACTTTGAAGCTACCTTGAGCATCTTGAATGTCTTCAAAATCACCAAGCAGGCTTGTCCCTTTTCAAAGATCCCTCCCCTGTGGTCCCCCAAAGACTTCTATACTGTCCAAACTCCACAGCACTGTGGCTCTACAATTTCATTCCTCTCTCCTACTCCTCAGTGTCCCAAGAGCTTATTCATAGCCACAGGGCCCTTGAAAAGACGACTTACTGGCAATGAAGAATATTTTTTTTTCATGTGGGGATTTATGTTCTTTTCAGGACTTTTAGGTTGTGATAACGTTATCAGAATGGAAGTAAACATCTGTCTTTTGGTGTTCTGAAAAGCTAGTAACGACTACCAGTGCTTTAAAAAACTGTAGAGCTAAAGAGCAACCCATAAGAAAAGTGCATTATTTTTCTCCCTAACATCCAAGTCTTGTTAAATACCAATACCAATCTCTGTGACTTTTGCATTTGATTAATCCTTCCTTGCAGAATAAAGCTGCTGATACTACACACTAGCACCTGCACTTGTGGTGAAGGCAAAGACAATGAATTCCAAACAGCCTCTGTCTGCAAGAGGGGCCATGGAAGCAAGACCTCATGGGAGTTTTGTGTCCAATATAAATAATTCTTGTCTTATCTGAAAACCTTGCTTCTCCTTCAGACCCTTTGCTGAGCACATTCTTTGAAATCTGCTTTCATATATCTCAATTGTAATAGTTGTTTTCAGAAAAATTACAGGGGCATAGAAGCAAATATGGTAGCTGCTGTGTCCCCGAGTTAGTCTATTACTACTTGCTAATTAAGATTATTGATAAATCTTGTGTTCATTCCATGCAGGCTATTTGAACAATACAGAATAATGCTGTAAAACACAGCAGGTGACCCTAATCCAGTTAATTAAGTATTAGAGAAAATTTAAGATAAATTTGAAGAAGTTACGGTGACTATCCTCCTACATTTTAAGGGATGTCTTGTATCTAATGGCTAATGGCCCATAACCCTTATCCAATATGGAGTTGCTAAGCATTTGATCAGATAAAAAGCATGTTTTCAAGCAATCATTATTCAAAGGATCAGACACAGTGATACTAATGTATGATTTTGTACCATGAATAAAACATTTCAGATGATATCCCTCAAAAAAATCTATATTGGAATTTATATAGGTGAGCAAGGAAGGGTCAAGTGAATTTAACAGGAAGAGATAGGGACCCATCTGTATTAAATTAAATGGGTTAATATAAAGCACAGCAAGACAAAGAGTCATGAGTTCAGAATATATGGCCCTATATGTAAGAGTGACATACAGGTTACTTTTCATTCTCCCTCAGGTCTGTCCCCATCCTGCTAAAGAAACTAGCTCTATTTCTTCTGAGAACGGTTTAGCTACTCAATATTATTGGCAAGATAGGACATAATAGGAGGATCAAGCTAGCAGATGTCCTTTTTAATTCCTGTAGTTAACATGAGAACGCAGGCAGAACGTTGTTGTATGGCCAACCACTCACCTGTGTAACTCTGAAGTACAATGCCTCACCCAGTTCTCCCTCAGGTGCCAGAATATCTCCAGGTGCTTTCACACAGGTGTGTTCAGACAAGCCAAATGCCTCAGCCTTCAAACCCACCAGCCTGGATGGGTTCTAGGAAGCTGTAGCAGGAAAACCATGTTAGAGATGTCCTCTGAAAGCTGATCCACCCTGAGTCAGCACACTTGCATGGATGCCCTCCTGGAGGAACCCCTGCAAGGAGAAGACCTTGCCAAAGCTGAGCCTTTCTAGTCTCATGCACAAGCCACAATGCTTTTTTGATTTTGGTTACTGGCATCAAATTTCTAGTGTACAGTATCCCTCTAATACTATCAGCAATATATATTTTAAAATTAAACATTACCTTTCTCTTCCAGAGCGTGTCTCAGTTTTCTTTAAGCCCTACCAAAATAAATAATTCCTAATCCTTAGTACAGATAACCAGTTCAAAACAAACAGGCCCTTTTGTAGCATTGACAGTATTACATTTATAGCGTGATAAGCTTTCAACACCTAGACTTCTTCTAGCACTCTGAAATGTAGGTGGCAAAAAACACAAAGCTATTTGCTTATCCAATTTTCTAAGTACATCTGCCACATAATTATTTCAACTGCAGAACATTCAAGACTCTGCACTGGTTTTGCCTGGATTGTTTTCGTTAGACAACAGAGTGATTCATACAAGCTTCTGAAATTATTATAAATTATTATTTTTTTCTGTCTTGGCAAGTGGAGAAAAGCAGTGCTTCCCATCAGACATAAGTGGATGGGAATCGCAGATCACGAAACAGAGAACATTTTGTATAGACACCTGTTCTTTCTCCAGGTTTTCATGCCTTGTCCACTAGCAGAGAAACGAGAAGCTGACTGAAGCCTTTGACCAGCCCAGTTTGGTGTTTTGTTGCAGGGGGTGGGCTGGGATTGATGAGGAATGCCATTGGGATGCTGCTTTACAGATGGCGAGCGGCAGAGCCGGCAGCGCTTCCCCGTGCCGGGGAGGAGGCAAAGCCTTCATTAAAACATCAGCTTCCCCCAGCAGCTCATCCTGTCTGACACGCCTAACCTGTGTGCATATGTCAACACAGAACGCTTGCTAATGTTGCTGAGGCTGTAAATAAGGGTTCAGACTATGCTCTGAAGGAGATTAATGAGTAGAGTGCTTCCTTCTCTGCTGGAGGCTGAAGTAGGTACCCTATTAAGATGCAGTATCTGTCACTGTCAATAGAGACATGCTGTGTGGGTGTGAGGGGAGGTTAAGAGGTGTCTCTGAATCTGGTAATTCCATGCTTTTAAGGGTCTAGCACAGGAGACTGACACACTTGAGCAGCATCAACTTCCTGAAACTTGTTTTCCATCAATAGAATAAGACCAGTAATGTCTGTGGCCGAAGAGGGACAAATGCAGAGGAACTGGAGTTTTTCCCTTTTGAAGAAAGTACAGTTTTCCTCTTAGATTTAGGAAAGGAGAAATAAATAAACTACTATCCTTGTATGTACTCCATGCAAATTTCAGGGAAGGGCGTATACATATGTTGTCTAAATACATATGTTGTCTTCATATGTATTTAGAGCTGTGTTCCTATGACAAATTTTATGTCTGCCTTCCTTACCCATGCCCACTTACCTCCTTCCCTCTTTAGTTCAGATAAATAATTATTCTTACTTGGACAACACCCATTTTTCTGATATCAGAATGTCTTACAGAGCCGTTTCTTCGTCAGAAAGCATTTAATATGACTCTCTGAAGGAAGGGTTATCCATGTTTACACCTGGAAAAGCACAAGGAGGTTCAGTGTCACGTTCAAGTCTGAATTTTGTGTCCACGAAGAACGGACTTAATTCTGAACCCACAAGCCCTTAAACATCTCTGCTATTGGAGCTGGATTCGGAAAACAAGATTCTCCATACACCCAATGCCCATATTGCAGTGAATATTGCTGGCAAAGATGGCCAGCTCACTCAGCCTGGGTCAAGGAAGCGCTTCTCTACATTGTTCATGGCTTTTTTCCTACATGTTTGAACCAGAATGACTTTCTAGATTAGCAACTTGCACTATACAGTTGAATAACATGCAAAAGTGACTGTGCATTTAAAATGCCTGTGCATTTAAACACAGATATGTAGCCCACTGGCTCCTCTTAAAATCCTTAAGGAATAAATAAGTTTATACAAATCAGCCTTTCTTCATTAATTAGAAGATTTGCCTTTTTTCCAGTACTTAGAAGACAGAATAAAATGAATTTAACACACAGCAATATTACTCATTTTTCCTTAATACTCATGTCTCCTTTATGGAAGCTGAAAGAACCTGAAGAACTAATCTAGTATAATCATTAATTTCAATCAAAAAAAAAAAAAGTGTAACAAAATCTTACATTAAGATTTTAAGATCCAGTTAAGTTTAGCAAAAGCAATCAACTAAAAATAAAATTTAAAGTTGAAAAGGGAGAAATTGTAGGGAAAAAATGGGACCCTCTGCCAAAACATCACTTCCAGTTTTGCATGTTAAAAATTTATCTCACTTAAGCACCTGGATATGGAGCCCAAAGTCAATGGGAATTACAAAGGGCAGCACCTCTGAATAATAGATCAATTCTTTACCTCTATTCTCAGTTATAGGCAGAAGGCAAATGCTATTTGCTCTTCCTTTACATCACCAACTTTACTGGACACCTAATAGTTTATGCTTTTGTTTTGTATTTTTACTCGGAGAATAAGCCTATTTATTATAAAATCTCACCATAAAATTACAGTAAAATTAAAAAAGCTGCCTACAAATAGCATGTAAGGATTTAGTAGCTGTTGGACACTCCAGAATGTTATGTCATGCTGCTTGCAAGAGGAACATCAAAGGAAAATTTATCCAGATTTATCCTAATTTATCCAGTTTTGTGTGTAACGTGGCAGTAAGACACACGTGTTACTCTACACTGTGCAGTGTTGTTTTCCCAGTTTTGCTAACTTCCCTGGAATTGCTCAAAGAGCATCTGGCTCTGGCCACTTGCATGGCTGGGAGAATTTTGCTTTCCCTGGCACACAAGTTCACTGCAGCCCGAGTGCACTGTGTGAGGAGCCAGGTAACCAAGAGCAAGAATCATGGGACTGTTTCAGCTGGAAAAGTCATCTTTTTTGAAAAACAAGACTTTTATGAGCTGCTTCACCCTAATATTGAGGTATTTCAGAATCTAGGTGAATGACAGAGTCACCTAGAATGAGATGGCAGGAGAATGGCATCCCCGTTGCCTTTACATTATAAGAGGTACAAAATAACCCTAAACGGGGGAAAGGTGACATTGGCTGTGGATTTTAAAAAAATCCATTATTGAGCATATATTGTTTGAGTAGAAGAAAGAGCTACGTAAAAGAAACAAACTGTAAATTAAATCTTGATCTTAAGTTCATTTTTAGAGATAGAAGTAATGCAGTCCAACCCAGCCCTTAAAAATCCCCAAACTTGCAGTATGCTTAAGTGTCCCAGGGAAAAGTTGATATCTTGTTTCAAATAAAGTGAAAAAGCAAAAAATTGTTTTTGTTGGCAAAACTGACCAAAAGAGCTCCTCTTTACTTTTAGCTGTCTGACTTTTGCCCCACATGTATAGCCAAAAGAGTTTTAATAGTTGGTATTTGATCTTCTTCTAGAGATATGATGTCCTAATCTTAGGCTAACCTTACTTATTGATCTCAGTTTCAGTTAACAGCTCCAAATGAGGGAGTACTTGGTGTAGAAGGAATACTACTTTACCTGAATCAAATGTAGGACAGTATTGTAGAAAGAAAATCAAAATAAATGACATAAAAAAAAAAAAAATACCCAACAAACTAATCAAATTATGCTTGAAGTATGACTGAGGGTTTTTTTGTTTGTTTGTTTTGTTACAAATAATTCTGTCTACAACTTTTTTCTTTATAAATTTACTGTGGCAGGTAACTAAAGATGGATTTCACTAGGCTGTAACTATGGAAAGAGGAGATGAGTCCCAGACATTCCATCAAGGATGACTCTGCTATACAAGCAGCACAACACAAGGTGTCTGCTGACTCGTGCTGCTAGATTGAAAAACTGCTTCATACCAGAATAAACCTTTTTGGGGAGAAGGGAGGTGGCAAGAGACAGAAATAAAACTCCTGTTCAAATCTCCAGATAGAAGATACCAGAACATACAGATATGCACCATGTCTTATAGAAGCAGATGTGATTGGTAAGATACACACAAATAATCTCTCTTGAGGAAGAAAAGGTATCTCTTTGATCATCTGATATGACTAAAAGACTCAATAACCTCAACACCTATTGACCCATGTGAAAAACAGGGGCAGATGGTATCAACTGATATGGGTTTTTGTAGAAAAAAAAAAAAAAAGAGTAAAATTCTCCAAAATGGTCTTCCATACAATTGTTTGTTTCGGGTTTTTTTATGAAGAAAAGACAGCTACAATAATGTAACTAGATCTCCAAAACTGTGGGAAGGTGGCATTTTAAAAACCTGAGGAAAAATAGAGAGCTGAGAGAGGATATCACAGTTGCCAAGCACAAAAATCAGGGGAAAATACTCCAAGTACATGAGGCTAAACTTAACATAATAACATGTCAAAAACACAGCTGAAAGAGTGAAATACAAAGATGAAAGTTTGTTGGAAGGAAATGAAATATTTTTATAGTTTTAAAACCATTTCTAAGCCCAAAGTTCATAGTCAGGTTACTTATAATAATAGCAAAATACTGACAGAACCCAAACTGAGTGACATGACCCATTCATTTGACTTGAAAATAAATGTTTATTTTTCACTTAAGGAAAGAACTGGAAGAAAAAGGACAATAAAAATATTCTCCCAAATATTTTTATCTTGAAGTTACTATCATAACATTTCCTTCTTAAAAGAGGGTTCTTTGTCATATTTCTAGGTTCTGAGCATACTGAGGGGAAAAAAAAAATTTAAAAATTTATTACCAACCTTTCTATTTTATGCAGTTCAGTCCTGAAATCCCCATTTTATAAACTACTCATGCCTTTCTGGCAGGGAAATGAAGCAGCAGCCAATTCCTTAGATGGAGGACTGACAATTGCCAAAGATTTATGGCATTTGTGGTTACTGATGTGGCCAACAACCAGAGACCAATTTTTTTAACTGTGAGGTGCATTAAATTTCTGTTTATCTTCTGAGACAACCCCAGGAAACTTGAATACCTGGGGAGGGGGTCTCAGCCTCTTGAGAGCCAGGCCTTGGAAGAACCTTTTTAACTCTCCTTTCCAGAACTGAATTTTATAAGACTGTGAGAATGATGTGTGGATATGTTAACACAGGTGGAAGCAGTCATTCACACAAGTGGAATTACACAATACTCCCTGGAGTGTTTCCAGAAGGTGATGCTAAATAATATGGAAAATATTTGCATCCCTAGAGACAAAACCTAAATGATATCTGGAGTTAGGACTTTGCAACCAAACACTGACACCCTTCCCTAGACAATGATGCCATTCTTTCAACTGGCATTTAAATTTGTCCCTAAGCGTACAACTCCTCTTTTCTAACACTAAGTAGAGTTGAAAACCAAAAAATACACTTTCATATTTCAGATGTTTTGAACCATTCTAGAGCCACTTCAATTAGTGATCCTTGGCACTGCACCTCCTGGAAAAAAATTACTAGACTGCATTTTGATGCATAGCATCAAAATGACCCACCCAGCAAAGATCAGTCAGTCAATTTAAACTGAGAGTGACAGATCCACAGTAGCAACATTCAGGTTTTAGAAAGTGGTTCAGATTATTAATTCCATACAAAAAGACACTGGGTATTTAAATTACTCAAAATCAGGAAAATAAGAGTTTGTAATGAATGACTGTGAGAACGCTGTGGGCATGACCAGATCCTTGCAAAGTCATTAGGAACACCCTTACTCTTTGAAGGTAAACTTCTACAGTAAAATATTTCCACCCAAAACCACATTTTTAAAGAATCTCTATCAAGCCAGCTGTTGAGAGTGTTAATACAAGCATTGCCACAATAGAACAAGCCATTTCAACTGACCTTTTCCAAACAGGTCCTTGGTGATCAGTTTTGAAAGTTTCCAAGGTTAGCAGAAATTCTTTGCAGTCCAGAGCCCTGTCCTATATCAATGAGGGAAAAAAGGGTTGTTATTCATACCAACTGGTCATGAAAAAAAGTCTTCTGAAATACTGTGCTGGCCCTTAAAACACAAATAAATATTTATTGATGAGGGAAAGGAAGACGCATGAAGGATCTGCCACACAAGAGAAAGTAAGTAAAAAAACTCTCCACAGCCTCAGATTTTTTTTTCCCTCTAGCTTACCAATGCCATCAGGACAAGTAAACTAATAAAGCATTCTGAACAAATTCAAATAGCATTGTTTTTTTCTGCAACCTTAGCATTGCCTACATGATTATTCTTCAATACACACACACAGACACACACACGCACACACACACACAGAGTGTAACAATTTATTTTTATGTAATGCTGCCCCCTTGTGCTTTTGTATACAACGAAGTTTTTGTCAATAACCAAGGTTTGTAGCAACTAAAGAAAAGCAAGGAATCAGCCTTTTCCTCAGCTCTGAGCTTTCTCACTGATTTTTTTATTTGAGCAGTAATATGAACTCAGGCAACACTCAGCAGTCTCAGAGCCCAAGGAAATATGAAACGTGTATTGTCACAAAAGTTAAAGATAGGGCAAAAAGAAAGCATGGCACATCTAAGTCAAAGATGAGAAAGGAAGACAAAGTTACAGTAAGTTACTGAAAATGAGTGCAAAACAAGTTATTTGATTTCATACATTGAGTTGTAGTCTGTCAACAGAAACAAACAGGTTTTACAGGGGATGGCAAAGAAAAAGTGATAGGGCAAAATGAGAAAGAGAACACCACAGCTCAGGAATCGGTCTCCTTCACACCAGGAATCTGGCACCAGTCAGCTTACCAACTTTTGGAACTCCCTGACATACAAACGTGTCAAGTGTCCCACGTTAGAGTCACTATAAACTTCTGAGAAGCTCATTAGATGAAAATATCTTTTTGGGAATGTTTGGATTAGAATCAATTATCTGACAACTGCCTTGGTAGATCCCAAAACCAGGAACTGTCTGGGAAATTTGTCTTCCTTGGAGAGGGTCAAGACGGCTTGAGCCACAAGGATGTGGAACCATTCCTATTGGTACAGTTTATGGCTGAAGACAAGAAAAATTCTAGTGTTTTTCAAGACTATTAAAATCTCGAAAATTTAGAAAATAAATCAAAGCACATAGGCATGACACAAAGCTATGGATACACAACATCAGAACTTACAGTCATTCCTTTTGAACATTATACAAGTCCTACATCCTGAAGAAATGATTTTGTTTGATGATTACTTCCTGAAATTCCATATGAAGGATAATAAGCTTAGGTGTGTTCATTCAGGTTTTTGATTAGGTAGAGATTTCCTTTAAAAACATATATTTTGTTCTCAAGCTTTGTGAAAGCTAAATGATGATCAATAGGTCCTTGAAATCATGGCATAAATGCCTATGCATAAACATATATATCTTTATTCTCTGTGTGTTTTGTATTCAGGCTATTGAATACATACATGATATTGACCTGTTCATTTTCCTTCTAAGTCTCACAGCTGAAAAGTTTATTCCTAAGGGAAAAAAAAAAAAAAAAAAAAAAAAAAAGTTATTTGGGTCAAGAAGTGTATGACACTTCCAGGTAACTTTTTGTAAGAAATCATGAAAAGAAAGTTGGAAATATTTTTTTTCCAGTAGCTACAAAATGAAAGACATTCCCATTTTAATGTAGATTTAGTTTGACTTACAAATGTACAACCTTTGTATTTTAAATACTTCTATGCTTTAACAAAGTCAATGGAAGTCAAGAAGCTAAACAAAACCTTTTGTTTCAATCTGAATGACACATTTAATTTGAACTGAGACAAATTGGTTTGGCTTTTCAGAATGTTAAAGGAAAATTGATCATTTTTTAATTTAAGTTGACCCAAGATAATTTTTTATTGTGTATTTGAGCTTGGTCATTGACCTGACTAAAACCTAACATAGTTATTCAAGGAGGTTGCTATAAATAAGATTTATCTTTAGAATTTCTATTCTTTCCCATGTTTCATTACATCTTATCTTTCTTATTAATTTTTATATGGAAACACAGCAATGTTTTCTGCAAAGCTAAGAGTCTATGGTGTATGATTAGAATGTGTGAAACTATGCAAAGTGCCATCCTCTGTTTTTCTCCTCTCATGAATGTAGATCTAAAAGGTAGGCAATTTAAAGATGTTGGCACTCTGTCTGAAGCAATGTTAGTCATTTTGAAACTCTGTGTTCTCACTTCTCAACATATACATCTTACATAAATTAAATTAACTTGGCCCGTAGCACAAGCTGAGAGCCATCCTGTGACACAGAGGTGATTAAAAAAAAAAAAATAAAATAAAGGGCTGTAAAACAACTGGAAAACCTGTTAGGGAGTTGTGTGGTTCCAAAAAAAGAGATGCTGTGCTGTTAAAACCCTGGCTATTGAAAATTTTAGACTTTCTGTACAAACACTCACCCCCAAGAGAACACTGCATTTGACCTCAAGCCGTGCAGGTTTCCAAAATTAAATTAAATTATAGAACTAAGATTATACGTATATAGTTTATATAGAAGTGTATAATATCACACAATAGAAAACTTAGACTTTAAAATTTTAAAATATTGTAATATATATAAAACAAAACAGAATTTTAACATGAAAGCTAATCCTTCTTCTTCACCTTCTTCATAAGTTTAGGTATAATTAGATATAAAAAGTCCACATTGCAAGCCACAAGTAGTTAGTTATTAGGTTAAAAGTAAAAATAATTTAAGTTAAAAATAATTTTATTTAAAATAAATAATTTCTTAATTAAACAGTTTAACCTTAAAATCCTGGGATCTGTGGAGATGTAGACAACAACTCAGTCACACCTGAGCAACACTCAGTGCAGACAACAACCTGACTGGCTGCCTGTTCTTTTGCCCAACAGCCATTGCAATAGTGGCTCTAAAACTGTAATTCTTCCTTCAATTAATTCAGTTTAAAGAAGAAAGAAAGAAACAAAGAAAGTTCTATTACTTTCAGTGACAATGTGGCTTCTAGCTAGTGACAGTCCTGCAGAAAAAGCCCATGAATCAAGGAAAACTTACTGTGTGCTTTGTAAGCAATACATAACTAGTAATTTTAATATACTTTCATTTCTGATGTTGTGGGCCTTGAAAAATTAACTTCAACGTTACTATAATGTGAACTTTAATATTCCAGTGCTTCTAAGTTCTTTCAGCTACCCTAATTGATTTCACTTGTATCCTTTTCAGGAACTGTTCTTTTCTATTTTTTGGCCTATCTTCTATTTTCCTTACTTTTCTCCATTCTTTCTTATTTTTAGTCATTTCAGATCTGTATTTTCAAATAGATATGCATTTAAAAAAGCTTTTCTATAGTTACTGTTATCATTGTCATTAAAGGACTTACTAAATGTATCTCAGCACCATCTTCCACCATTTCAAAAAGGCATGTAAGCAAGAAAATTATTCAAGGTGTCTCTCTTAGGGGCCCTGACTTCTGGCAGAAGCAGAATCCTCTGGGGGCAAACCACAGCAAAAGAAAACTTAGATTAGTTTAAAATTGGTCTTTGAAGTTGTCTTTGACATTACATCACCTGTACTAGGATTTTTGTGAAATTAAGCTCCTCATTTAAACCAAATCTAATTTAACAATTAGGGATCAAAGTTGGTCTGTATGAGTGCCCCCACCCCCTCCTTGAAATTATTAATAATTCACATTAGCAGGCACTGTGCTACCTGATCAAATGCATAACCTGATACAGTACAAACTCTTAAATAAAAGACCTCAAAGTTAATGATCTATTGTGTGGGAAAAGACAGGTATTCCAAAGCAAATTTTTGAAGTCTGCCTTGGACAAGAAGTACTGTGGCAGCATGAGACACAATTGAGCCAATCAGTTTCTGAACAACTCCTGAATCTTCTTGGCACACTCTGGATCAAATCCTGCCTCTCCTACTAAAACCAAGATTTGCTCCATTCAGAGAGTGGGAACCCTTTTTTATTTTCACTGAAAGGTCAAACTCAGGACAAAGGTATCTGTGTGATGACCCAGTGGCACTGGAGGAAAGCTCTCACTGCTGTCATGGCACTGCTCAGACACCAAGTTTTGCTGCCCAAGTCACATTCTGACACCACTCTGGCAGATGACAGCTTGAATGTCTGTGTTAGCTTTGTAGCCAGGAGCATACAACTGTGGAGATGCATCTGGAAATTGGGTTTTATCTCATCTGAGCCCAGAATCTCCAGTACTACTTCGAGTTATCTGGGATGAAAGTAAAACCTTTCCTAATTGCTTGTGTATTTCTGCTTCCAGTCTTCCTCTCAAAAAACCCACAAACAAACAATGAAAAAACAACAGGTACAACAGAGATAATGTCAGTTCTTTTCCGTGTCTTTTTCATCTGTGAGGATAAAAATCTATTTTTTCAATTCTTATTTGACCTAGTTAATTTATAATAATAATGATAATTATAATAATGATGATAATAATAATAATTCTCCTGTCTTTTATTTCTGAGCGAATCCGAGGAAAGTGCTAATTGAAAACATGTGGGATCTAACTGGTGAAAAGCCAATAGAAAAAAAACCCCAAAATACTGTTCCTTACAATGAATTGGAGATCTCGTGACAAATTTGAGAATCAAAAAATTGAGATGGACATTGAAAAAAACCCCAGTTTTTAGTCGTGATACCTGTTGGACTATCACATAGTCTCCCAAGAGAAAAGTCTTATTGCCTGAATTTCTTAAAACAATGCAAAGCACTCCAGAGTAGAGTGTAGGGAACACTCTAAATTGGTCCCCCGGGTAAGGACTAGCTGACCTAATTGGTATTTCCCATCTTTAATTTATGTGATCATACAGTATGCTGTTATCTTTTCATTACATTAACCCATAGGGTCAAACATTCCTCTGGTGGGGTTCCATTGGAACAAGCAGATTTGCACCAGGGCTCGGTTTGGCCCACACCACTTAAATCTGAAATGAATTTCAAACAGAGCTGTAATCAGCCTTACAGGGTAATATTATTCCTCAAGCAAGGAGAACACGTGGTTCCACTGTATGAAAGGCAGATACATTTATCAATGCAAACTTTATAAAACATAATACCCATCAAATATTACATGCCAGAACAGCACTAAACTACTTAGAGTGGTAAATAAAACATTAGGTTTGGAAAAGTATTTGGGTTCTTCTTCACATTATTGCAATGTTTTATTCATGCCCCACTTACATATCCCCTTCATTCTGATTATCTAAGTGACCAGCATGTGATGAAACTGCTCAGTTCTCCAGGGCTGTGCTTCCTTTGAGGTTGCACAGCTCCTTTGTCACCTTCAGGGCAAGAGGAATGCCACCATGGCAATCTCAGTTTGCAAAGGTGTGCCTTTTAATTCATCTATCACTGTCTGTACACCAGGCCACACCACTAATGTCCAGTCAAACACAGCTAAGTTCTGAAGCAGCTTCAAAGGATAGTTTCTGCAAAATTGTAAATATCAGTTTTTGGAAATTAAGCAGAAGTGGTAGTCCAAAATAGTTTTCTTAGGTGATTTGCCAGTGAGGCAGAGATGTCTTTAATAAGCAGTAGCCTGGACAATAATTTTCTCTTGTTTTTTACTTTTCTTTTAAATTCTTGTTCTATCAATTAAGGAATTCAAAGTATCTTGACCCACCAATCTGATTCTGGCTCAAAATGCCAAGTAGGTGTAAGTAAATGTTGACCCTTTGCTTGTTCATCTGTCAAATTGCTTTGCAATCCTCCTAGAATTATTGCAAGTCACCTCATGGTAGTTATGACACTAAGTTATATTTGCATCATGAAAAACTAGGTATTGAATGAGTTGCTAAAAAATGTTCCATCTAAACTGGTGTGATGGATAGACAGACAAATGGTTTCATATGCAATCAATCAAGCAACAATCCAATTCTTTCCAGGAAAGCCAAAGCCCTGCTGAACCAGAACAGAGCTCGGCTGTGCCTCTCAGAAGCTGCTCTTGCCTTTTCTGTCGAGCCTCTGGCACCAAAGACAAATTATTAGGAAGGATGACAGAGGAATGTGACAGAAGATTTAGATTATTGTCTACTCTACAGGAAGATCAGAGGTCCTCCTGGTTTCTCAACCTGCACTCATGGTCCGGCCACATCCAGTTCCATACAGGATCTCACCTTGTGCCTAAGGACATGGGACTGGAGCAGGATTGGAACTTTCCAGAACCAGCTGCAGGAACCATTCTCTTTTTTTTGTTCATTTGTGTCTTCTAAAAGAGGTGCTCAGAAACTGAAATTCTGCTCATGGTTAAGAAAAATTCAGTTTAATCTTATTCATGTGCTTGAAATATGTTCATCTCCATGAGGACAGACACCAAGGACCCATCAACAGAATCCATAGGAAACAACACAATGGGGGAAGTTAGAGCTTTGTACAAATGGGGCTGCAAAATGAGCCCCATTTGTTATTCTTAGGCATAAAAAGTTACAACAGATACTGCATTAATTTATCCTAAGAGTTGGTTCCTTTCTGTTTGCTTCAAATTTTGTTTTCTTTTTGTCAAGAGCAAATATTAATATTTTTCTTTGAAAATGAAAATAAATGTGTGAGTTTGTGTTCTTTTCTTGTCATTTTATTTCCATAGCTTGAGAAATATGCTACTTTTAATCTTGTCTCAGGAAAAAGAAAAAAAAATATAAAAAGAGTGAAGATTCTGATATGAAGAATGAAATTTCACTGATAATTACTGCGCATCAAATAGGTGTATGAAGCCCAGTATGTAAAATTCTTTCATCATTTGTAAAAAAAAATAAAAATAAAGCCCTTGAAAAATCTATGAGCTGTCAAGAAACAAGATAGCTTTGCAATTCCCACCCTATCTGCCTTACCAAAGGGTTACTGCATCAAGTAACTTATAAGTTACAGGCGCACATCACTGCTGAGGGAAAAGTAATTTGTTGTAATCATTTTTAATTATAGTTATTCTTAATTATCTGTGCTGTATGTTTAAACATTAAAATACAAACAGTACTGCCATAGCACAGATGGCTGGTGCCTGCTATGCAGACTGTCAAGCTTCATTTAAACACCACCGTCATTTTTCCTACAATTGTAACTTATAGCAATAATGCACTTTCTATGACACATCATATTCATGTTTTGAGAAGAATACCTACCATGAGGTACCTAAACATAGACATTCTGAAGATGAACCCCCATTCTACAAGTTCCTCCAGAACAAAGACATCTGACGCTGAACCCAAAAATCTTGTTCTGAAGAAATCCTATTCAGAAGAGAAAGGCTATTAGATAATTCTGGTTGTAAGCAGCTAGGGTCAGAGTGGTACAGGCAGGGCAGCACCCTCTACAAAAGGAACAGAAGGAAATTGCCATATTCCTCTTCAACTGTATTTTCTTTTGTCTTTGAAGATGTTTCACAAAAAAGAAAACTAGGTGGGAGTTTTGTTCTCTCTGCGCTTCTGCATGTGTCAAATTCAAACGTACTGCTTCTTGCTGGGTTTAGTTGGGATGTTAAAAAAACACTTTCCACAAAAAAAATGTTTCTAAAATAAGATCACTTCAGTGTTAGAGCACCCTATTTTCCCATGAAACCTCAATCATTTCACAGGGATCCTCAACCCAAAAATGTAAAAATAAGTTCAAAATCATGAGTGAAAAAAAATTCAGAGAGACAAATAGTCCTTCAAAATTGAACTCGGGGAGATACAGAATGAAGGAGAAAAATTAAAGTGTTGCAAATTCAAGTGCTCAAGAAGAGATTGTGCCTGATCAAGAAAATTCTTCAAGGAAATTTGAAATGTGTGACTGCCTAAGGATACTTTCTGGTCACTAGTTGGAAACACTCCCTGGAAGAATAAAGGCTACACCATAAAAGATGGATCAGTGAGTGCAAGAACAACAGCAGGAAAGCTGAAATAGTTAATAGTATTATAATTGTCAAATGGTAGAGGAAACTGTGCAATAAAACAATGGAGTACATACAGGTTTGTAGTAGTCTGTTATTTACTTTGCTGCTGTTTCTGCAACTTTGCCATCTTTCTGTCATCAAAATGATACCTTGCTCTTCCTAGAAACCCCACTTAGCTTCATTCCAGCTATTCTGCAAACCACACATGTCACATATCTGAACGATTCCTTCACTTTTATGGACAGGTATTTTCACTCTTTCATTCCCCAATTTTGCAGGTTCTCAACAACACAGGATTTCCAGGACAGAACACTTTTTGGATGATCTAGACAGACATCATTCCCATCTTGAAAATAAAAATATTACATGAATAATTTTCCATGGCAGTACTACTTCCATCAGAGGAGAAAAAAATAGCCAAATGCAAAATTAATTTGAGCAGGGTCCACTTGAAACCCAGGTAGAAACAAGAATTGCTCTGAAGGGCTGGTACTTCCACTAGGGCCCGACTCGATGCCAGAGGTGAAAATTCATTGTGGATAAAGCTTTATTCCCACTTTCAATAGAGAGCTGAAGAAGGGGGCGTGGATTTCATGACAGGTCTTTATTTAACACCACATCTAGTGCAACGAGACAGACTTGCTGATTGCACTCAGGCCCCGCTTCCATGTGAACATGAGCAGCCCAAGCAACATTTAAATGAGCAGTTAGGAACAGTGAAATGTTTCCTGTTTGGGATTTGTACATTTCCATCCACATCACCTTTATTGGAGCCCTGAATGCTCATTATGCTCCTCTGTCAGCATGTTTTAATTAATGCTTGCTCCAGAAGAAAGCCAAGTTCACTCTGCAAAGTCCCTTACTCCATGCTTGGCCTCAGTACTGCAAGCATCCTTCAGTATTTTATGCTTTCATTTGATGGTGAAGTTCTACAAATGGGCTAATTTTTTTCCTAGGAAATGGGCATGTTTTATGTCTCATCTCTCATATGTCATCAAAAAGATATCATGTAGTAGTTTCTGACCTGGTTTGAAAGTCTCCCTATTCCATTATCAATTTGCTGAGCCTCCTACTGCCGCATTGTATAGTTTTAGTGTTAATTTTTAATATTATTTTCATGCATTTTTAAGGTAAGAGTGTTTTTTCTTAACTAGAGTGCAATAATAGCTTCTCAATATTAAATAAATAATGTTACAGTGCTGAGACAATTATGACTTTTTGACAGTGTTGATATATTAATGTTGCAGCTACAGAACCGTGGCTGTTTCCTGTATTTTATGGGCACTTTTTTGTTCTTTATCCTTTTATTTTTGATTTTTAAAGAAATTAAAGTTGCCCAATTGCCAAGACATTTCTCTCAGGTTACTTAAACTTCCAGGCCTGGATTTTTTTTTTTTTAATGTTTTTCTCCTTTTTAACTATG
Organism: Taeniopygia guttata; assembly: GCF_048771995.1. Taxonomy (NCBI): domain Eukaryota; kingdom Metazoa; phylum Chordata; class Aves; order Passeriformes; family Estrildidae; genus Taeniopygia; species Taeniopygia guttata. Next base: position 67,124,392 of record NC_133025.1, read on the forward strand.
AATCAATTCAACACACAATATCTACTTCCATTTCCAAAAGATCTATAACAAGATTCTGAGGGGAAAAAAAATAGAAGTAATGTTTTATGAATCAGTCTCCTTTTGATGTTAGGGAGTGGGATTAAAACCTTTGTGGAAAATTCAACATGGTGTTGTCATAAAACCCAAGTCAGCATGAGACCCCAGGAGGCTTTACAGGTCTTGTGTCCTTCAGAAGACTTTTATCTGAATGAAAAATATGAGTTTGTATGAGTGAAACCACCAGATCCACATCCACTTCCTAATAAACCTTAAAACAAACACACATGCAGGGAATGGGACACATGGGTTTTGCCAAACCTAAACTTTCAAAATAATACTTAAGAAATTTGTTCTGGAGAAATATATAAAATGCTATTTGACATAAAAATTGAATTTTAAGTTCAGTAGAATATCCTAATAACCTACTGTCCTCCTCCCTCCCACCACTGCTTCCATGTTCCTCCTCCAATTTTTTTTTAAAGTGAATTTATACTTTTCTTTAAAAAAAATTTGCAAATTAATTTTCAACTCGATTGGTAAAGATGAGAACAAAGCAGATGTTATCAGAGACATGGGAGCTACATGGATTATTTTAAAAATAATTACAGTAATTTCAATATAGTATCTGAGAATGAAAATTCCAGACCACAGTGGGGTTTCTAAGTTTAATACAGGTCATGGGGATTCGGTGCTCTCTTAAAACACCTTCAAGAGATTTTTAGATATGACTGAGCAATAAATATATTCAATCTTTGCCTAGAAGACTCTACTCAGAAACAATGAGACCACCTCAGTGAAAAGTTCCTATGCATTACTTCCGTGCATCAATATGCACTTTCCTTCACTCATGTTCTCCCCTGTATCCCTTATTCTCAGCCATGCTGACTTCTACCTTGCACTGTTAGTAAAAAAGCTGAATTGGGAGCATTAGGATCTCCCAACTGATCTTTTTTTAAAATATAAAGTAAAGTTAAAAACCACTTCAACCAAGGGTAAAGCACTCTTAGAAGCCACAGACCCTGGCAAAGGTCAGCTTTAAATTAGAAGCCACCTCCATTTGGGGCAGAGGGAGGAGAGCAGTGGGGTGAGTCCAAGAAAACTGTAAAGGAACAAAAAGAATGATAAGAAATAAAAAAAATTAAGAGAGTCAGTAGTTTAATGTTTTCTCTAAAATACACAGACCCACATTACGTAAAAGATGATGCTTTTCTACTCAAGGAGAACACCGTCTACCCATAAAATATTCTGTGAGTGTGGAAAGGTCACAAAGCATCCAGGGCAGCACCTTCAAATGATGGCAATGGCAAAGCCATGTCTTTCCCATTAAAATCAGTGAGGTTTAGCATCCTTCTCCCATGCTGACTGCCCAGTGCTGAGGATCAAAGGCACCAGCTTCAAATATTACAGAATTTACCTGAGAAAAAAAAAAATTTGTTGTTCTTACAAATGTCCTTAGATGTAATTGGCATGTAGTCCACACAAATCTATTAAACATCTCTACCTTCAGACATAGCAGGGGGAGGGAGTTGGGAATTAAACAGCTTTGGTTGCAATAACACTCATTAAGAAATGGGAGGAAAAGCAAGTCTTTAAAAATCATGATTTTCCATGTTCTGGATAGTTATGTCGAGATGAATGCTTGCAAATTACAGTTTACATCCACATTTAGATCAGTGAGCTGGGTTCCAGAAGTGGCATGTTTTCCACCACCTCAAACTGGACTCTAATTTCAATTCTCAGCACTTCTGAAAAATCTTTTTACTTCTTTGAATGTCTGAATATAAACTTAGAACCTAAATCCAAGCAATGTTATAAAATTCAGTTCACATCTATATACCTTAGGATCTACCCTGAAAACCAACCACAGCAGATTTTTTTTCCTGAAGCCATATTAAAGGCTTACTAAAGGTTATGAAGTTGCAAATATTGCACCATAAGAGGTAGTTCTAATTGGCCTGTCCCTCCCTGAGGACATATTTACATACCAATTTCTCAGAATTAACCCTTACAAATTAACCTCTTACAGGAGTCACAGTAGCCAGATGAAAGATTATGACCACACACATAAGTGAATACAAAAGTCATAAATGGCAGAGGCTAATTCCTAATAAAAAATTATAGAGTTTTTAACTTCTTTAACATCTCCTGTCTCAGTGCACTGACCCTTTTTTATAGATATGGACAACCTCAGCACAATGGTATGATACCATAATTCTGCTTTTACAGGTTGGAATGTAACAGTATGTGCTAAAGAGAGATAAACTTGCTTCTTCAAGGTCAGTGATAGGTGTAACACCTAGATCATCTTCATTCCATGTCTAGATTTTAGTCTGAAAGCTACTTTCGTGCCTGCAAAGGCACTGGAGCAGACAAGTGTCCCAGCACACAAATCCTACTTCATTTCTGCCATCCTTTTCTTCTGCTTGCAAACCAGGCTTGACATTGGCAGAGAAAGTTAAAATGTTTCCAGTACACAAGTGCCCAAACTAAGGGCCACAACATTTGGGATCAAAAATCTGTGCCAATTTACATGAGCTGTGGATTTGGCACCTACTGTCTACCAACAGAAAAGGTGCATAGATATTCCATGGCACCTCTGGTCACTGGTCTGATTGCTTAATTGTCATGTTCCTCTCTCTGGTGGGAATCCTGTGCCAATTAAGGAGACTCAACTGTGTTTTTCAGAAATTATTTTTTAAAAAATCCCAAAAACTTAGGCAAAACATCTATGTGCCTCCTATGTGTTTATTTATTCATTAAATGAATCTCTTTGTTAGATATGGTATTCGCTAATGTAGGCAGATAAATCTTTTCATTCCCTTTTTACACTTTCAGTTTGATTTGCAGTCAATGGGGGAACAGCAAACTTGGATTGAGAGGGGATATCGGAAGCCAAGGAAACAACTTGCACACAGTTCATTTTATTCCATTGCTTAAAGCAACTCTGTTTGATAAAAGAGCCATTAAATATGGAAAACTGCACACAACACGCTCAGTGCATTGTGCTGAATAAAAGAGGCAACACGGTGCCTCTCACAAAGACCCATATTGCTTTTTTTCCTCTTTCTCTGTTAAAAGAGCAAAAGATCAGCACATTTCAGGATCAATCCAGACGGGAGAGTCAAGCCCAATCATAACTCTAACTACTAATAAACCTGAACTGCCTATAAAATTGCTGATCAGAATTCCTCTCAAACCTGTAGATGTTCAGTCTGGGATTAACCCCAGCTTCGTACCAAAACCTATAGATAAGTTGAGTTAAGATCAAACACTTACACTAGTAGTGATATTTTCATTGCTGTAATAATATACTGAGGGAGTTCATGCTGGGAAGACTAATTAGTATCCAGTCCCATAAACCTCCAATGAGCACTGGAAACACAGGAGAGTTCAGCAGAAGATGTTCACAAAGAACAGAGAAGCAGAGAGTACAGGGAAGGCTGTGGCGTCTGCTTAAGTGGAAGTGAACCCAGCAAAAATCTACAAGCCACATGCTCATTTTTTCCCAGGATTTTGTTCCATAATGTTCCTGAGCTCACCTTTGAGATGTAACTTGAAAAGCAATGCAGACCATAGAATGTACCACGAAAAGATAACTCATGCATGTTTAATTTGCCCAGCCAGAGCAGTCTGTATTCTTTCATTCCTTCCCTTTTTTCCCCCCCACCTCCTGCACATCCTCCTCCTTTAAATGCATCTCTCACCATCGAGGTCACCAGAAGAAAATTCACATTCAGTATTTGCTTTCTTCTTGAAATCAAGGCTTGAATCAAACAGCTAATACTATAGTTCCTAAGAAAACTTAAGCTCCTTGCCACCAAGAGCTTAGCCTAGAGTTGTTTTACTTTACAGTTAACCCAAAAAAAAGCTAACCCTTGAGTAAAATAAACAAGCTGGAGGCCTGCAGTCCCAGCTATGGATGATCAAATTACTGAGGATTTTTCCAACCAAAAATATTATTTCTTTTTTTTTTGCTATCAACAAATTTTATGCCAAGAGTCATTGTATTTTGAGCACTCAGCAATGGGAAGAAAATGTGATTTTTCTTAACATTTCCTAGACTCTACACTGAAGGAATTGAGTCACCTGGTATCAAATTTGGAAGATACTGTTTTTGAAAACTGCTGTCTTCCTTAGGTAATATTATTTTCACACAAACCTAGCCATACGAGAAGATCTGCAAAATGTGTATTTTCTGACTATAATAATTCCTTTGTAAATATATCTTGTACAGAAGTTACTCTGGACCATTTAATTGAGGTAAATCTGTTAATTCTTTTAATAAATCTTAATACAGAAATTGTACTGTATTTTTTTAAATCCTTACCAAGAGTGATATGACTCTAAGAGCTTTTTGGAACAGATGGTTGGTTCTTGTGTGTGGTGTTTTACTTTCCCTTTTTCTTTTTTTTTTTTTTTTTAATTTACAGCACATACTGTTAACACTTGACCTGACATATTCCTTTGAATAATTATTCTGGTATCCTTAAACCAATGGAAAAAAAAATACTGAGATTTTTATCCCTCTTAATAACCTAAATGTAATTTAAGAAAATGAGAAATGTCAAACTTGCTTGTAAATAACACTAAGCATGATAGGCTTGGGTGTTTTCCTCCAAAGCTCTTGTTCTGCCTTCTGTACATGTTACCTCTTTAGGTGGGTAACTTTAGCAAATAAAGAACTGAACTCTTGTGGTACAGAGCAATCTCAGTAACCCTGGGCAATTTAATTCCTTCCTGGAATTTCCCAGTGCATCACAGGAATGGATCCCCAGTTCTCTTTCAGCTGCTACCCAAGTGAGCAACTGGTGGCACTCATTGGTTGAGGGACAGCTAATTCAATGGGGAAGTATTAAAAGGTACAAAATAAAAAGACATTTTTAACCAATGCTGTGGGATGTTTATAGCTGCTCTCCCAGCACTGAAGTATTTCAGGACTTGGTGTTACCAGAAGAGAGTCCAAAACGGGGAAAAAAAAAAAAAAAAAAAAAAAAAAAAAAAAGGAAAGTATAATGCACATCTACAGCATCTAACAAACCTCTTCACTTACTCCCAGGCAACTGCAAGTATTTCAGTCAGTTACTTTCTTTGCATACCCCATGCTCAGATTTTAGAGAGGTATCATTCTCTTTCCTTCCTTTTGGCTGTGAGGAGCATAAAACTTTGATTTTACAAGCGTGTTGAACCGTTCCTCCAAATCATTGCCAAGAAGAGCTGTAGGTACTCACTTGATATGAGCACACCCAAGGAAGGTTCAAAGGTGCATGAAGTTTCTTTTGCCCTTCTAGACCTGAAGAGAATAAGTATTATTGAGTATCCTCTTACTTATCTCTTCAAGTGCAGCTTTCAGGGGTGTGGCAAGAGGGGATTCACTGTCATGTAATGTAAAAAAATTAGAAGCAAATGAAAAAAAAAAATCACGAAACAAATAGATAATGACAAAATGGGTCTATGCAGGTGAAATGTACTTTCACCTTCTGAGGTTTACCCAAGCTTCAGATCACTCTGAGTTTCATCCTAGCAATATTTCAAAAGATAGTGAACATTGCTCCTATCCATGAAGTTTTAACATCAGTCTCTTAGGTCTCAGGAAGAAAAAACAAAACTGGCTCTAAATTATCAACTTACCCTAAACTTACATTCTCAGCTAAGATAAGAGTTTCCAAAAACAAGCTTGAAAATCGCAACATCCTCTCTTTTGAGATTACCAATTTAAATATTGTGTGGATGCCACAGGCAATTGTTTCTTTTCTGTGAGGATCTACAGTACTTGTCCTTACTTACAGTGCAAAGTTAATACTTACTATTTTCTGTCACTTTAGCACGATCATCTTAACTGAAATTGTAAATATTTTGAATCAATGTAAAATTAATGCATCTTTGCTATATTTTACTTGTATTTCTGTGAGTATATGTGCATATAAATATATTCCCATACGCACAAAAACATTAACAGAGAATTAAGGCTGCCTACATTCATTTCTTAAGTCTAACCCACATAAAAAGTGCAGTGCTAGGCAATCTCATGCTAACTGGAAATCTGGATCTACAGCCTTCAAGGATTATTAATAATGAAGTTGAGATGAGCAACCACAGTCATCTCGGAACACATCTTTCAGCATGTAGACACATTCTCCTCCACAAAAAAAAAGGAAAAAATAAAAGATAAGTATTTTGTGGTTTTCATCAACATACTGTCTTGGATAGATTTCCAAGGGGGCTGGAGGAAGACTGTCCCTTCACTGGAAGTGCCTGCTGTGGTGTGCATGCTGTTCAGCCAACAAACTATCTTCATCTATCCGCAAGACCCCAGCCTCAGAGAAACAGTCAACTCTCTGTGCAATAATATTCAGGCACACCATCTTAATTTTCGCCTCAGCTACATTAATATCTGTTACCAACCCAGGCTTTAGAAAAATACAGAGCTGATTTATACTTTAGTAGAGAAATTAAAGATCAAAAAGATTTATTAGGGTTACTCTACCCTCCCCCCTACCAGTGCATAATCATTCCCCACCGTATATTTTTTATGGTAATTAGACACTCAGGGCTCAATCCTACAGAATGTTAAGTGTTCTGGCCCAGGCCAGCAGAGCGATTAGGTGTGTAAATGCCTGAGCAATCCCTCAAAAGTTATGAGCAGGTGAACCATCCTCTTTGTTTAAACACAGGCTGAATTATTTTCCAAGGTTTCAGCACCACGTGGAATAGACCTAAAGCTTTGTTTATGCCACCTCTGTTTCCCTCAAGTGTCCCATTATAGCAATGACACCAGGAGCAAGACAAGGTGTTGGCCCCCTGCTTTTAGGAGCAACTGGTGCTGATTTTCACTTGACAAGCTTTGCTTTACATCGTGGTACTGCTTAAAGAGTGATCACCTTTGAGCAGAGTCGGTTCAAACAAAACTCCAAGACGCCTCATCAACCACTTGAAATAAGAAACGTGTGTGCGTAAATGTGTGTCCAAAGCACAACTTGTACTAATCCAGTGATATGCTCTGGGTAAGTTACACACAGTTGGGGCTGCCCTTCCAACCCCACCAGGAAATGAGAGCAGCAGACGCAAGGGTAGCCAAATTCCAGGGAGGAAGATGACCAGCACTTCCCTGCATACTGCAGGTACACACACCTTCTTTGTCTTCCTTCACTCCTCATTTTCCTCCATGGCTTGACACAATACAAACCTACACAAAGCCCTGTGCATCATACAAACAGTTTTATAAAGTTCTACACTCTGTAGTCTCGGGTGTGTGTTGGTAGAACAGGACTGAATCAATATGTTACAAGTGATTTAAGCATATGCTTAAATGTCAAAATGTATTTAAATGCCTTTAGATTATTTATATTATAGATACAGAGGAAACATGTTCTATCCCTACAAGAACCTTCTAATATTTTAAATAAACACGTGAAACATATGGCTGACTCTCTGCAGATGTGCATGAAGTTTATAATCTTTAATTTCTATTCCAAACACATTAATGTTTTTTACTTCAAAATGACCTGGGTAAACTGTGAAATTTGCTTAAGCTATTAGGAGTAAATCTGTCACACTGACAATTTCAAGCAGTGTCCTTATTGCTAAAAGGGCATATACTGTAAGTTACAGGCTTAATGGCTATTGCTTTTTGCCCTGATGTGCACAAGTCCTTTACCTTCCCGTTTATTTATTTCCTGATAAGCAATCAATGTACAAAAATAGAAAAGCCAAATAGATTAAGAGACTGGTTCTATCCTGATCTCAGACTAACAAAAAGGGGTTGTTGCCGTGAGTTGCATCAGATCTACTCTGAAAGGATTTTATCACTGAAGATTGAGCAGATCAGTATGAAACAGCACCAGAACAAGTACAGCTCTTAATCCTGAAGGTTAGAGATCCCACATTCTACTTAAGTCATTGACATGGACATATGCAGGGCACTGGAAATTTATGTGCATCTTCTGTGCTACACAAACATTTGACTGCCTGTCCCTCTAGCTGTGGCCTAAAACCCTGTCCTTTTGACACTTACATGTCAGCTTTCCCTTATCCATGAAAACAAAAAAAAACTCCTCATGAACATAAAGGCAAGTGCATGTGTGAGTGTTTGCAGGAGAGCTTTACCCACGTGGACTTGTCTACAATTGACTTTAGCAGGTCACTAAATAAATATGACACTTTTCTTCTCCAGCTATTACATGAAATCACATTAGTGAAAATGGAAAATATAATCCTGTAACACACAAGACATAGTGAACTGTGAGGTTTCAGAATTCTCTCTTCATCTAAGAAAACAGACACATTTCTCTCCAAGTATTCTAATTGCAACATGAGAGGAATTTCCCAGCCCTTGTCACCAACCTTGCATCAAGGGAACACACAAAAATCCTGTGCCTCTGAAAGCAGTTCTTAAAGTCTGTTCTACAATAGTACCCACAGGAATTACGGAGAAGTATTCAAAAAGAGCACTGAAGGTGGGCACTTTTTTAGAGAGAGCAAGTGATTAGGAGTTTATCATGTATAAACCAGGCAAATTTAGACAAAGACCAGGGAAAAATTCCTAACAATGAAGTGTCCTGGAGTGTCAGCAGGGGAAGGAGTGGATGAGATAATCAGTTGTGTCACTTAAAGCTGCACAAAACAAAGTACTTGTGGTGCACTGGCTAGAATAATTCTGCATTATCACAGGGAGGGTTAAACAACTGTTGACCCAGCAGCTCTCCATAATATTTTTCTGATTCTAAGCACCACATGTTCTGTTGGTGGAGAGGGAAGGGTCACTGCTGCAGAAAAAAAAAATTAACATGTGCCATGAAGTGTCAGATGTTGCTGTACATACTATACACAACTGAAAATCCTGTGAGGAAAATAAATGCAGGGCAAATTTGTGGCTGACCTTCTAGTTTTACATGTCACAGCAGACGTAATGGGTTTTTACTCAAATAAGTGTTTTGAAATTAGTGGCTGGCGGCCTGATTTAGTTCTCAATGAAGGCACAAATAAAAGAAAGTCACATTCTCACAAGGCAGACTTTAAGTCATTCCTCTTCACGAAGATGCCTTTTACAAAATGGAAGGGTTTCAAAAGAGAATGCAGAGGAGGTGAAATCATTAATAAATTACAAGGAAGAGAGAGAACCAAAACATGAGACTGGAGAAGAGTTATAAAGGAAACCTGATCACGATGAGTGTAAAGCCTGTCAGAGACAGGCAGCTGAGAGGGGGAACTGCAGCCAGACTGGAGCACTGCACAGGCACTTCTCTCTGCCTGCTGCACTGCCTTGCAGAGACAGACATCCTCTGACTGCTCTGGCCATTGATAACCACATGAAACCTGGGAAGTTGAAGCCAGTTGAGTGCTCTCAGGGTGGCTCAGAGTGGGCTGGAGTCAGGCTGTCTGTCCATTGCAACCCACGGCGTGAGCACCCCGGGTTTAATCTAAGCCAGGGACTTATGGCTGCGAGTATATCACTGTATTGGCGTGTCATATTGACTTTCTGATAATGTTCTAAGCCAGTCGGGTAAGAAAGAGAAAGTGCCACCGGGTACAAATTGTGGCATCAATTCTCTGCCAGACTGATCAATTGAATTTATATATTACCTCCAGCTACGTTCTTCAAATCTATAGTTCCGCTCCCTCCAGTGCACAGCTCACAGTTTAAGTAATTGCAAATACAAATGAATTTTAAAAGGATTTAGCAGGCTTTAAATTAAAAATATGTGAACATTGTTATTTTAAGCACTCTAAATTATTTACTAATATAACCCAGCTGATTCACTTTTCTCTTCTTTTTGTCTTCGCTTGATTTTTTTGATCCCTGGAGCCTCAGCAGAGCTTAACATACCAATAAACTGCAAACAGCAAAATAATACTCTATTTTACCTAACTAAAAGAAGTCTTCAAATTCAGCCAACAGAATAACAGGCTGCAAAATGTCAGCAGCACAAGGAGTTGTTAAATCCTGCATTAGAAACAGGCAAGTAGTCAAGAGACATCAACATGCAGTTGACATAAAGTATAAGTCTGAGCTCAGAAAGTTAAGGAAGTGTTTAGGGGGATCTGTTTTATAAAGGTACTGTGATGATGCAAGGAGGTGACAGGGCTACAAAAATTACTTAGCACAATACCTGGAAGGACTCTGCTTACAAGACAAACTTGCTGAGTCTCATTTACCTTAATCAAACATTGTAGCTGTTTTCTGTTTTAACCACATCTATAAAACACTTGAGTTACAAGATAAGTGTCAAATCAAAATAATAAATCAGGTCATTTGAACCCAGGAACGGTGAGCATCCTCTTGCATTTTTCCATATTTTCTGATTTCAGTGCATTAATTGTAAATTTTTTTTATAAACTCCTTCAGAGACAACAAATGAGAGATGTGATGCAGTAAAAAGCATCTGCATACAGAAATTATGAAATGTGACATCCATTTGCCAATTTACAGAATCAGGTCCACTGCTGCATCATGGTTTAAGCCTCCCTTACATACTGCTACTGATACAAGAACTACAGAATTTGGTAAGAATAATCTGGAAAAAAAACCCAGAAAATTCACCTGCAATATTAGGTTTCCTGTTTACAAAGGTATTATCTATTCCCTGAACAGGAAAATAGGATAAAATTCTGGTTTTCATCTTGCTGGGAAAAGGTATAGGTAACTCTATACGTTTGCCATTGTTATTTTTTTTATTCAATTTGTTGAGTGAGAGAAAGAAACAGAAGCTAATGTGTAAGGATTATAGTACAGTACATAAAAACATAATATTGGGAATTGGAAAATAATTGAAGAAACACTATAATTGTTTCAAAGGAAATAAAGTTATAGTCTCATTATTGGGATAAATATACAATATACAAAATAAATGTTTGTTCCCATTACTATTTTTTTTTATTGTTAAAGTTATGGTATGAGGTAATTTGAGATTACTTTTTCCCAAATTATGCTGCAGTCTTTATTCAGGTATATCATCACAGTCAACAGTAATATAACTAGAACCTGTCAAAATTACTTTTACAGTCAGCATAAGTCCTGTTTTAATACTCCTCTAATTATGGTTTGTTTTTATTTGAAAATTCTGAAGTAGGTGGAATTTTCCTACTAATGTTTATTCTTAGGAAGAAATCTTCCCATAAGTCCAGATTTAATTTAATACAGAAAAATAATTATTCTCACCACTGACTTCCCAAATTCATCTAAATCATTACAGAGATGATTTTGTAAGTCTTTAACAGCAGCTAGCACTTTCAGCTATCCTATAAAACATGGGATGCTCATAATTCCAGTTTGAGGAATTACCAAAAATATATGCAATAGATATAATACTCAGTATTACATCCCCCCCCCTCCCCCCCCCAAATTCCCATTTAATTTGAATGTGGACAACAGATCTGGTGCTGAAAGACAGGGAAATCCTATTACCTCACCAAGGTTTCCATATATCACTAGCACACAAAGTTTGGAGGGGCTGCTTTTTCAGCTTGCTGTCATCAGCTTTCCTTGTTCTGCTCTCCTGGTCCCTCCAGGACTAAGTCACACAGAGCAGTAGAAGGAATAGAAACACTCAGAATCTGCAAGACTGGCAGGAGAGAGTTAAATGAATGCTTTTTAGGGCTTGAAGCCTCAAGTTTAGGGTTTGCTCTTGCTTTCCTGAGTGATTCCATCATGTGTGAGGAATACCTTTAAGGTTAATGTGATTCTGAAATCAATAAAAATGACTTACTAATGGTTTGGGGAAGTTTTTGTACTACAGGGTGTGAATTTACAAGGTTATTAGTGATTCTGCAACAGCTCTCCTTCTCTGCAGTGAGGCACCACTGTCAAAGTGGAGTGAGGTACTTAGATGAAGACTAAGGAGAGGAAGATAGTGTGGGGTGCCTGCATGCTCTGGGTTTTCACCCCAGCTTAACTATTACTCACAGGGGTCAGTTAAAGCACCTGAGACCAGCTCTGCAAATCGTAGGACAATTTCTCATTATTTGTAATAGGTTGTCACATAGAGAAACATGCCTGTAAACTTAAGTAAATACAGATTCAAGTAATTGACAGTTAATTTAAAAGATTTTACTGAAGGAATGAGCTTCAGGATGATGGTTTGGGTTTTTATTTTTTTTGTCCCCCTATGCTCCGAGTTGGAATAACATATCATTTTTTTTCCTTTTTAATATTAAGGAGACTTCAACTTGACCATGGTTATGGAAATAAAGAGTAAAGTAAGTAAGGATAAAGTTTCTAAATGAAGCTGCAATTGCACAGTGGATCCATCCCACAGACCGAAACAAACCAAAAATTCAAAGAGCCCAGTGTTGTCCTGAAGAGGCAGCAACCAGCAGAACTGTGTATTGCTGTCACATCACAGGGCACTCTGCACCAGCTTACCCTGGAGAAAACACTGCCCTCCTCAGATATCTTGTTCTCCCTGACTGAATTCCACCCTTATTGATGTAAGCATAGCTTAAAAGTGATGACTTCATCTGGTTAGCCTGCTGATACAGAAACAACTCACCATGCTTTAGAGACTTTAAAATTCTCCTCCTTCTTTGCCACAAGAATCATATCAGTGTTGCTCCTTCAGACATAAAATAATTCATCTGTGTTTTCCTTACAACAAAGAATTCGTTCAGAGAAAATGTTGAGGAAGCAGCCTGATCTGTCTGGTATTAAAGACTTGTTTGACAAAACAAATTTGCAATAAACACTCAGAAAACAGGAGCTATGCCAGTTAGAATGATAGAAAATCATGTCAAAGAGATAAATGGATCATTAAAGAGAAGGTACTTGAATTTTCATTACAGATCACTATACAATCACTAAAGGTTTCTGAACTTGTCTGGCTTGTTGATCTTGTGTGCTCCTCCTACCTCTAACTATTACACCTAATATCCATATTTTCGCATACCTTTTGAAACCTATACATTTCATCTTCTGAAGGTATCATTAAGAACTCTTTGTAACTATTAGAATTCATGAATTCTGATATGCATTGGCCTCAACAGTATAAAAAACTGTTTAGTGAGTAATAATGTGAACATCATACCTAATGATTCAGAACCTGCATGACATAAGTGATGGTATTTTGGTGAACATATGGATTTTAACTAGAGCTTGGCAGCACAGGACCCTTGTTTATCTCAGCATGCTGGGATGCTGAGGAAACTAAATCAGAGGAGTGACTGAATTCTTACTTAGAATTTTTCTCTTTCTGTAGGCTTATAAGTGAAATGATATTGGAAGCCAAGGGACCCGGGGATAAACAGGAAGTATCTTTCCATTCCTCAATTCTATTAGTGCGGTAAAATTGGAAGAATCATTTTTGCTATGCACCTAATTCCTTCAGTGCAACACAGGTTTAAACACTCAGGAGCCAGCTGCCATTAACACCAAAGCACCATGAACACTATCCAAACCAGTGCAATTAACACTGATTCTCTGGTGTTTCAGATTCAAGGTAAAACACGGATTCACTTCTAAGAAGTGCAGAACTGGCACAATCCAGTCTTGCACAAAAGGACAAGATAGAAAATCACCAAGATGTATATCTAGAAAGCTTTTTACCTTTCCAGTGAGTTCACATTTCTAGTGAGTGGGTTTAACTTGCAGGAAAACTTATATCAGCAGAGATATCTCAATTTAATTAAGACAAAATTTTCATGCAAATCCGTATCTTCTGTCATCATTATGAAAGCAATAGGGTAAACCAGTGATATTCTCAAGTTGTTATTGGAAATTTTCCTGCCTAGAAGAGACCCTGTCTCCCTGCCTGTTAACCCCAAGCTCATGGCTCAACTTAGGAAACAGAACAAATTACCAGAAGGTAATAGGAAACAAATTGATTCCCTAGACCAAAGAAAGCTGTAGTCTGCAGACAGTCTCTTCTTACTACTTACAGCTTTTAAAAGGGGTAGTTCTACTTTTATCCAGTCAGTTATTTTCTTTTTACCTCTTTGTATTAGCATGTGACAGAGATAACACAGAGAAAGAACTGCAGAAAAAATTATTTATCATTAAATCTGGGAGGTACAACTTTGCTTTTGAACCTTCTGTGTAAAAGCCTAAATGAATTGCAAAATCAGCCAGAGAAACATTACATATATCATCAAAATCACATTAGATCAAAACACATTCAATTTTCCTCTCCTTTCTGGGAAAGAGGAGAATTCTTTTTCTTGAGTTCCTTATATTGTGTGAGAAGCTGCAGCAAATCAACAACATTATCAGTAGAACCAAAAATATCCTAGTTGATAGCAGTTGATCTTCAGATAAAATATTGACATTATAACAAATAACAAAAACAGCAAACAGGGGATGGGAGAGCTGGGAGCATAAAAGCATTAGACTTTGATTAATACATAAACTTTATTTTCTCACTAGCACTGGGTTTTAAACCTTTGAGTGGGAAAAACACAGGTGACAACGACTGAGGGGTGTGTGGGAGTCAGAGCTGGGCAGCAAAAGTCCTTGCATAGCAGTGCTTCTACTGTCACATCCAGGAGCTGATCATCGTGTTCAAACATCTCTCTGGGAGAGGGGGAAGTACCAGGAAGGGGTGGAAGGAAGAGCAGAACCCTTAAGTATTGGCAACTCCTAGAATATAATGATATAATGATACTATACATAGTAGAGTGTATGTTGCATTGGGAAAAAGAAAAATAGGTATTGTCATCAAGGCACCAGATAAATTATAACTCAGAAAATTAACTTACTGTCCCCATAATTTTCTAAGCATCTTTATATTCCAAAGTATTGTTTCATTATGAGACATTATGAGATTCAAAATAACTTTTTCCTGTTAATGTTTTAGAGCAGAAATGGCTGCCTCAAGATGGTGGAAGATAGTTGCTATATATTCCCAAATTGGAGCCAAATTTCTGACTGCTGTCAGTGTCAGTGGTATGATTTCCATTGGGCTTGCTCCTCTCCCAAACACATCTTGCACTGCAGCAGCCACTACAAGTGTGAAAGATGAGTCTGGCATCATCACAGAGATATTTACTTCTATTGAAAAGCGGATATTTTATAAGAGTCTTTAAAAAAAGTCAGACACAAAAAAGGAAAAGTCCCTAACACAAGAATAAAGATGATAAAGAAGTTAGTTTTGCTATAACTTTGCTCCAGAGAAATTTTGTACTCTATCAGCTTCAGGTAGACCACCTCCACAATGACAAGCAGGTGAAGCTGGTCTTTAAGGGTCTTAACTAGAAGAAAAAAAAAATAAATCTGGTGTTGTTGCTTAGTACATTTATGTATTCTCCAGCTATAGATCCCAAAGTGTTTATAAAGCTCCAGAAATATAATTATCCCCATTTCATAGCCAAGGAAATTGAAAGGCAAAATTAAGTAGTTTGCTGAGGGCCACGCAGTGAATCATTTGAAGAGCCCAGTTGTTACTGTAAATCTCCACACCTAGGCAATGATTATGCTGCTATGACTCAGACAAGATATTATTCTAGGACATCAATTGCTGCTGTATAACCAGTGTCCTACACTGACTCCTACACACCCTTCATTCTGTTCAGAGGCCTTTTTAACTTGCCTCCATTTTGCTCTGCAAGAATATAGGTGCTCTGCAGAATTCCCTCAAAAATGTCTTTTGAAGGTGCATCCTCCTTTCCAGAGCTGGATTTGTTTAAGAGTCTAACTTAATTTTGCCAGCTAACTGGCATCCATGCTCTGCAAAACAATCCCACAAATATGTTTTTGAAGAGTAACTTTCTGTAGCCACCCACAGTGGAAGGAGATGCAAGTCTGAGAAATCTCACCAAACCTCCATTGACATCAAAATGATGAAGCACAAAAGAATGTTATGATTGCCTGGTGGCTACAGAGTAAAACACCTTGGAGAAATAGATTGAGCTCATTTAGGTTGTGGACTAGTTAATCACTTGTAACTTTATGCTTTGAGTGTACTGCTGCTGGTAGAGCTGTGTGCTATTTCACAAGAGGATGGGAACAATTTTTGTCCAAAATTCAAGCCAACTAGAAACTATGGTAAGTATGACAGCAAGTTAGCTACAAACCACCAAGTTTTCAATGTGATGAACTCGGGTCTCTTGCTGCCCTTTTCCTCACAGCTGCCATCCTGGCTGAAGAAGGACATGGAGGTCAGGAATGCTTGTCTTAAAGACAGATGGCTCCTTGATGATGCTGAAAAAGTGATCTGCTGTTAAACACAAAAATTGGTCCGGCATTCCTCCAATTTGTTTTTCATTGTGTGGCTCAGGTAGGCTTGGTTAAACATGAAGTGCACGTGTCTGAACTCTGTCCACTGTCACAGGTTTTGAACATTTGCTCTTGATAACATCTGAACCCTTGCTGTACATACAGATGTTTCAAAAATTTTGTAGAAGGTGCAGTATTTGCTATAAGGTTTTAAGAGTCTTCTTCTAAGAGGAGGATCTGCCTACATGAAGTACCATCCATGCTAAGAAAATGAATCCTACCACAGAACTGCTTCAGGATTTTAGCAGTCAAATCAGGTCCCCTTGAAAGCACTGCAAAACTAATTCCTTCAAGGATTTTCTCAACTGAAACTCAAATGCTTTTTCTACACTTTTATTTAATAAATTATTTTTAAAAGTTCTTCTCTACATTTTTCCTTCCTTGTTATAAACTTCCAGACTAGAAAAAAAGTGACTGCCATAGTCAAGCTTGACCATTGGTATGCGTAGAAAATATATTTTTTTTTTTCATAAGGACTCTTAAAGAGATATCTGATCTCATTTTAAACATATATTGAGGTTATAATCTATGAGTACTCTTCCAAGCCCTTTTCTGACTCACTGTTTTCAGAAAGAGCCTCCCTAACTTTTCTTCCTAAATGTTCTACTTTGCTTTTGGCTACATTTAAAGATATTTGGCTGATTCTTGGCTCTTAACCAGGCAATTCAAATCAGTTTATAAAATAAGATCATTCTTCTCATAACAAAGACCATCAACATCACCATGTTTGTATCAGCCTAAGGAATACTCTAAGGTATCAATAAAAGGGTTTATGTTTGTTCAGTAAGATTTGTTTTGTATTACATGGTGGGGAGAGGTTTTTCCACTAGTCTTCCAAAGCAAGAAAATTAGTGTCTTGTGCCTACAAAACAACAGAGCAGAGTTGATACCTCCATTTTCTACATTTTGGTAAACTGGCTAAATTCAGTATCATTCTTAGCTCCTTTGAGACTTTTTGGTCTAAAATAATCTAAGGCTGTTGATATGAATATGTTCAATTTCAATTGCTGCCTTACCTCTCTCTTTGTTACAGATGGCAAACTTTCATTTCCATCCACAACATCATATGGGAGGGATACATCCTCCTGTTTCATTCCAAGTGCAGAACAGAAATATTTATTAAACATTTCTGCCTTATCTGCGTCATTATTTATGATTTCCACCATCTGCATATTCAGTGGAACTATATCTGACCTAAGATTCTTTTTGATGCTAAAATGTTTTCAAATTGCCTTCTTGTTGTTTTTAACCATATTGGCCATTGATGTTTAACAGAGTTGTTAATTTATTTCAACAGTTACTTATAAGTCTAAATGTATAACTTATGTCTGCTTTTTCCATTCTTGATACATCACTATTTTCTGGTTTTGCAGTACTTTTTTGTGGCTTAATCAGGACATTTTGATTACTGCACATTTTTGCGTGCAAGTTTATGTCCTTGAACAATTCCCAGTATTCATTAATACTTACTAATTAAAATTTACATTCCTGTTCAGTTATGCTAACTGATTCAAGCTTGGAAAAACTGCCCCCCTAAAACATCTAAGTATAACTACTTGTTGTCATACACAGTTCATACTTTTAAAGTAAATATAATCACATTGTTTAACAGTTCTTCCTATTTGATGGTCACTGGTGGGCAAAATTTATCTCTTTTTCCATCAAAATTATGTTCACTTCTGAACTTCCTTGTGCAAGATGAATCTCCACACTCTGAGATTATCTGCCACTATTTTTGGAAGCTCTAGGGAATTCTGGTGCTGGCAAAACAAAACCTTATAAAATATTCTACAGTTTAAACACTACTATGATAGATTTTTTTTTTTCTCCCCACACTGCAGGAAAAACGATGATAGAGCAGCTCTTCTCACTCTCTCTGTGGATTTTCTTTTTTTTTTTTTCTGTAATGCACACAGGAACCTGTAATTATCTTTTGACTCAGAAGTACCAAGTTCCTGGTACTATTTTTGACTCTTCAACATGCAATGTTTATTTGATGTAGTATTCCATCTTCCAGCACCTCTTCCTTATTAAGGGGGCTAAAAAAAATTAATCAATATCTGTGAGACTCCAGCACTATGACACCTTACCAAGTTTCAGAAATATTAACTGTGTGGCATTTCTTCACATATATTAATACTGCCTCTGCTCACCTATTAACAAGGTGCTTGAAAGTTCATTTAGCAATTGTTTTGCACTCTAATATGCCCCTTATCACTTGGCTTTGTTGCATGTCTGGTAGGCTGGTTGTAATTCACACACAGAGTACATATTTTCTGGAATTTTTTTATATTATTACTCAAATGCACACTTAGTTTAAAGCCCTTCTGGCAGTTTTTCATTGACTGGGATGGCTTTTGCTGAAATGCTCAACAGGATCACATTTTTCCATCTCTCAGGTAAGAAATCATCAACATCCTACATCCTGCTATTTTGAATCTCATCTAGGCTTGACTTCATTGTTTTCCACTTTGATCTAGAAAACCAGAATAAGCCAGTTGTTTTTCTATGCCCTTGAAATATCTGGCAGGGTCTTTCCAACATGTTGTCCAGAAAGACTGCATGAGACTTCCTGCAAAGGATGCTTCCATGGGCTTTTCCCAGATTCTCCTGGTCTGAACTATGTTCAGTCCTCCTTCTGAATGTTAAAAATTAACTGAATAAAGTTAGTCAAGCAACATGGAGGAATAAAACCACGTCATTTATGCAAGTCATAGTTTATCAGGTAAAATGATCAATTATAAATGGATAAAGTATGCCATAATTGCCATGTGAAACAACTTGCAGGCAATTAGTAGACTGAAACACTTTGCCTAAACTATTAATCAAATAACTTCAACTATTGAACAAAAGAACTTAACGCTGCACTTGAATAATTTGCAAATAAGGAAAAAGAAATAGATTTGTCAAATTAATTATTCATTTTAAGTAGTTCAACCAGACCTATCCCTTTTTATCATTTACATTGGTTTTAAATTCTTAAAGTGGTTTGGGAACCTTAAAGAGTAAAATTTGCTATAAATGCTTAATGCAGTGATCATTTATATATGGCAGTGTAAACGTACAAACATACTTTACTTGGCACTGAATTAGGCAGTGGAGACCATAAGAGTGGTTACAGCAGCTTTAGCTCTCAAGAAGAGGTAAAAGCCTGATATTCTGACATTTTTCAGGCTGACTGAAGAATGAACTGGATACCTGCAGTTTGAAGATTACTGCTGCAATTGACCCTCTCGGCAGCTTAAGGAGCCACTGGCAACGTGTCCCCACGAGGGCAAGCAGCCAATGCTGTGCCATGGGCACAGTCCTCAGCCTTCAGCAAGGGCCTGGTTTCTAGAAATGCTCATCTGCAGCTCAGTGCTGAATGTGTTTGTGGTTTGTTTCATTTGGTTTGGTTTTAGCACATATGATTTTAGGAAGTTTTCAAGTAATGACTCTATCCCGTAATACTTGGCTCGCGAGGAAAAATGGGTTCAGGGAGGTAGTATGAACACATTGCTTAGCAAGATGTAAGGTAGGATCCATTTTTTCCTAAGATATCACTGCCTTCTGAGAAATGGAATACCATCAAACACATTGGAATAGCTCAGAGTCAGGCATCCTTGTCCACAGTACACAGGCGCAACTCCACAGGCAGTCCTATTGAAACCACACAAAACCTCACACTTCAGATATTAATGTAATCAAAACTACTTGTTAAATTTAGAAGATTAAAGGTGTTTAGAGACATCAGTGACAAATATAATTTTGAAATCTGACAATTACATCAATGACAAAAACAACCTAATACCATTTGCCTTTTCAGGTGGTTGGGAGTTGTTGTTTGCTTGATTTTGTTTTTTATAGTGCTGGCATTTAACAGAGAGGTTTGATTTTAACTCTGAGTAAATCTGACATAGAATCACCCAGAGGAAATAAAGTACTATGAGGTCATGTTTACAATTACTTTTTTAAGCTCTTTCTGAATTAAGTATGCCACATCTCTCCATCAGCTGCAGTATACTAGGTAAGCAATGCACTATTCAAATGGTTTTTAACAACCAAAGCCCCTACATTTTAGGGTTGAACATCTGTTATCTATTCAGACGGTGAGTAGTCAAGTCAGTATTTGGGTGAATAATTTGCAAATTCAATGCATAGAAAATTTGGTACCAGTGCTAAGGTTACTTCATTTTCCTTGGGATGTTTTGTAGCCAAATGGAATCAAAATTTCCTCACCCATTACTTCACACCAGCCTCCTTCTCTGAGAAACTAAATGTTGGACAGTACTGAAGAGTCTAAAGATGAGATGAAACAGGAGCCATGAATAAAGCAAGAAAAAGAAAAGTGCTTGAGATGTTAGTCTACAAAATGCTATGTTCAGCTCAGTACAGCAGAGACAAAGTAGTTAAAGAATCAACAAAGAAACCCTAAGAAAAGCTACCACTGTTTGGATTTATTCACTATTACAACAGCAGCTCGCAATCCAGTTTCACAAAGAGAGTAGTGCAGTATCCTGCACACAGTGTTGGATAGGAAGATTTCAAAAACCTTTAAAACACGAAGAAACACCTTTCATCCTCAGATATTTAATCTGCAGCATATGGCTTCATGTATTTGCTGTTGTTTCTTTTAAGACCAATGCACACCTGAAGCTTTCCCACTTCTAGTTACAGAACTCTCTGCTGTTTGTAGTGGTGTGGTATCAGAGTAACTAACCTGGTACTTTGGATTGCTAAAGGGAGATAAGCACACCATGACATAACTCACTAGCATCTAGCAGCACTTGGCATTCGAAAGCTTAATAGGGAATCAGTGGCTGCTTGTGTATGTGTGGTCTCTTTGCTATTTGGTCTCATAGTTCAGCTGTAGCAAATAGGATTAGTCTGGATGACTGTGGCAGGAAAGTGTGCTTACACTTCTACATTTATGCTAGATCAAAAAGATATTAATTAGAGTACACTGCAGCAGAGCTCAATGGAACTTGTTCAGTGTCCTTTGGACGAGACCATAAGATTTTTCCATTTGCTGACTTCAAAGTTCATTAACAGCAAAATTGAGCTGTAGGATAGTAGAGGGAACTGAGAACTATTAAAGTCACCCTCTTCTCTCTCCCCTCCATTTTATACAGGAAGGTTCAGGAGCAAAAACTAAGCCTGGACCCCAGGGCTGGACTGGAAGGCCAGAACACTTCCACACTTTGTACCTGTGCCTGTCTCTCTAACAACTCTTGACAGTGAAACTGAGGAATGAGGGATGGGCAGGAGAAGGGAGGAATACTTTTCACCTCACCAGCACTTCTGCAAACCCCATTGAGCAGAAAAGTGCTGCTCTTTAACAGGTTACCTAGACTTTCTCAAACAATACATTTCCCACCTTTTCATTCGGGTTCTTTCTCTAAGGAGTCTCCCCAGAGCAGATAGACTGTCACTGATGGTAAAAGCTATGCCATCACTGACCTTAAGTACAACATCATTAGTCACAGCTAACTGATCCTTGGGTATGAAAAATTCTTTTGTCCCAAAAGAAAAATGAGATTAGAATAGTTTATCCAGAAATTATACCCAGTCTACTGATGCCTCATCATGGTCAGTACAGCCTTTGAATTCAACAGGTTAAAGAATTAATGAGTCCCATATATGCTTCCTATATACACTTTAAACTTATAGGATTATAAAGCTGTAGGTTACTAGGACAATTTACTAACTTGGGAAAAATAAAATATAATTAATTGTTGTGACCACTGTTCTAGGTGAAACCTGCATCCTTCTAATGAAGTGGAATACATGACAAAAGCTTTTGCATATTGTCTGCTGGCTCCCAACATGGTCAGACCCATTTTCAGCTCCTCTAAAATTATGCCTCTATTTTTACATGAAGCTGCATAAGGAAAAGTCACACAGGTTTATTGTGATTCTTTACCAAAAGGCATTGAGTGCTGTCCTGTGTTTTTCTCAGAGCCTGCACAGAGCTTTCCGTCCTTCCAGTGCATGTTAATACACACTCCTGGCAGCTTTTCTTTACTGGCTCAACCATACAAACAGATGCAAATGTCACATACACAAATCAGCTGCACAAGAAATGAGAGAAATATCCTGTTTGAGACCACAGTTATTTTAGCACTCTCTACCCACCTTACTGCAAGAGAGAGGTAGTGGCAGAACCACAAGGCACTACTGTTATGTCTGTTAGAAGTATCTTACTATGCTCAAAGATTTCTTCTCAAAAGCATAAAAAACTTAAAAATAGTATAATAGTATAATTTCACTAAAGGAATAGAACCTCTGAAAAACTTTCTTGGACAATATAATTTGGATGTTTTCAACATCGCTTATTTTATTTCACAACAAACTTAGATTTTATCACATGATTGCTTTCCCAATTATAGTGCAAAATAAAAGGCATCATCAAATAGTTTAATAGGTGCAGAGGAAAATGTAGTTTTGTACATCAAATGATGCAGAAAATAACGTGACAACAACCAAAAAAAAAACTGTGTTGGGATAGAAAATTATTGCTATGGAGTTATTTGTCTTATATCTCCTCAACGGAGGAAAGGGACAGAGAGCCCCCAGGTTTGATTATTATTTTTCTGATAAAGTGTACACTGGGATAAGGGGAAGATTTCCTCTTCCAAGTAGGGTCTGCAGTCCTTTCGGTGAGTGTGTAATCTCAACAGTTAAAAGACAAATCACGTTTATCCATAAAAACAGAAGTCCACGCTTAGGCTGCAGGGTAGGAGATTTAGGCAGAGGCACTGACAGTTTTTCTTTAGAAAACTGTTTGTATTTTCCCCACAATCTACTCAGACACGTACTAATAGAATTTTAAAAGGTCTGTACACATCCACCGGTGCTCAGATCGCATGTTGATAAGCACCTCCCGGTGATTTTCAGATCTCCAACTCCAGCCTGGACCAGTGATTACCTCTGTCTGGCTGGCAATACAGACCACTAATCTTTCTCAAAATAGAGGCCCCCCAACAGCACAGGGTGGGGAGCAGTGGATCACCACAACCCTCTTCCGAGGGCCTGCATCCAGGTATGTATTATTTATGGCCGTGCCTCTGTGTGATTACCTCCAGTTAACTGGAAGCCTCTCGAAAACAAAGGTTGCTCTTGTCCTGCTTGCCATTGGCACCAGGCCCTCCTCGCTCCTGCTCTGCTGTAAGCAGAAATAACAGCCCTTGGTCTAATTAGCTGTCTTTAAGGCAGGGCTAAGTGGGCTCAGTGGGGGGAAGAGCCTTTCCTGAGCCCCTCCAAGCCTCTCCTCGGTGCTGGCAGGTGGAGCGCGCGCGGGCTCCGAGAGGCACTGCAAACTCACTGACATTATGTCCACGGGTTATCATTATCATCTTTTTTTTTAAAAAAAAAACCCTGATCGATCGCTCCCGACCACAATGATGCTTCAGGGCATCTCTCGCTCTGCTGGGGAGTGATTGACCATTGGGTATCATTAGAGAGGGGAGGTGAAGGGAGGGAGGGAGGCTGCAGCAGCAGCACCGGCTCCTCCTTGCACACGCCTCTCCCTCCCGGACACTGCTGACCTTTCACTCAGGAGCCAGCTGGAGTCAGGAGAGATTTAATTGAATGGCTTCCCTCAGATGTGTTTGGGGTTTGGGTGATGGAGGAGGAGGTTACAGCACTGAGAAGAGAGAAGTGGGGGAGATAGGGATGGAAAAGTAAAAGAAAATAAAAAAGCAACAACTTTGGGTGACCTTCAAAGGCTAATTGATTGGCTTTTCCTAGGCCTGGGCTTTGGTTTGCACAGAGATCCTGGCATTAGCAGGGCCAGGGCTGTCCTTCCCTGGGCACAAGCACAGTCCTGAGCCCTGGCACATCCCTTCACCCTCTCCCTGTGCAACCAATCAGGGATGAGCCAAATCAGCCACTTCTGCCCTCCTGGGTGACTCCACGTGGGCAGAACAGGAGTCATTCTAATTTTCTAGGCCTCCTCATTTGCTGGAGAAAGCTCTTGGGAGAGGTGGGACAAGAAGCAAGCATTCCTCTGAAAGAACGCATAGATGCATAGAAATGTGCAGATTTTCTTGTCTTGTTTTTTTAATGTCACATTTTCCTTCAGGTTGAGTACAGAAACAGACGAAAACCACAGAAAAAGTCCCAGCCAGAGAAACCCAGCAATTGTCCTGCTGCTTGCCCTTTTCCACTCATCTCCCATTTCCTCTGGTTTGGCTGCTGTTTTTGCCTGGATGCTGCACCTTGGCAGCTCTGCCCACGCACCTCCTGTTCCTCCTCCTCTCCTTTCCTCTCCCTTCCCTGCCTGTCCCCCTCAAAGCAGACTCCCCCTTTTCCATTTTAACATAACTAAAAAGGAACGAATGGATCTCAGCTGAGTTAAATGGGTGACAAGGGAGATGGAAAGAAGGAAATTCATCCCTTCTTGTCTTTGAGAGCAATTTAATTAGGCCCAGGCCCCCTGTGAGTGGGTAAGGGAAAGGCTGAGGATTGGCTTGTCTGGGCTTCCTCTGAAGGCAAAAGCGGCCTTGGACACACATACAGAGAAAGGATTTTTAAAGGATCATGTAAGAAGATCAACAGATAAGCAGCTAATTTTGTGTACTTAGGGAGAAAATGAGTGCGTTCACTCCCACTGGAATAGCCAGAGTGATGGGATGAGAGGAAGGAAAATGAGGAGGAAGCAAAGGAAAAAAGCTTAAGGTATTTCACCATTACTGCTGATTGCCAAAATTAAAGATTTATACTGCTTGATAGGGATCTCAGCTATGGCTTTCACAGTGACTGTGCATGTGTACATATATCTATATACATACATATATAGATATAGATTTTTCTCTATTACAGCTCAGTTATTTCAAGAATTTTCATCAGAAAACCACTTTTAAACTAATTGGAGTCTGTGGAGAGGAAACCTCATTTTTGGTTCAAATGAATTTTCTGAAAATGTCATTTGATTCGGGAAATATGACTGATCTGCCCGATTTCTTGATAAGAAATGAAATGAGCCGTTGTCCTTCAGGATATCATAGACTTGAAATGGGGGATTTTATGGTTAATGCCATCAGATAGAAGTGTCCTACTTTGAAAGGAGAAGTCCATCAGCCCCAGGGAAAGGCTGAAGACTGAATTTTGTCTCTAAATCCACAGCTGCAGCTAGAGCTGGCACAGAGCAGTGATAGATTTTTTTTTTTTATTTCCCAAGCAATAATTACAATATAAACAGCAATAAATAACAAAATTATTAATAAAAACAAGTAGTTAGTACTTTTTCAGCTCTTCATTTTAATTCAGAATTTTTCCCCTCAGTGATGTGGTCAGTGCTGACCATGGAGACTAAAAATTAATCAACAATATTACAACACCTTAGCTTTTAATTATCTCATGTAGAATAAACCTGTATTTGGAGATGGCTGACTTCCTAGTGTAACAGAAACAGGATCTCTTGGATGTCAGTGTAACCTTGCTAACTCCACTTTTTTGTAGGGAAAAACTAAGAAAGACAAGATAAGTGACTTTCCCAAGGCCACAAAAGGAATTAGTCAGAGAGACAAGAAAGTCCCTCAAAGTCCTTGCTGGAGGGCTGGCACCATTAGTTAGTTTATCTTTTTCATAGCAGCATATATGCAAATAGAAATGGAGTCATATGGATAAAAAAAAAAAATGAGATCAGGGACAAGAGAAAAGGCAAAGAGAGAAAGCCAAATAAGTGTAAGTAAATGTTCAAAAGGGCTGATTCAAGCTAATATTGAAGCAGCAGGTTTTAAACAAGACATCAGAAGGGAGCAAACTGAGTGAGACTCGTAAGTGACTTGGGTAGAAGGCTGCTTTACAGAAGGATTGTTTGCAGAGGTTTGAAAGGCTACAAAAAGTTTGGGTGCAGATTTCCAGGCAGATTTACAGTGTGGGCTTACAGTCCTGGCCCATCTGGCCTCCTGCCCACACTGGGAGCATTCCAGCCCTAGCACTCCACATGCTGTCACCACAGTTTATGGCAAAGGTCCTGTTGACTTTGTGAGTGTAGGGAGGCCTTTACAGAGCAGCAGCTATTTCATGGCACGTTTGATCCAGGAGAGGAGGGCAGGTGCTACCACAACTTTCCCCTCAGCTTTAGAATGCTGCTGCCAAGAAAAAAATCCCAACAGGAGGAAAGAGAAGCAAGGAAAACCCAGGTTTTCAAATTTCAGTCAAAAAATATCTAAGGAACAGGTAGACAGTACGTCAGTGTGATAGGGTTTTATTTTACTAGTGTGGCATCTTGCTAGCAAAAAAAAAATTACCAATTCTTTTACTAGCACTACTAAACTAAATTTCATATACAAGTTCACTTCTCAATTAGTGGCTGGACAGCTTGTTTCTTAAATGCACAGAATGGAAGCAGCAAGATGATGTACTACTCTAACCTTTTCCCTGTTAAATGGAAAAAAAATGGGTCTCTCTGTGATGCATCACTGATTATTCTCAATGCCTAAATCTAAATTATGGTAGAAACATTTTACTCCCCCCAAAACTGCACATAAGTGGACACTTTGCCTTATGCCCCTTCTTATCAGCCAAGACTCCCCAATAATAACTGCAGGTACAGATGAGACAGGACGCAGCAGTGGTCAACAGAAAGAAAAATTCATTAATTTCTCCTTTAAGAGCACCTTTGTCTACAAAGGATTACCCTGCCCTGTCCCTGGTTTCTGACAAGCCTGATCCCTTTCAAGTTGTCATCCACACAAATAACATCTGGGGTTGCTTTTTACAACCACTCTGAGACAGCAGGTGCAAATTGAGTGGGGTAATAATTTCTTAGACATGGATCTGCTTTCTTTTTCCCTACTGGTTTTTAATGTGTATGAAATTTTTTGGATAGTGTGAAAACTCCTGCATGAGAGAAAAAAGCTTCAGTCTCAGTCAGGAGGAAATCGTATTGCAATACATAACTCTGAATCTCAGGCATAAGTATTGCAGATGGAAAAGAGTTATTAGGTCATCTAGACTTGTGCAGGATTGTTCCCCACAGTATATTCCCGAGTTCTAAAACTAGTCTAGTTTTAATTGACACTGGCAATGGGCTTTCCATCATGCTCCTTGGGAGGCTGTTCCACTGCCTGACCTCAGTATTAAGAAATATTTCCTGGTACTTACTTACAATTTTCATTGCTAATTTTGGCTTACACCACCAATACACCCCTCTTTATACTACATTCTGTGGTATGAGGCACAAGCTACCACTGCCTTTCCTCAGCAACAATCTCTGCTTATGTGCACTTAATGTATTCATTTCATCAGGTGGATAAATGCATATGAAATAAAGCATCCTCTAAGCACAACATACATTTGTTTTGTACAGAAACTGCTGAATAAAGAGCAGGCCTGAAAGAATTACACTGGTGGAGACTTTGATGTACGAATAGGTAGAAGAGCAGAAGAGGAGAACGCATAACTCAGCCTCAGATTGCACCCTCAAGAAATCATGTTGAGATTCCCAACAGGTAAACACCTTGACAAATCCTTACTAACTTGATGAAAGCAGTTCACAAAAATATCATAAAAGCACAGAGTAGATAACACAGGAGATGGATCAATTTCTTTCCCTACACTTCCATGGTACCCTGTTCAGCTAGAGATAGAATAATGTTCTAGTACATGTAAGAAAAATTAAAATATATCTAAGAATCTCAGGAAAAAATATGTAGTTACATAGGAAAAGAAATGTAGAGATCACCACGTACAATTGTAGTGCATTTTTTTATCTTTAAAGTGCTGTACAAACACAGCTAAAGGAATAACTGGCTTACTTTCACAGAACCCCATGAAACAGGTAAGCATTATTCCCAGGTGGACATGGGAGCTCATCCTGAGGAATGCCAAGCAGATTGATTCCCAAGACCACAGAGAACACTAAAAGTATTTTAAATGCCACAGTGTGACAACATCTTGCACCCACTTCTAGGCCTTGTCTGTACCGGATCAAAATCCCTGAGGCCACACAAAAAAAAAGCAGTGGCCTTGTATAAGTTCATGCTACCCTATCAAACATAATGGGAAAGTTGTAATGGCAAAATTTTGTAGTCATAGGCTACAGTAGGCTGTGCATCATCTGTTCTTATCTCACTTCACATAGGAGTAGGTAACAACTGTCCTCTGACATAAATACAACACAGACACTAAATAAAATCTTGGAGGCAATATAAACTCTTGATAAACTGTCCCATCCTGCTGATACCCATGAAAGACACACATTTAATCTGTTCTGTAAGTACAATATCTTGCAGTAGATCACTATGTGCCATTAGTGACTATTAATGAACACAGAACCAAAGCTTTAACACCACAGCTCATAGGAAAACGGTGGCTGGGACAAAAAAAAAATTTAAAAAAATTTGGGCGGTGCTCAGAGCTTTGGCCACAGCTATGATTCACCTGGATTTTCCATTGCATCACTGCAGGTAAGCACAAGTCTGCTAATTTTGTTATTCACCCAAGTTGCATTTAGTTGTTTAAAATTCTGGGATTTTTTTTCCTGGTGAACTAGCCACTCAATTACCTCAAGTGACACTTGAATACAAGTCTTCTGAAAATAATATATAGTCCAGGGATAGTGGGAAAGCAGAAGCAATAGGAAGCATTCTTTGCCAGTGGGAAGAATCAAACAAATTTCCCAGCCGTATCAGTCTGTACCTATCTGAGAAGTAGGCATACATAGAATATAGGTATTTGCAACCAAATTAAAGGCATTTTTCTTTCCCTTCCACTTAGACACATCAATTACTTCTGCTGTGGTCACAGGGTAGGGGATCTCCCACCCTGTACACCCAACCTGCAGAATTCCTCTCATCCCTACAATGCTCCCAGCCATATGCTCCTAATGTTGTTCCACAACCTTCCTTCCCCCAACATGCTCCAAAAAAAATAAGCAAAAAACAAATCTTTCTCAAATTCCAAATGTGAGATAATGAGCTTGCCACTTACTGAAATCTAAACATGAGGGGTTAGAGCAGAATTCTGAATCACTGGCTTTAGTAAAGGGAAAAGAAAAATGTCTCTGCAGTCAAAATCTGAAAGTGGTGCCTAGACCACCTACCTTTATCTTTTATGTGGCCAACTCCCAAAGCACCTTGGGAAGAAGAATTCACATAAAAATACACTTCCACATTCTCCTCCATGAGAGTGACAGAAAGAGCACTGTTTGGTCTCACAGGTAATTTTCCCACCTGTGAGATGTTCACTAAACCCCCCACAACCTCCACCCCTGAAGGAGCTCTGCAGTATAACTGGAAATTCAAGTATTGCCCGTCATGACAGTAATGAAATATATGGAGGGGTGGATGAGAAGGAAAGGGTGAAGAATGGATCCCAGGCTGAATGACAGCTTCTGGAACCTCTCCTTCTCTTTGTTGGACCTGTTAAATCCACAGTTAGTGGTGGCCTCAGGGAGGACAGGGCACCATAGCATGAGTCCCTGTCAGGATCAATAAAGCAAGGGATTGAATGCCCCCATTTGGATGCCTGGAGCAACCTATGACCAAACCAGAGGAAAAAATAAGGGAAAGAATGCATTTAACTTATCTTATAAAGAACATATTTTCAAAAATCTAATCTTCTAAGGATCTGAGTAGCTTCAGGGTTTTGTTTATATTTTTCATTTAGGAGTCTCCCTTGGGTCTTTTCTTTGCCAGGAGCACAGTGGGCAAAATCAGGATCTTTGGCTTCCCCAATGTGCTCAAGAACTCTATGGATAATTTAAGCTTTCCTACTGCAGTAAAACAGAAAGTTCATAAAAATAAATAGAGTAATACTTTGCACTCATTCCACAGGAGGCTTGTGCTTCATAAAAGCTACTCAGTGAAACATCTCTTAGAAGTAGGTAAGTGTTATTTTCCCATTTCACAGATGTGAATAAGAGATACAGGATGTGTCAGGACCACCTAAGTCACTGAGGACCATTCTTCAGAATAGTAATTTTGTTTTTCTGGAAGTCACGACTAGTTCACCTTTATGAGACATGTCACTTTGGCACACTTAAAATGTATGGATACAAGTGTATGTTCCAATGGAATTTCCTGCTGCTAACCTCACCTCTCAGAGATGCACGCCACATCCACAGTAGAAGCAAACACACACCCAGACCACAGCCATTCCAATGCAAGGATCAGGATACTCCTTAAAATTGCCAGAGAAGATGCATCAGAACTGAGGTGGTAGCCTTTGAGCTGGAGTAGCAAAGTCACTTGTACAATTTTTATTCTGCTATTACCAGAGTGATGTTTTACATCTCTGGAACAAAAGGTGCTCTCAGCTCAAATGACTTCTGAAAATGGGGCAGATATTCCTTAAAACTGAATCCAGGGTATGCTTCTGATTTCATCCTTTGAAACTTTGATTACTTATACAACCCAGGTCTTCCAAAATCCCATTTCTTCATTTAATCATAAGAAATTCTATCAAAAGAAAGCCTCTGAGATCATCCATATAATCTCAGCAATCACTGCATCAACAGCAGAAACAGAACACGACAATGTTTCTATATCTTTCCTAAAAAGCTGACTTGCCAAGTGATTTTTGGTTCTCTCTGCTTCCAGGTATTAAATTCCATTAATAGGCAGCTAATATATATATATTTTAAGCATTCTTGCTTACTTTTCCATACAAGCAACCATGATATTCTGGATGTATCATCCAATGACAGGCAGCGGGGAAAAGGAGGGTTTGTATGATCTCCAGGAAGATCTAGAAAGGAGAGTATTCTTTCAAGAATAATTCAATATATAGTCAAAACAGTGGCAATAACAAGACATGGAGCAATTCCCTCCTTTCTCTTAATTCTCTTCTGTTATGCTTTTATTTGATAGTGCCCAGTATTCTACAACAGGCAGAAGCTTGCAAAAGAGGAAAAAGTTTTAAAGGAAATTCAGAATATGTCAATAATCAGGTTGGTTTACTTTTTTTAATTGGTACATTCTTCATCATGATGGCTACTTTACAGGGATCTCTCCCAGGAAGCTAATTAAGCCTGAATAATGGGTACCTTAGCCCATTAGACTAATTTTCATTACTGGAGACACAGTGATATGGAACTTAAATGCCATCTAACCTTGTTTGAAACAAGTTTAAAATCTAAACCAAGAGAATTTAATCTGGTAGTTTAATCAAAGTTATCACACATTCAGGAACAAAAGATGTGACTTGAATACTTTTTTGTTATAGGTTGGAAAACATCCTTTCCTAGGTAATTGAGTTGCACATCCAACCCATAAGCCACACTTTGAAGACAGGCTTTAACTCACCTGGCTTTAGATGTCATACTTTTAGATATTTAAAGTTACTTGTCTATGGTTTTTCTGAAGTCAAAGGAAACAGGCAACTCAAGAACACGATTAATTGCATCATTAGTAGGATGGGGAAATTAGAACATGAGAGAGTAACATCCTTGGGAGGTACCTCTACCCTTGTTATAAACAGAATCTAGAGACTTAAGCCAAACATTCCCTTAAAATGCAGTCAGACTGAATCAACATCTCAGAGTTGTCAGTGCCTCATGCCTTTTAGCAAGAATGAAAACAAAGCAGAGATGCTACACTAAAATTTCTGTGTTTCTTAAGTCCTGATCCTTTGTATTCCACTTCCCTGATTTTTATTCAGTAAAGGAGTTGACATGGTGTAAAGTTCATTTTATTTTGAATAATTTTATCTCTTGGTGAGGTAATCTGGCTTTAGTGGTGCTCCTTTAACCTGTTTCTCGCTGCTTCTCTGACCAGCTAAGCTTCCAGTTCTTGTCCTTCCAGGCCATTTTCCCCATCAGCACTGAATCCTTGCTTCTCCTTCACAGTGTTCTCTGCAAGTCCTCTGTCTTTCTTCTGACTATTCTCCTACAATTTCCTGAGTGACACTGGAATTTTTTCACCATCCACTACAAAAAGCAGTCTGTCTCCTGAATGCTAGCCATGCTTGAACTGGAAAGGTGCTTATTTAAATGTCTTATACTATCAACAGGCTGCTGGAATCAAGAACATTTAATTCAATCAAAATATTCCAGGAATACAGGGATCAGTCAAGGTAGAACTGCATATACTTCTATGCCTTATTAAAGAGATTGTCGTGTTCAATGGGAATCGTAAATAAATGCCAAATTATTAGAGTAAAATTATTTTTTAAATTCAAAGATTTAGGAAGATAAATGGCAGGTGTCTATCACTTGAATACACCTTTATATACACTCAAAAATATCTTCATTTTCTACTAAGCGAGGCAGTTTGGTGTCAATTCTAAAGAGGCATAAAAACCAACCAAGCAACAGCAACAACAAAAAAAACCCCACAAAAAAACTTAGCAAAAAAAAAAAACAACCTCATAACAACAATTCTAGCCCTACTTTCGTTTTATCAAGCTTTGTTCTAGCCCACAGCCATTAACAAAACACAGCAGCAGGTTTCTGGCCTTTATTTCCATCTCAATGACCATGTTGGTAGGAAGCATGGTGGAAACCTCAGAAGGAAGAAAGCCTCAGCTCCTTGCAAAACACCAGTTGTCCAGAAATCAGCAGTGCCATAAGTGAGATCTGGATAGCCCAGAGATTTAGGGCAGACAAAGTCAAGAACACAAAACATTATTTCTCCAAAGGACTTCTTTTTCTTTCACTTGAAGATCATCTTCTTGTCCCTAATGTCTACTACCATCAACAACACCTTCTTGGAGATGTATTGGTCATACCCAGCATCTTTCAGAGTCCCAGATAGATTTCTCTTTTAAAATAATTCAGTATTTGGATAGAATAAAACAGACTTGCTGCATCACATCAGTCACATACTCCACTCATTCCAAAAGTGATTTCAATGAGGTTATACCAGTGTGAACGCAAAATTGGTCCCCCGAATTTTGTGCAGTCTTGCAAGACCAACAGCAGTGAACAAATACCAAAATCTACATCAGGATTAGATTTCAAACCTCAGCCCATCATTCAGTTTCCACCGGTCCAAGATGTGCAAACACTCAAAAAAGGCTTTATCACATTCCCTGTGATGCAAAATGCATATTTTTTTTCCAAAAGTGTTTGTAATTATGTAACAAACATAATTATGTAAGTGCTCTGAAGTGTTGTAAATTATGTGTTTGTAACTATGAACTACCTTTGTCAGCAGGTAGTTCATAGGTAGTAATAAAAAAAAACCCAACAATAAACAAGATCTCAAAACCAGTTAAGATTTTCAATTGTGCAAAGACATTATGGGATGGCAAAGAGAAATACCACAGGCATAAACCTCAACAATGACGGCTTAAAGAGCAGCACATAATAACAGGATTTGCTAATGTTTAAAGTTTACACACAAAACTGACTACCAAATGAACAAATTGGTTCCTCAGAAATACCCACTTAGGCAGCTAAGGCTATATCTTGCATATATCTACCCTTGCAACATTGCCAATCTCTCTTATCGCTTCAACTGTTGTAGATCTACTAAAATTTAAACCAATTTTAAGATGACAGACATGATACATCATAACTACAGTCTGTGCTACAAATTCATACAGGTTGATCCATGTTTCTGATGAAATAACATTTTTTATTCTTAGCCTTACAGAAGAAATTGGTGGGATCTAGGTGCTTTTTATGTAAGCACTATATTAAATCTTTCCAGATGTTGGCAGATTCTCTAATGTTTATGAAAGGCATTCAATGGTCAATCCTAGAATATGCTAATGCTGTCTTCCCTGCAAGATTCTGTGATATTTTGATAACTACCTAATGAATAATGTATTGGTTTACTGTGCTAATTCACCAATTATCAAGATTATAGTCAGTCTTCTAAACTTAGTCTCTGAAGAATGTTGCAAAAAGCATTTACAACACAGACATTTATGTCAGGGGGAGTTGTATGGACTCTCCACAGGTCAAGACAGAGACAGAGACTTTTTTATGGTGCATCTGACTGGAACCACAGATGTCAGCATTACTGTGAGCCAAACCACTGTTCCTGCTTGCTGTCCACCAGACAAATCTTTCAGTGCCTCCAAAACACAAGATCTTCTGCAGTTTAGGAGCCACCAGTCTCTCAGCCAGATTTTGCAGATGCACCTGGTCCTGCACCATGACAGTTGGCTTACATCAAGTAATACTGATAATATCTGAACTAGTTAGGTACATAGGTCTAAAGAACTTGCATCTTAAAAGAAAAATAAAATAGGTTTCTTTGACTGGAAGATGTTGAGGACCTGTTTTTTTTTCCTTGTTTTCTGGAATATATGCACAGCATGGTGTTTCCTTGCTATCAATACTATATTGTATGCACTGTGAAATTTAGAATGACAGCAGAATGGTTTGCATTGGAAAATGCTAGCTGAAATGTACTGCAGAATCTGTTTTGCTCATTGCTAGATCTCCTTAAAAGTGCCTGGGATGTATTTTTAGCTTTTTTCTTTTTCCTTCTCCTTCTTAAAGAGAACATATTTGTTATGTAACTGGCTATTTTTTGGTTGAAAAATGATGTTTTGTCGTTTTATAGAAATATCGGAAGGGGTGGGGAAGGGAAGGCAAACATCCAACCAATATTAGCTCTGAAGTGCTGGGTAATTGTACAGGGCCCTGGGCAAAAACAAAACATAGATGGGCAGTAGTCATAGCACATCTTGTCTTAACTTGTCTTTGTTAGTGTAAGTGAAAAGGTTAATGCTGTTCAATTCCGTCAATGCAGAATGAGGCACTGTGGCACCTTTGAAATCTAAACTTAGTCACAGCACAACTGATGTGATTCCTGGGAGAATCACATTATTTACAAGCTAGTTTAATAATAAGAATGCTGATTAACCACGTGCTGGTGTATTAGATATATATTTTAAAAAGGGAAAAAAAAAAAAAAAGAGAAAACCCCAACAGATTGCTTTTAGTATGCTTCTCACAGGGTAAAGCTTTGCTGCTGTCTACCAGCAACATATGGTAAGGTCTCAGCCACCTACTAGCCATAAGGGCTTAATCCTACTAGCCAAGACAGATACCAGGGATGGATCCCTGCAAGAGTTTTGAATAACATGCATGGCAGTTTAAAGGAATAAAGCTCCCTTTAAAAGCAGAATAATTAATGATGACTTAAATTCAATGCCAATTAAAAATGTCAGAGGCTGCTTCTTGACTGCCTTGCACTTTGTGTAGTCAGTTAAATTCAGAGCACTGTGTGTGTGAGGAAGCTGCCAAATTGTCCATGTTTGGCACAGACCTGGCACGGACATACATGGTGACACAGGTGTAAGTCAGGGAAGAAGCAGATCCTCAGATTTTTGGGCCACGGTCTCATCA
Organism: Taeniopygia guttata; assembly: GCF_048771995.1. NCBI lineage: Eukaryota > Metazoa > Chordata > Aves > Passeriformes > Estrildidae > Taeniopygia > Taeniopygia guttata. Next base: position 67,159,845 of record NC_133025.1, read on the forward strand.
AGCAAAATGCCATCCCACTTACCTTAAATTAACTAAACCATAAAGAAAAAGCCTCACAATAAAAGTGAAATAAATATTAGTCCTGACTCTCTGCTATTTCCTTATTAATAAAACTGATTATTTCTTTGCTTTTCATTTTTCTGTTTGTCTTAGCAAATGCTTTTGGCCAATCTATCCTTTAGAGCCAGCACATTAACTCTTAATAACACAGAGGCATTAATCTCAGGAAGTACACAGCAAATAGGTATGTAATCTCCCCTGTACACATCTCACCTTCTAATAGGGACAGAAAATTGGGGTTTATTATTTAAAAGTCTAGGTCTTGTGGCCAAACTGGTGCTCCCAGCATATCAGTGCTGCTAACTTAGCTACTGTTCATGACTATAAGTATTCATTATTACCCAGCTCAGAATTCAGCAAGCATGCTCCACACCCAGACAATTCCTCAGACCTCCCATTAGCTTCTCTGTGTCTTATCTATCTGATCCCAACAAGCAGTGCTCATGGAGAAAATAAGAATAACAGGTCAAATGTCAGAGTCCAGGACATCCCTCTGGATGTCCTGGCTGTCTTGAGACCCTGGCAGGGGGCTCAGAGACCTTGGCATGAAATCAGAAACACCTGTGGCTTCGATGTTAACCCTTGGAAAAAACTGCCAACTTTGTATGAGGAATTACAAGCCACAAGGGTTTGAGTAGTGTGGTAGTTGAATTAACATAGGATGGAAAAGTAGCATTTTGGGGCTTTTTAGAATGGGGTTCAAAGGGACAAGATGGAGGGATTTGGGTGTGTCCTAGCCTTCGTATTCTTGTCCTCCTTGTCTTGGTGTGATGGTGACACTTTTCTATTGGTTTAAGGTAGAGACACACTGTCCAACATAAATGATAGATATTAGCACATTATTGTAAACGTAGTATTAATGTAAACACTGCCCTAGAGAGCAGACAGAATGCCACGGCCTCCTTGCTAGAAAGAGCTCAGCAGGTCAGAGAAAGAATTTTATAGATAAGGAAAAATAAACAAACTTGAGAAGCCAAACCTACGCATTCCAGACTTGTTCTTTGGCTGTGTGGGCTGGGAAACAAGGACTTTCCATTCTTGGGGTCGCCTCGACACCCAGACCCTGAGAATCAAATATCCTCCAGTTCCACTCCTGCTGACTGCAGAGCTGGAAAGATGGCCACAGGCACACCTAGCTTGCATGGGGCCACCATGACACTGAATCTGCATGATGCCTCTGGCTCCTTTCCCAAAACTCCCCTCTGTGCCAGCCTCCATGAGGCACAGACAATACAGAAGGCCACTGCTCTCCTGCTCCAGTGGTGGTGCCTGCCTTAAAAAATCACAAGGTCATGCAGCCTCCAAGCCATCTATAACTAAATTTCTATTCTTAGTCAGCTCCACTCTGAGCTTGATTTCAGTTTTCAACATTTGAAAATATGAATATATAAAGAAACAGAGCCAAAGCTGCAGGTATGTTCCATATATTGCTAAGGATTAAAAGAAATTAAAGATTTTGTCACATACCAGCAGTAAATCAATTCTACTGCCAATCAGCCCCTGAAATACAATCCACTCTTTCGAGATCACTCATTTAGGGATGACCACCTTTAGAATCAGGTGTCAGATTTCCAAAAATGGTTTCAAGAGGTGGAATCCTGTTAAATTTTTTCAGACTAAATGTATCTAGACTTGAGCACTTTAAACAGTAAACTCAAACTCTGACTGCACACACAAAATCTCCAGAAAGTGAGACCTCCAAAAGTGAAACCTCAAAAATCCAAAATCTATTTCTTTTCATTCTACCTTTGATTCTATTTTGCCTGCGTATTATTTCAGAGCCTTTTATTAGCAGTAAATTTATGAGCCACTGAATTTTTTTAGGTAAAAAGCAAAAAGTCTAAAATGCTGCCCCCTTTGTTTGTCTCTCAGCAAGCAGAAGTTTCTTCCACAACAAAGGACCACAACCTCCTAGTTTGGTGCCTTTCCCTGGTCAGAGTAAGTTTTTGTATGACTGGAACCATCCTTGCAGGTATGCCTAAATTGCTCTTGGGACTATTTTTATATGTGTTTTCCTGCTCCAGGAAAGAAAGGGAGCCAATCCCATAGGGAAGGACCTGCCATATCCATAAAAATTGGGAGCCAAATTCTGATTCTCACTTGTATGAGCAAGCAGATAACCCAGCGTGACTGGTATTCGTGAACACACGTGTTCCCAGAGAAAAGCAGTCCTGGCCTCTTTATCATCTGTACATGCAACAAGGAAGAAGGAGGAAACAGATTATCCCATAACTACAGAAAAGAATTGGTATATGTGTTCAACATCAAAACAAAAATTGAAGTCAACTGATGTATCAGAGAACTGGAATGCGTCAGAAGCACCTTTCAGACTTCCACCAGAATTCTTTGCTCAGAGAAGAGATTCTGTCCTCCTGTTTGCTACCAACATCTCTCTAAAACAACTTTAATTTCTCTTGCTATTTAATACATGTCACAGCACTTGACAACACTCATGATCTGTACTAATCAAAGCCTCGGTAGCTGCTACAGCCTGAGCAGGAGTATAATCCTTAAGATTCAGTCCCCCCTCAAAAAAGAAAAAAAAATGGTGGTAGTTTGCCTGACAACAGGGTAAACAGATTATTGTGTTATTGCTGGCTGATTGCCGGAGTTATTTTGGAGCTCCATAATTCGTTTAAAGAGATTTTTGACATTTATGAAATGACTTCTATAATCAACTGACAGTGCAATATCCTATAATTGTTCAATTAAAAATGACTACTAGTGCATTCATTTATTAGTAGAATCAGATAATTGTCTTGCCACTAAAGAGTACTTCACACTTTGCGCATCAAATGAAAATGTTTGAGTATAAATCTGTGGCACAGCAGCTAAAGTCCCAGGGATTTTTCAAGTGAAGGTGTAATTATTACAGGCCTCTGAAGTAAATATGGTTTCATGTGATAATCTTTAAATGGATTGCCTGTGTCTTACAAGACACACTTCTGCATAAACTGCCACATCTGGCGGGATGGACACGAACAGGTTTGCAGCAGCAGGTGAGACTCCTGCGATTCAAAACAGGGTCAACTTCAAAATTAGCATCTAAGTCACAGAGCTGATCTTCCTCCCCTTCCCCTCTCCTGTTACTGAGAAGGCACAGTTCTGCTGGAGGAAGGCAGCAGGGAGTGGGTGCACAAGTAAAACAGTTTTGCAAAAGAAATTAGACTGGAACTACATGGCCTCAGTCACAAATGCACATCGAATACCCTGTGCTCCTGGAAGGGTGATATTCAATCAACATCTTGATGGAATATCTGGTGATTTTTAGATCTGTTTGAAGTCCACTTGAGGTCACTGAGCACCTTGAAACAATTTTAGAATAGAGGCTTTCTCTTTAAAATTGAACATTTTAATTCACGTTATCCAAGCTATCTGCTAATCAAAATCACAGATCAATTTTTCATTAAATAATAAAAAAGCTTGGTAGATCAAGTAGGTAGAGATCGTATGGAAAACCGTGCAAGCAAATCACTGAAAGGCCAGGAACAGCAGCAACCCTTTCGCAAATATAATGATTTTTTTTTAATTATCTCTCTGTTTCTAACGACAACCTTCCAGAATCCTTGGCTAAAACTCACAATTTATATTCAGATAATAATAATTAAAGAAATCAAGTGCAGAGTCACCAGATGGAAGATAATACTTAATTTGTGGCTGCTACAGTATACTATTCAGAAATGTCATTTCAGAGTCTCAGCTGAGCTTAAGCCCTGCTCTCCTCTCCCATCCCTCCCCCACCAGACACTAGTTTGATGACAGAACATACCACTTCTTCACCTTGCACTTGAGCTTTTCTGTATTGCCATTACACCCCTGATCTTCAAATGCTTTAATGAACCAATAATTAACGAGTTATTTCTTGTGCCGTGGCTGCACCAAGTGTTCCTTTCCCTGTGCTCCGCACGGGGAAAGCTGCAAAGTGGGGAATTCCTGCCAAATTTTTCGCTAGCAGTCCCAGGATTAGGGGGAGGGTAGCTGGCTCCCATCTAGAGAGCATCAATGGGGGAGCATCTGGAGAGCACCTCATTTTCCAGCACGGCACCAATTAAAACCAAAGCTGGGATGTGGCAGAAGCCAGGCTTCAGCCAGGCACCCCTCCCTCAGCAGCCTGGTGCTGCCTGGGCACACACCAGAGCCCCGTGGCACAGCCCAGCCAGCCCCAGCTCTCCCCTTGTACACTCAAATCACAAACCCATCCTTCCTCCTGCTTGGGGGGGGGCAAAAAAAAATTAAAATCAATATTTCTCATAGCAGATCAGCTCCCCACAAAGCTTTGCAAATGACCCACCAAGGATCTACGCTGCTTCATCAGTGGCATTTTTCTCCTCATCTTATCCCCCATACCCCTTTTTTTTGTTGGTGTTTGTTGTTGTTTCAAAACCATTTTTCTGCGCCTCGTACGGATTTCAGAAAGACTTTTTGATAAAGACGGTCCTGGCAGCTGGATGATAAATATTATTTTCTTAACCTGCCTAGCTTTGTCAGCCACCTGCAAGTGCAGCCTGCCACGCGTTGGAAGCAGCTCATTAACTTTCCTGCAGCTTCCCAGGAGTTTTCCTTGTTTTCTTTCACCTTGGGTGTGTGCTGCCTTCTCTGCGAACAGTTAACTACGCGAGCAGGCCGAGCGGGCTTTGGCACCGCGAGCGTAGCACGCTTCAGGCAGCCTCCCTGCTAAGGCTCAAAATCTCTCTTAAACACATTAAGCAGCCCATTTTGGATTGATAGTGCAGTAATTATTCTGCTTCACCCTAAAAACCATCCTGGGGTAATTGGCGCAGAGGAAAATTACCCAGAGTCCTCTGCCACCTGGTAGTTAAGGAACGAATCCAGGGAAAGATAAGTGAAGCAGGGAAAAAATCGGCACTTATTTGATTTTAATCTCACCACTTTGCAAGCATTTAAATTGCCTTAATCAGGTGGCTGGCTCCCAGCCTAGCTGGTAATCTGTTATCAAATTTGAAACTAGATTTTTTAAAATGTCAGTGTAGGCTGAGAATTGAAGTCTATTAACAGTTATGAGCCTCCCTCCTAAACTTCCATAATCTATGTATTAATGATCCCTTTTACAAAGCTGTCAAATATTACTTTATTATAACTATATATTAGTAACGTCAGTGTAAAAGCAGGATTTAATTATTTATTTTTTAAAGATGGGGGGGGAACCAAACCCCATACACACACACAATGCTGACATTCTTAACACTGAAACCCGATTTTTCCGAGGCAATAACTTGAGTGTATGGAATAACCTTGATAAATGTAATTGAATTTTTCTCTGATAAGATTAACTAGTGGTAATTGTGAATGGGGAAGGTCTGACCCACTACAAATGAGATGTATGACGAGCTGAAAATAATCAATTTTTTTCCTTTCTCTTTCTCCCCTCCCTGCACCCCCCCCACCCCCAACAAGATAAAAAAAAAAAACCCAAAAACTGAAATAGTAATTTTGGGCCTGGCAGGATGAAGCATTTATGTCTGAAATGTTTTTGTATGTGCTGATTATCTGCTATCTTCTCAGTGTGTCTAATTGTGCTGAGCTCAGTTTAAAATGAGATCAACACATTTAAACCCCAGAAGGCTTAATTAAGGGAGGGACTTAATGCTTTACAAAAAAGGGGAATATATGCCTTTTGAGAAATGTACTATAAATTCTACCTGCAACTTCCCTGACTAGAGTGCTCCAAAATTTTGTAGTTTATTAAATTGTTCTGAAAACAAACAGAAAAGATGGAACTTTACAACTTATAATTGCTGCTGGTGGTTGAGAGCTGCATTTTTTTTTTTTCCATGTGCTCTTATTTCAAGCTGTCCTCACAAAGGAAGCACAAAATGCAACACACAAAACAGGCTGGAGAGCTCCAGCTTGGGAACTCTTCAGCCCCACACAGCAGCTTTGTGCTTTCAGAGTTGAAGGCTGCATGGAAAAACACACACAAAAATTCAGACAAAGCACTCCCCTACCTGGCATTTGTTTCTGTTAAGCAGACAAACTATTGCTGTGGAAATTAAAAAAGGGTGAGGGGAAGGATTAATTATTTTTAGTTATGTGATAAAAGTCAATCAAGTATTCTTTGAAAATAGTGCCACAGTTCATTTTTTTTCCTTCCTCCCTCGTTATCTTCTAACTCTGACCATTGAACTTTAGTGCTGTAGATCAGGATAAAACACCACTGACAACTGTGTATTCATATTCTCTTCATTGAAGCCTGTGTAGGTTCTATGAAAGACTCTTCAGAAAACATAAAATCTACCAACAATGAAATTAATCACAAAGTACAAAAGAAAAGCAGCTGGCATGCAACTACTGAATAATGCAAAATGTGCAGATTTAAATTACATGTCACCGTTAATGTATACAATATATCTATATCTACACACACACACAGTTGTGCTATAATCAGTAAATAATTTTTCACTGTCTACAAAATAAGTATTTTAATTCACAAATAGTATATACTGAAATTGCATCAAAATTAAATACAGGATGAGTTCATCATGATTAATGTTGCTGCAGTAAACACCAGAAGGAATTAAACTCAATTGGAAATGGTTGCAATTTAAAATGATAGTAAAATAAAGAAAAAAAAGCCTTTATATGGGAGAAAGTTTTAAGTGAAACCAGTAAAATCTGTCAATACCTCTGCATATTCTTCCTCTAATTAGTCAACAGAATCAAATACATTGAGGAAAGAAGGTTGTTTGTTTCATTTATGTGCTCATTAGAACATGGATTATTTATAAAGGAAACACGTGTAAAACTATAGGAGAAAATCACTGGTGAAGCCACTATTGTCATACAACTTTTTGGGGAAATTATAGTCCTGGAGACTGGTATTATTTTTCTTTTATAGAAAAAAACTTCAAAAAATTAAGTAGAAAACTGGAGCCCATAACTAGTTGCCTTGAATTCTGAACTTTGCTAGCTCCGAGTTTCACAGCCATATATCCTTGAGAGCAAACAAGAACCCAGTGTACTTTATTTCCCAGCTTTTGACAACCTTTATTATTTCGTTTATCTGCTATTCATAGCGAGATGTAAACATCTTACTTCCCAGTGTGATCCTCATATCAACAGTGGGTCAGTTTAAAATATTGGGAATCAATATGTTATAAAACATCAGCCAGTACTAAAAAGACAGAGGTAGAGCAAATTCATTGAATGTCAAATAAAAAATAAACTAACACAAACAGATAAAAAAATGTAGCAAGCTCATAAATAAAAGGACAAGGAATTAGAAATATGTATTTCTAAAACAATGACTTGACAGGGAAAATGCCCCTACACTGAATACTGAGCCACTTACAGCAGGGAAGATGACAATTTTCTTAAAGGTGCAAACAGAAAATAAAGAGTTTAATACATATATCTTAATTTAACAGAAAATTTACATGGTAATAGAGCTCATTACTATTACTACGTGATGAGAGCAAATAATATGGATGGAGAAAACTTGTTTCAGATTCAGCTCATTGTTTAAATTTATTGGATTGGATGTTTCAGACTGAGGGTAGAGGTGGGGGACAACATTCCCAGCTTAATCAAACAGGCATCATGGACATCTTGCAAAAGAAGAAAATGAACCAGGCCTCCTGCTGTTCTTTCCCCTTCCCAGGACTTTTTTTCTAGTCAATGATAAGTCTGTATAATCAGAACCAGTCTAAATTTTTTTTTTTTTTTTTGGCAGAACAATTTTCCAACTAAAAAAAAAGTAATCTTAAATTTTGCAGGAAAATGCTACTTTACAATTCGTTTGTTTTCAAAGCTAGGGAGGTCCATACTGGTCATTCAAATATGTGGTTATTGTTTTCAGAGATGTAGTGATATTTTGTTTAAATATAATAATTTTGATTATTTGAGAATTTTACACTAAGTCATTTTAACAGATATTTAATGAAATTCTGAGATAAATATATTTACATGTTTTACCTTCTAGAGCAACATTCCGCCATGAGCAAAATGAACTGATCAGAAATTAACCAAATTAAATTATGGACTACAATTTCACATTTTTGAAAAACTTATTTCAGAAGACTCATTTTTGTTGGTTTTTTTTGCTAACAATCTGAAACAAATGTTATCAAACATGAATCTTTTTTCTAACCAACTATACCTGTGTTTTCCCCATTCTCAAATAAGTTTCAGTTTTCAAAATACAGCTAAAACAAAGTAACCAAGAAATGGATATTGAGACTTAAAGAAAAAGGGGGATTTGCATAAGGAGATGAGGAAGAGAGGATGAAAAGGGAAGAACTGGAATTCAGAGGTTTGGGTCAGAACTTCCTGTAGCTTACAGAGTATAAAACAATTTCTGGCATCCTTCACTACCTGTGAGCCTTGTCTCTACAGATCAGCACTGGTATATAGCAAAATAAAACACACCAAGATGCAAACTCAGCTCCCTTATTCCTACAACTCCTATGCAACATTTTTCTTCTTCATCGCTTCATTTACCTTAAACATTTAATTGTGACTTACTATAAAGTTTCAATAATTTTTTGTTTGGTTTGTGAAATTTTGGCGTGTTTCACTTAAAGACAGCTTTTTAAGTGGCAATTCAAAATAAGGCATTAATTTAAAAAAGTTCTCAGTAAAAGAAGTTTATTTCTGAAAAGAAATTTTGCATCAAAATAATTATAATGTTTCTAGATCTTGCTGTTTGTTCTCCCAGATTCCATGCCTCAGTTTGTCAGATTCAATTCAAGTTTGCAAATTGATACATGTCATACATTTCCTTCTCTATAATGTCATTTCCAGCCAGACAAACAATGATGGCACAAAAAGTACAGATCATCCTTCACTGGAATTGATCTCCTGCACCTCCTCTCTCATTTCTTTTGAGGAAAGTCCGCAGAAACAGCATTTTTTTCATTAATTGCCTCACTGTAAGCCCTCTTTATTTGGCTACCTCCTTCTTCTATCACTTAATACAAGGCTTTTTTCCTCTATGCAGAAGTGTTTGCACAGAGCCAAATCTCAGTTCAGCCAGTGCTCTCACGGGTTCCAATGCTTGGTCTGCAAAGAAAAACTCACACAAACCAAAGATGGGACCAAAGTTCTTTTCACGAGGTATTCAGCCCTGTTTTTGGATGTGACCTTGCTCATTCTGGGCCACAAAATCAGCCAGGATGATTTTGCTCCTTCTGCTGGGCTAGACCTGTTCTTTCTGATTTGATTCCTTCTCTGGTTTTGGATTTGGAGGTTTTCCAGAGGCGGAGAAGGGTTGAAGACAGGGAGTCTGTTTACAGCACATTGAGTCAAGCACTGCAGTGTGATTATAGTCCTAACTTTTTACAGCATGCCCACTGTGCATAGAAGCCCTCCATCTCCTTTATTGACAGTTTTAGAATAGCATCTTTTCCATTCAAACATAACACCAACTGCCTTCCAATCACACAAACACAAAACAAGCTCAAGTTCTGGTGGTTTTCATCACTTAAATGTTTTTTAAGAGATTTTTGAAACCAACAGTAAACACCAACGAGGTAAAATAACAAGTTATTTAAATTTGACTTGCAAAGAGATGCTTGCTAGCCTCTGAGGACCTCTTTGAGATGTTGGATCCTGCTTTGGTTTGACCTGACAAGTCTCCGATTGCAAAGCAGCAGCTCCACCACTTGAAATAGGAAAGAACAGTTGAGATATAAAACCAATAAAAGTGAGATCACCTTTCAGTTTTCCTGACACTAGAGGGCAAGCCCATTTTAGGTAACGCTACGCTGGATGAAGAACCTTAAAATATATTTCCTTAACAGCTAGTAAACTGTGCCAACTCTCAGTCACTTGGGTCTCCTCATGGACTTCTCTGGCTTCCAGTGTAGAACAACTCTGCTCAAGCTGATGGAGCTAAGAGGGCTAAAGAGAGCAGTCATCAAACCCTAGATCTTAAATAAAACTCTCAGCCCTCACAGGGAAGGCTGTGATATTGATGATGGATAGCTGTAAGCTGCAGTCTTAAGGACATTTCCCCTATTTTTACAGATTTTTTTTTAATTTCAATACCCTAGACTCATAGTATTTCTTGGAAGAATACTGATTACCCAGTGGTCAGCAAGACAGATACAGGATGGAGAGGGAGATGTGAGAAATGTGTGAGGAAATATTTTCCCTCAAATTAATGCCTCATCTCACCATCTTTGTCCACTAATACAAAGTGAAAGAAAAACCTTGTTTAACTCATGTCTCTCACTGCTTTCTAGACTCCTTCATGGTGTCTTCCTCTCTACTGGAAAAATCAGACACCACAGCTCATTAAGCCAGACTTTGAAAGATAAGAAAGCTTATAGACTCCCTCACTTCTCTGAGGTTAACATTTCTTTAATAGAAGACAATAGTCTTGTGGTTAAGCCACAAACTTGCTGTCAGGGGACCTTGGTTACAATCCATTACACACAGACTGGAAAGCCATATTACTTATCTTGCCTTAACTACATTTTAAACAAAGCCAAATAAGTTTGCTTTTCCACTGGATAAGGCAAGGGTAACTGAGTCACAAAATGGATGCGGTGTTTTCTGCAATGACAGCCTCCTTGGGATAATTTATTTTTATTCACCTTTGGTGCCAAAGGAATAAAATAATTTTTTAAAATTATTAATCACAGGAAAAATTATCAATAAGATGAAATTGCAAATTTATGTAACAAAACTAATATAACAGCAAATATTGAAAAAATTTAGAGAGAGGCTATAAAATCTGTCATCTATACATGAATATAAAATCAGTCATCTATACATGAATTTAGAAACTAAGTTGCACCTATTTTCCAAACATTTGGCATGCAGGAGTGAAAATATTTAATTTAAGAGATATCTGGGTTTTGCATCATTTTAGTCACTCAAATGAGTGGTCTGAGGGATTTGTAGCCTAAAATCCCTCAGTCCAAAAGGACACAGCTCTCCATTTTCTGCTAAGGCACATGCAGTCTATATGCAGACAGCCTTTGTGACCTGTAACCCCTAAAATAGCACTAAACAATTGGGTTTAGACACCCAAGCCTCCCATCTTTCTTTTCCCAGCAGAAATATTTGGAAAAGAGAGTCAGGAAATCGGTTCTTATTTATAAGCTACAGATCAGGACAAAATTCACCCCAAAGTTGAATTTACTACACTTCAGCTAAATTATCCAGAATTATACATGATGCACTAATATGTATTTCCCATGTCACACCTATTATCAATTATCATCACACAGAATAACTACTTTGCGTACAATAACATTTGCAAACCTTGTCTGTTTTCAAATACAACAGACTCAGTTTGGAACTCAGACTCATATTGGAGTATCTCAGTTTAATGGCAGAGTGCTACAGTCACTAAGACCTTAAAAACTAAAGCAGGCACAGGATAAATGTGTACAACTACAACTGAGAACAGTAGGAGGTAATTCCACTATCTCACTTCTGAATTGTGCAAACTACTCTGAGGAATGTTCAGTTAAGACTTGCATAACGCTGTATCATAAATAATTACAGCTTAACTACAGTTGGCAAATAAACTCACAAAGCATTTGCTATAAAGCAAAAGAGCTTATTGCAAAAATTTTGCTTATTCACCAGATAATTTCAAAACCGCCAGCAACTTGTCATACACTCCTTAACAGATTTTGTAGAACAAGGTGGGTTTTCCATAACACAAAGGTTAAAAGTATGTGAAACGTAACACAAATAGTCGTTGGAGCTCTCTCACTTGGAAACAACTAAATATAAAAAATTAACCAAATATCAAAAATTTGGAATCTGACAACACATTTTGCAGGGTAGGTTTTAGACTAATACAGCTAGAAACAGTAGTAGTGCTGTCATCTCTGATGAGTTTTGTAGGAAGTATTAATCAATTTGTCAGCAGAGTTGTTGAGAAAAATATTTTTGCAGTTTCAGTATAAGTTCCTCCAACTTTGTCACTCAATTCAAGAAAAGATCTCAGCATTGCTTGTAGAGGTTTAAAAAAGAAAAAAAATCAGACTTAAAAATTTACCTGATGAGTAAAGCTTCCATACACTAGTAGGTACAGGGTGATATTTTGTGCATTTCAGACCAACTATGATACTTTCCATCTCTTATTTTGAGTGTAGTGCCTCTCTTCATCATGCCATATATTGCTGCTGCTTCAAATGATTAATTCGCCATGACACCTCAACCTGAAAGCCATTTTCATTTTCAGCCCGTGATGCCTACACCCTGCACATAGCCACTGAAGTCAGTGTGATGTTTTTGGGCTAGTAAAGAGCTTTCACTACTGAATTAGTGCATTAGAATATGATCTGTAATAGTTGCTGCAAAAGCCAGCAAAGAAAGCAGAAAACCTCAACTTTTAGGTTCTGTACCAGTTGTGAATTGCTCTACTGTGGCATTATCTCTGAATTACAATGCATTTGAGGTAAACCCTACATTTGTGTTTGGGGAGGAAACTGATGTCCATTTGTTGCTAGCCAAATAATCAAGATGCCAGAGAAAAAAATCTGCCACAGAAGTATTTCAGAGAGAAGAAATCTGTGTTTGGACCAATGTTGAAGTATTGCAGGAGTCTGAACTTCCTGCTGCTCTCCATCTTCAACTATGTTTCTGTGCAACCTAGATTGCCTGGCAAGGAGGAGCTGTATTGGTTTGTCAGAGGAATTGTATGGCTCACATGTATTTCAGGAGAATGAATTCATCTGGATTGAAAAGATGAATTAGACTGCAGAAATCCAGATCTCCTTGTGAGTATATGCTATAATGGAAAAGTACCAGATCAGTATCTATTTTGGTATTTCTTGTCTAAAGAAATAAAAAAAAAAAAAGTAAAATTCTTGTATTATTGTAGATATGCTGAAATTTCCCACAGAAATGGAAATACCAGAACATCTAAGGGGCCTTAATACTGGTGCTTGACAGAAATTATGCTGAGAGTTCCTTGAGACAGATTCTATTTGCAAGCTAAGTCTGTCTGCACATACAAGCTCAAATAGAGTTTTGAGATCTTTAAGGTATTGTTCTAAAGCATCTATCCTAGATCACACATGACATGCTCTAGATGGTCTAGCTAATATATAAACAAAAGATAAAAGGAGCTCTCCTATCTCTTTCACCAAAAAAACCCTAAATTGTTACTTCTTAAGACTGTTCCTTTTGCTTTCATTAGAAATTTAATTTATTGTGAATAATAGGTTTTCATTCTAACTCCTTAGATGCTGATGCAATGCAGCTATCCCAGTCTGAAGTGCAGCTCCTAATTCCACTTTCTGTGCAAATTCAAAACCACCAATAGATGAAGTATGAAGCCACATCAGCAACTGAAAGGCAAAGCACAATTCTGGAGACCAATTGACCATTCTGTCTGTGACCTGTCTGTTCAGAAGCAAGCTAACATAAAATCACCTCAGTCCATATCTCCAACCCCAAAATTGCCTGTAGCACCACTTTTGATAACAGCAGGGAAAGTGTCTGGCAAGAAGCTCATTTTTCTTGTTGGGGTGGATATGAGCTGGGTAAAAGCAAATACACAGTCTTGTCCTCTTTAACAGAATATTCACAAAAATAAACAGAAAATGTTGGTAAGCCATGACACCAACTGGGCTCTTCTTTAGTGGAGGAAGAGGAAAAGTTTAGAAGCATTTCATCCACTTATGAATCAGATCTGTGTAGATGCCTTTTCCCTTACTTCACAAGTGCTTCCTTTTATTTAAACCAGGCTTTACCTAATAGTGGAAGCTGTGAGGTGCACAATAATCAATAACTATTATAAGGTAGATTTGCAAACTCATCAAAACTCAGAGACCCAAAGAACCACAAATTACAAGAAAACACATGGAAAAAGTATATACTTCACAGATCAAGTTGGCACACTACAAAGATAATAGCAAACACAAAAATTAAACAAGATTTGTGTGACAAGATAAATTGTGGAAGATAAAAACTCTTTACAATGGTATTCCTTAAACTTTTTACTCTATAACAGCTAAGTTATAGCTGGCAATTCAGCCATTTTTTACTCTACAATTACACATGAACAAATTCTACTTCAAATTTATATGCATTGGCACCAATTTGAAGTATTCAAAAAGCTCTCAGCAGCCACAGATTACAAAAAAATGTGTCTTTTCTGAAAAGCAAGTCACCTCTTCAGATAGCTAAATGTGGATATGTCTGGCTTTCACTATTCATCTCAAAAATATCTATTTGCCACTTACAAAATATTTTTAGATGAGAGACAATATTGTTTGGAACCAAGTTCTGTAGTCGAGGTAAAACATGGAAAGTGTTAAACACCAATATTCACTGAGCTTCCTTGCCAAAAATGACACCCTGAAACAGGTGTTTAACAATAGAACAATGATGTCTTTCATCAAAATGGGGTTTCAGAGGCACAAGTTACTGTATTTTTTGAAATCACATTTCAGAACTCTAACATTTCCTGTGTCTGTGGTTTTAGGGAACTGGTCTTACAAAAAGGAGGGAGAATATTCTTCAGCCAAGGTCATACAAATAAAATGTTGTGAAAGTAGCTTGTGAAGATCAGTTTCCAGACTTCAAGTTTCTCTACTTCTCCTAACATGAATATTCCACTTATGTCTATAAAGCATTATCAATAGAAGTATTAAGACCTTCACTGATATAAAGAGTAACAAAATGCATGGGTTTACTCCATTTACAGAGATAGTAGGGGATTTTTTTCTAACCCAACAGAAAGGAGAAACTGCAATTCTATGTAGTAAAAGGACATAATGCTATATATAATAATATAAAGGTATTGTCAAGTAAATATTAGGCCTTGACTGCAGAAGCAGATTGTGCAATTCCTCAATATTGTAATTGCCAGCCTTATTTTTTTATGCCTGAGTAAAAGATTGCATCTTTGGGAAATTTACAATTTGCACTATTTATCGAGACAGTTCCAATTCCTTTTTTGTTTTCCAAAAGTACCTATTTTTTACCTGTGCTGACCAGTGCAAAATCAGGCCCACTAATGTTTATAAAATACCACATTATTGTTAGATATTGAATCCAAATGCAAGCACTGCAGCTTCTAACAGATAGGGGCTTGATGGAATCTGTCTGAAGATTGCAGGTGTCCACATTGTCTCTGCACCTACTCTGGTAATAGCCCTTGACACAGAAGACAAAGAGCTCAGCATTTTGTAAAACTTTCTCAAGCTTTGACATTTTAACAAGAGCATAAAAAGATCTCTCTTGCCTTTAATTTCCAGGTTTATTATGAGCTTAATAATTACAAACTCAGAGGAAATCCAGGCAGTTGCCTATTAACATTTAAGGTAGTGATGTGCTGCATAGATTTAACAAGTGAAGAATAGAATTGATGCAATTTCTTTTTTTGCCTAGACCTAATGTTTTATCTAGTGCATAAATAGGATGCTAAATGATCTAGAAGGCTAAAGTGACTCTGGCAAACACAAGCAATCCTTCCCAGCTCTTCAGCACAGTGATAAAATCGCTAGTACCTCTTGCAATTCCGTAAAAAGTTTGGTCAGTAAATCTGAAAATGCTTCATTAAGGTGGTAAATGTTAGATACAGAGAGACACATAAAAATCAATAAAAATCAGTGGGTTAGTGGCAGGTCTGGGAGTACGACCAAGAGCTGTAGAGAAGCACTTTGTCCTTGGAAAAGCTGCCTGAGGAATACACAGAGGGTTCTGGGCAGTAGAGACAAGCCCAGTAGAGATGGACATGACCCCAAGCCCTGTGCAGAACACACCTCCCACGGCTGCAGGGGCTGTGGGTGACACCCAGCAGGTGTGGAGGGGACAGGCAGCAATGCCTGGCACCTCAGCACAGGCAGAACCAAGGCATGTCCATGGTTTGCTGGCTCTGGCTGGGACAGGATTGGTGACTGGAGCTCCACCAGCAAGGGGAAGGAAGATTTCCTTCCAGCAGAATTCCTCCCACCAGGCTCTATTACTGCAGCACAGTGTGAGGAAGGATGGGTGAATCGCTTTCTCATTGCTTAGCTGAGAGCAATTGCTCTTCTATGTTAAAAAATGAATTTTCCACTTAAAGATTCATAACCCTAAGAGGAAGTTGCTGTGCACATGCTTTTCTGCTCTCTGTAAACAGCACACAACAGGCTCCTGTGTAAACCAGGACTCAAGATTTGGTCAAGGTTGGGAAGGTATGTACTGTACCCTAACTTTCTTTAACAGATATATTATTCTATTAGATGGAAATAGTACCAGGGCAATTCACCCCCTCCTGGCTTTCCTATCTATGTGTGAGCATCTTTGAGAAGTGGGATTAGAGAGAAACCTGCAGGCATATTAATAAATAAACTTCACATGCTGTTTGATATTAAGTAAACATACCACTAAATATTTCTCTAGGGGCTTGTGATCTCATAACCCATGGACTTCTAATTTGGTTACCTGTGACATGTGGTTCTTAGCCCCAGGGTTCCACAATGAATTAATTCTAAAACACTTTTTAAAGTTTAACATCCTAAGATAAAATAAACATACGTTCTTGAAAAAAAACTTGCTTCACTTTTCTTTATAGGTAATATGAAGTGCTACTATTAAAAATGAAAAATTAAAAAAGGAAAGATAAGTGGGGATTCTCAGCCAGACACATGATCCTGATATAAGTGAAGAGGATAGAACCTATCCTGGAATAAGGATTTGCCTCTGGATCAGAGAACTCTCCCTTCCCAGAAACTCTGTCCTCTGTCACTATAACAAAAAGAGTTCTATTTTAGGAAAACATGTATTTGTCCACATATTCATGTTTACAAATATTCTCAGTCCTTTCTGTCTACCTGTTTGCCTATTTATCCCTCATTATAGAGGATGAAAATTTACTACTGAAGCATGGTTAACGAAAATAAAGTTTTTGGGGCGAGGGATTTTTTTCCCCCTTTAAGTGCATCTTAATTTTGCAAGTGTCTCTGCTTGACAGCAATCAGACATCCTGGGCTGGATATTTTCCAGACTACAACTTCCCATAATGGGCCGTGGTCTGGAACTCTCACTATTACAGATTTTTCTTTCATATGACAAGAAGCTGTGTGGAATCCCAGGAAATGCAATTTATCTAGACTACCACGGGGAATGGAATGTGAAACATCACCCTCAGAAATTACAACTGAATCCTAAGAGTGATGGCAACATCAAATTTTCTGAGTTTGGTTAGATTTTTCCACCAAAAGACTTTTTCTAAAACAGATAGATACATCAGATTCCCCATTCCAAACAATTTTGCTTCAGAGTGACCAAATTAGTTTATTTAAGCTCAGTCTTCAGTAGCTTCTTCCTCTGACAGAGCAGAAAATTATTTTAAACACTCCTTATAATCAATAAAACACAAATATGGGAAGAAAACCCATATATTTGCCTCAGTTTCAATTTAAGTTCATGACTGCAGAATTAACTGCAAGAAGCTTATAAATAAAGATTTTTAACTTGGAATAAACTGATACAGTGAGCCCGTAACCTTCACATGACAAAAAGTAGGAACATTGATATCTACACTTGAAAAGAAAAATGGCAAAACAGGAAAGGAATATCAAAATTATGGAGCTGGTAGTAAAAACTTAAATAACATTTTTCAGTCACAAGCAGGGTATATAAAACAGGGTGTTTGATCACAGGCCATCATTTTTACCTCCTCAAAAATTATTTTTCTATTTATTTGAAGTAAATCTGGGCTAAAAGTCATCACCCCAAAAACGTGTTCCATTTCATTAAAAAAATACAACCAAAAAAACCCAAAACCACCCCCCCCAAAAAAAAAAAAAAAAAACCAAAAATGAAGACAAAAACCCAAGCAACCAAAACCAGTGTTCAGCATGCCATGAAAACTGATTACTCTCATTTGAAAGACACTTCAATAAGTCAAACTTCTAATACAAGTCTTTGGAGCACCTTTTTGGATGAGGACACTGTAATGGAGCCTATATTTGGTTTTCTTCAGAATTTATGGGGTGCTCCATGCTGCAAACTCTAGTTCATCATCATTCTATATTTTTTCTTCCATTTTGATGAGGCTAAGTGACTATTATCACAGTTTTTCAAACTGAAAGCTGAGGAAACAGACTTTGAGATGGCAAAGATCACACAGGACAGGCCAGGAATAAAAGGGAGATGCTTCATTGGCCCAGTGAATTTAGCAAAAGGCATTCCTGCTGCTTGAGAGAATGCACATCTATCTCAAGATAATAAACCTTTTAACAGCACATGGATTAAAATTTGGCTGTTTGTGAAGATGTGTTTTTCCCAAATTTAGGATTTAGATAGGAAAAGACTCCAAATACTTGACACATTGTATTCAGTTCCAAATTTTTAATTTTTTTAAAATAAAAACATTCTCCACAAATGTAACTGGATTTTTTTTGTGGAAAAGAAAACCTACCTAGGGCTCTAATCATCATTAGCTTTGCTTCTGCATTTCCTGTTTGTCAAGATGGACAGTCTTCCAAGATGAGAGAACTCTGTCATACATCTCAATAGTTGATTATTTTCTACCTCAGCCTCATAAAGAAAGTAAAAATTTCCTCAAAAAAAAAAAAAGATAGATGAGATATAAATGTATACATGGCAGAATCAATTTTTCTTTTAGCTAAAGGGCATAATATACAGCAGTGTGTCTCCTGCTGCTGAAGGGAAATTATTGTAACATCATTGTACTGTCCTATGAATGAGAAGCATCAGAGAGCTTAAAGGAAGGGATAGTTAGAAGGGAGAGACCAGGACAGACAAAACTGTACTTGCAGTGTGGACTGGAAGGAATTGGAAAACATGACAAATTTGGTAGATACTTTTAAGGACTTTCCTTGGAACACAACTTGCTCCTCTGTCATTTGAGTTAAGCTAAAAATGAAATTCAGGCATTGACAGCCTATTTTAAAGGAAATTTGACTATAATAAAAAAATCTTTTTAAAAAACTTAACAAAACCAACAAATAAAACCACCTCATAACAAACCAAAGATCAAGAGTGTACTAATGAATTCCAAAACCAAACCAAACTTTGTTCTTTTTGGACATCTCTAACAGGCAAGTTTACTAATGGCCCCTTTTGACCATTGCACTGCCCTCAGAGTTTTTCCAGAGACAATTCATAACTACTAAAATCTAATGAATCTCCAAAGCTGCACTTTCTTGACTTATTACATTAGCAGGACCTCTCATCTGATTGGGCATTTCGAGAGAATCACAGAATTCATTAAAGCAATTTACTGTATAATGGTAGATGGCTAAGATAGATCTCCACTAATGAGATGAACATTAATTAAATAAATTGTAGAACAGAAGTGAACTGTTTAGCCAAGTTAAAAAGCCTTGCAAACAAGCCTCACACTACAAGTCTGAATTCTGTTCAACCACACATTTTTCTCAAATGAAAGCACAATTTTTTTTTAATTGTTGAATTATATATTGGAAATGGAGCTCCACAGGAAATGTCTTTAGTATCTTTAGTATCAGCAGAGTTCAACTACAAAGGGAGATGGCCCTCAAAAGAAAAAAAAAAACCAACCAAAAAACCAAAGCAAAACATAAGTTTCAGAATGAGGTCTCCCTCCTGGAATCTGCAGGTTGATTTAATGCCCCAAATAATGAGCAACTGCACCATTACAGAGGAAAATGTAAAGGGAAGGCTCAAGTCCAACTTTCAAAACACACCTTAGTTTTACATTATCATTTCCTTTTCCAATACCTTCTGCCTATTACCTAAGCATCAACCATTTCTTTGGTATGACACAAAATAAGAGATAATGATAAAAACATTATTTAATATCTGGTTTAGGTTTTACAAGATGAACTCCCAAGGACAGTGTTTACTTAAACTGATTCAGTTTTTTTTTTTATTTTGTTTACATGAAGCAACATGAGACAACAGTTTGGACAATACGAAAACGCAAGTTTTTTGTTTCATAGGGCCCATTTCACACTAAGCACCTGAAGGTGAAGAGAGCATACATCTGTTAGAATTAGACTACAGAAATCAGGGATTTTTCCTTACACACCAGTATGAGATTTAAAAAATACACACCTATAAAAGTCACTCACAACCCAGTGGTAGGTGGGTTTAAATAAGAAACAAGGTGGAATATTTGTTTCTGAAATATTTCAGAAATAGGTTTCAGAAATATTTCCTTTGTTATCTCAGTTTCTGAAAACTGAAATAACAAAGGATAAAGGAAGAACAGAATAGTCAAAACCATAAGGTGTCCTAGACACACTTTCAACAAAGAATTCCTTGGTAGAAATTTAATTTCATTCTGAAGTCCCCAACATTTTAGAACCTGAGTCAAGTCAATGTGCGCCACCCTTGATTTTCAACATGCATGATGGTATTATGCATGCTTTGACTCCTTCCCCAGCAAGTTTTACTCCCTCAAAAGCCTTCTTCTCTAGCCAAAAAGGGGAAAAAGCAACAATGCTCAGTCCTGAAACTCTTCATTATAATCAGTGCACAGGAAGTTCCTGTACAACAGTTGACAGCTGCTTGTTCTGAAATGTGTTTTACATAGATCATCACACAGGAAGATGTGCGAGGCCAGCCAGGTAGAGACTCCCCCGGACTTCTGCTGACAGGCAGTGATGTAAAAGAGCAAAATAATGCGGTATAGTCCTGGACTGGGTGTGATTTTGAAAAGTGAACATCCTTGTCTGTTCAATGGAAATAACATCAATCAAATTTAGATGAGTCAGGACAATAGTAAAAATAAACAGGTAAATAAGACAGTTTTCCATAAAAGGACAAGTCAGTTTAAATCTTTTTCTCTGAAAGAAGTCAGAATTTTTCATGAAATGTGCATATAATTATGCCTAACTTTATCTCAGCCAAAAAACCCACAATATTCTCTTGATCCTAATAAAGAACTTCCTCCTCCATTTTTCCCCCAACGGTTTTATCTTAAACTACTGTGAGAAGTTTCAGTAAAGAGATTTTTTTTCCTATTATACACACACACATAGCAGGAGACATCTTAAAAGTTATCATAATCAGTCAATCATACTGAAAAAAAGTTTATTTACTGCATGCATGCCTCTAAACTCATTGCTCTCCTCAGAGCTCCTTCCACCAGAGGATTGAGACACCAAAGTTGTAAGAGGAACTTATTCTGACACTGCCTGTTCTTTGGATAAATAGAGGGCTCCAGAGTTGTCAATACAGCACTTTTGCTACCCACTCGATTCAGCGCAAAATAAATGAGGATATTTTCCTCTTGCAGCATGTATTAAATCCCATTAGCATTAATGAGAGCTACACGTGAGTTTGGCAGGGAGCACACACAAAGTGCAGAGCGGACAGTTTCCAAATTCTCAGCCCTCCCTTATATCTTTCAGCCATCTTTTCTCTGTGAAATCCTTACCATACAAAGTCCAGAATAAAAAAGGTAAATCAAATTCTCGTGCATACTGTATGTTAAGATGATGGGTTGGGGTGGGGAGGAGGGGAAATGTGAGGGCCTGATGTGTAAATAATTCCTGTGCTTGCATTTAGCAAAGTGCTACCAGTTAAACTCCCAGACAGCACTAATACAGTAGGAAAGCTTTGAGTTGGCTGAGCAACTTTTCACAGCACACTGGTAAAATAATAAATTGTGCTGTGACCGATAACATTCAATAATTTCTGACATATTGCTACAGCCACTTTTTCTGCAGTATAAAGCTCATATTTCTCTGTCATATTAGTAATTTCCATATTGCTCTAGGAGTTAGTAGGGAGAAGTACACCACAGTAGCAACAAAAGGAAGCAGACTTACTTAAAATAATAAAAAAATAGAGACAGAAAAAGCAAAAAGGTCAGGATTTTTTTTTTAACTTCCACAATACACCAACAGATGACTACAGGGGAAAAAAAAAGTACAGCAGCTGCTACAACATTGCTTCATTACAGACCCAGCAGAGTAAGAGTCGTGGATCCATTTTGCCTTTTTCTTGCTTGATAATATCACTAAAGCATTAATGGAATCCTTACGCTCCATTGCTATGGTATGAATTTATCTACAGCATATTCTTTATTGGTTTGAGTACAGATATGTTATTTTTCTGTGTATGGAGGTGGGGAAAAGGGGGTTCTCTGCATTTGTTAAAGAAAAT
Organism: Taeniopygia guttata; assembly: GCF_048771995.1. Lineage (NCBI taxonomy): Eukaryota > Metazoa > Chordata > Aves > Passeriformes > Estrildidae > Taeniopygia > Taeniopygia guttata. The sequence continues at coordinate 67,181,943 of NC_133025.1, forward strand.
ATATTCCTTATTAATGGACTATTGGTGAAGAAAAAGCAAACTTTCATACAAAAATAAGAGTATTATTTAGGTTAAGTTACCCAAATGAGTGAGAAATTAATTTGCAACTTAACTATTAGGCAAAACTTGGTTGACCTGGACTTAAGTTATACTTCCAGTCTCTATTAAAACTAGCAGAATACCAGACATACTACTGTTGTTATTGCTGGAAAAAGTATCCTTATTTTATGAGAATTAACCTTTTGAACTAGTTATTACCACAGGATGCCATTGTCCTCGTTTGATTACAACACTGCAAACATTTTCCAATTATTATCAACTTCAAGTTTTATTTCTTACCATATAAAAATACGCGTTGAATAGAGGGTAAGAAAGTCATTTCTACAAAGTTTTTAAATCTTATTTTTGGCATACATAAAAACTTATTAAAAAACACATTAGAATCATTATGATCATGCTTTCACACAGAGCTCTGGGGAGTGTTTCCATACATCAGGTGGAAAGGAAAAGAGCTTAAATAATTTTTAGTGTTTAAAGAATTGCAAATTTCCAGTGTATAGGAAAAATTCAGTGACAGTGAACATTTTATTTGCTATCATACAGTCACCATCAGTTTTTCAGGTCCTAAGTAATTTACAGAGAAACCTATCTATGTTATTGCCTAAGGAAATGGCAAGAATCAGTGTCAGAGCAGAACTCAAAACACACAGAAACAAGCCAGTGCATTTAAATGCTCACTTCAGAGGGCTAAGTCTAGAGGATGAGATCCTTTGGACCCATGAATAAAGCCTCAAATGTCATTGCAATGACTTGTGAAAACCACAGGTTGAAGAAGTCGCAAGAGGTTGATTTATTCATCCAAAGGCTTGTCTGTATAAGATTTAAAACAGGCCTTTGCTGTAACTGCTTTGTGCTACCTGGCCTTTCCAAACTAACAGCTGCGTTTACAAAGAGTCAGGTGAGGAGGGGACACGGAGGGGGAGGAAGGAGGATGCTCTTCCATATATGAGCACAGCTAACCCGTTCCCATCTGCCTTACATCCTGCCTCAGGGATTTCTGGCATTGGTGGCACACAGCTGATGCCTAAGGTTTTAGCTTTTATAATTTTCAGGTTCTGTGCTGCTTTAGTGTGTGGATCTGGGCTTCATATTAGGGGATGGTGAGCTCTCTGCACAGAGCAGGGAGACAAAACAATTCCTTCTCCAGCTGGGGACCAAGGACAAATGATCCAAATCTCAGGCCCAGGAGCACAAACAACGTGGGCTGGAGAGAGAAAAACAAGCAGGATGGGACTTCATAACCTGAAACTATAATGGGACAACTCCAACATGCAAATAGAGCAGAACTTATAAAAGTGAGAGACCCCATGACTGAGCATCCATTTTTTGTGGCCATTTTGGGTTGTGCTGTCCAAAGTGGATCTATTAAGGCCTCTTAATAAATCCCTACTTATTCTTTAGCTCTGTTCTAGATCAGCCTTCACTAGGCATCACAGGCATAGCAACAGAAGCCAAGGGAGAGCTGACTGCTGTTTGCATCCAGGGGTCAACATCCCAGATCCTCAACACCTTCAAGGCAGGTGACAGGATTCTCAGACTCCCAGCACATCAGCACAAGCCGCATGCCAGTTTTACCTGACATGGTATTGCCAAGCAGAGACAGCTCCTGTGGCACCATGAAACATTGCTGGCTGAATGCTTCATGAGAGCAGCCATGGTAACAACTAATGTTTGCCTCTGCTTTTCCAGATCTCTCCTGGTGACTGCAAGACATGGAGGGAGTAGTGACTTCCAGAGCAACAACTTTCTGGAACAGCTTTTCCAACAAAGCTTTGTCTGAGCTCATGAAATAAGAACCAGCTGGCACTGGAGAATGGGACTGCAGAGATATTATGCCTGGAAACAGCTGCAGAACTTCAGCTGATGTAAATATCTCCTTTGATGTCAGGGAAAGTCTGGAGCTCAATCTTGAGCTGTAACAATGGTAGCAGCATGAGAACTGTATGAGCTATGAGAACTCCCCAGCCCTGGCTATCCAGCTGCTTGCCCTGGCTACCAGCTGCAGATCTCAGTGGCTGGACTGCTGGAGTGGAGATGCAGCCTCCCCTCTCAGGTTTTCCAGGTCTTGCCATTCCCTGTGAAAAAGTGATACTTTATATTTTTGCCCAAGTTTATTTGCCCATCTTGCAGTTTAACAGAGGGAGAAAGAATTTCTACAGCGGACAGCATGATGACCATCTACACATAATTCATCTATGAAATAAACATTAAAAACAAAATATCTACCTTGTGCTAAGTCACAATTGCCTACTGGTTTCTGTTCAAAATCTACCAGAGTAGTAGGCATAACCCATTATTAGGTAGAGGCAGCTTAAAGCCTCTGTGAATACACCCCATCTAAATTAAATTCCTATGGGGTGACCTGCACATATTCTTTCAGGGAAGAATAATGTTCCCTTTGGGCATTTCCCTTCTACATCAGTTTCTGCTGCTTGATGTGGATTAAATTTGTGGCAGAACTTGCCCTGGTTCCTTCTAGATAATGAGCCAGAGAAGGGTTTCTTTGAATTGTAACACTGCCTTAAGAGCAGAAATTTTAAAAATTCTAGAATTGACCAAAAATGCCTTTTTTTTTTTAAGTAGATGCGCTATGCAAAAAGAAAAGCTTGAATTGAAAGGAAAGAGGCAGCTTGGCTTAGACCGCTTTAAAAAAAAGTGATAAAATAATCAGCAGCCAACTGTCATTTCTGGCCACTGAGTTTTCCTTTCTATGACCAGTCAGGCCAAAAGGCTGAGGAGATTGGCCAAGCTGTTAAAATTTCATGAGCAGTTGGAAGAGAACAGGCAGAGTTTTGGGAGCTTCAGAGAGGGCTTTTCCATTTTTCAAATTTAGAGCAGTATCTATATTACAGATGTACTTCATATTTAAAATTTTAGATCTTGTGCAGGCAAGTTAAATATTAGCTGTATCGTTAATTCAGTTTTACAATGAATTTGAAGCATATTGGGAGTTAATGGTGTCAATAGATTTGTGCAATGTATATCCTATCTATTTCTTCAAGTCCTTTTTTAAAAATACATTTGCAATGATAAAAATCACCATTCAGATTTACACTGATTAAAGAAAAGCCTTACTGATAACAAACTCGCAGAGACAATCCAAATTAATTGTTGGTTTGATTAAAATGCAGCATGTGTATGATAGCTATGAGCTCTTATGGTCACACTGTGATTCTCAAGCAACACAGATGTGATAAGTGCTCATTTTTAATCTGGTACAGTCTGCATGTGCACCAGCATTGTGTTGGAAGAGAACATATGTTTGAATAGATTAAATAGCCAGCCACTGCCTCAGGAGTCCCAAAAACAGAGGTAGATGGTGCTCATTGTAGGGAACAACAGAATAATGGGGAAAAAAGATGTACTAATACTGTCAGCCTAGTTCCTGCATCTGTCCAAGCAGCATTGTGACATCATTTTAATGTCTGCAAAGATGTAGCAAGTTAGAGGAAAGAGGAATAAGAGTTTGCAAACTAATATGAGATTTTATGAAGTTTATATCCAACCTTTTTAGGAGAAACTACCTATAAGGACCTAAAGATAACTACTGTACTTAGAATATTCTGGATACATGTAGACATACAGCTGTATGAATAAAATAAGTGCATATTTCTTTAGTTAAAGATTATAATATAGTGTATAAGCAAGAGGACCAAATTAAGATTCCACTGGCATCTTCAATTCTAGCACTTCTATTATATGTATTAACGAAATCAATCACTGCAATTAGTGTAAATATAACAACTTATCACAATCTTGTAATAAAAAAATGGACTTCCAGTAGAAAAGCCTTGAATCATACAAGATTGCCAATAAATCACCCCACAGCTATGCAACTTTGGAGAAATAAGCTGTGGTTTGCCTTCTCCAAACAATTACCCAAAGCACTTTTGTCTTTTTCTTCTGTGTGAGAGCAATCTCAAGGCTGCAACAAGCACTTCCTGAGCTCAGAAAAGCATTGGCACTGCTCACAGTACGGGAAGTTTTCTCTGTGTTGATGGCATTGTCAAGACTCACACATTCAGTGAAACACTGCTTGTTTTTCCCTTCAGCTCTCAAAATGATATCCTGCAACCATACTTCATGTCATCAACAACCCATGTCTAATATGTTTTAGCATTATTTCTTCAGCCCTGCCCAGGGCAAAATCATTTCAAAAGTCACCCTTTCTTCCCTTGTTTTTATATAGCCAATGCTTTTGCCAAACCCAAAAAGTAATGTTAATGGTAATCTTGGTGTGGAGAACAGTGAGGTACCTCCAACTTCTTCCTTAAAATCGCAGTTCTGAGAGAGAGCCTGGTAGACAATAGTAAACTGTTTCTAAGAGAAATTACTTCTGAGGGTTTTATGATAAGATTTCTTATGGGACAGTACTCATCCAGTAACACAAAACCAGTCCAACACCCTTTAATAATTTCATGTAAGAAAACTATAATTTCCTGGATCATGCACATTCGCTTGCTAAGGGGTGTGAAGAATAACACAGCCAATAGAAACAGAACAGAAAATTTTAGAAAGATTTCACCTGGCTGATGCTGAGAGTAAGACCAAAAAAAAAAAAAAACCAAGAAAAACAAGCCATACAATACTTGTCCAAATTAAAGCCAAATAACACCTACATGGGCTAAGATTGCAAACTGAAAATCTTTGGTTCAGCCAAATGAAACCTGTGCAACATACCCTGAAAAACTTCACAGATTTTGGCACTAGAAAGAGAATACTTCAGAAGCACAGCATGGCCCTTTGGTCACTATTTTATCATCCCACCAGCCCCACTCTTTTATTAATATTCATAGAAGATAGACAGTAGCCTTATTTCCCCTTAGAAGAAAGCAACAGATGAAGAGGTAAGAAAGAAGATATTTTGTTGGTCCTTTTGGGCCCAGCTTACAAAGAGCAATCCTTGTCAGCTGCTTTCCCTCTTTTCTAGTGCAAATCTCTGTGAGTGCTATAGGGCCATCAGAAACAAAAATAGTACAAGAAGTCATCAAACATTTGGCCATGAAGCATTTCAGCATCAAGAGACTGGTGTCTTGCGTTTTCAGCTTCTACTCAGAATATTTTTGGAAGCTTTCAGAATAAAAGCAGAACATTGCCAATCCTGCAACAGTTAAAAAAAAAAAAAAAAGAAGAAAACAGACTAGACAAACAAGAACTGTTTCAGCAGGGTGAAAGATTTCTTTTTAAAATTCAAAGGCAGAATTTGAGAGGTGGAGCAATTTCTCTCCTGCTTTCTGAGTCCATCAGAAGAAACAGAAGCAGCCAAGGTGAACGTGTAGTTGGGAATCCTGTTCACTAATAACTATTACCTAGGTAACCAACTCTTGACAATCAAGATTCTTGTTCTTTAGGAATCTTTAATTGATTCCAGCTTTCTAATTAATCTGAAAGATGTAACCTAAGGAAGCAAACTGGTGAGAAATGCAGAAACACCCAATTAGGAGCAGCTCTAACAGGTAAGGATAGGGGTTCAGCTACATCAAATATGTTAATGCAGTGACTGCATGAAAAAATGTTCTACTCAAACAGTTTGTATAGTCCTACCAACTGCCTTTTGCTTGTTTTTTATTATTTTTTTCCGTTTGGAGTCAGGGGCTTCGTTGTTTTTTTTTTGTTTGGGGGTTTTTTTGCAGATAGGTACTGACAACTAAAATATTAGTGGCCAAAATAAGGAGAGTTTAAGAGGAAATAAGAAAAAAAAATTTGGAAATAAAAAAAGTTATTATGTACTAAAAGCCAAAAGATTAGGAGCCAAGCAGCTTTGTGATGCTTTTACCTTAAAGATCAGAATGGGAGTTACACTTTAGGTCTCAGGTGAAATGAGTTTGACAGATTAGGTCTGATTACCAGCTGTCAGTGAACTGCATCAAAACACAGCACACACATACACAGCTTACTACAACTAACTGTGCTCTGCTCCTGACAATTTCCCTCTGGAGCAGACATGAAGATAAATGAACTGCTGTCCCCAGGGACAAGTGTCCCTCAATGAGGCAAAATAATACACGTTCAAACACACTATGGTGACGCTGCCCCTCTTGACAGCTACAAATAGAACCAGAAGCCTCTGTTTCCCAGGAGTTCGATGTGGGAACTACACAAACCATAGCACTAGAGCAGGGGATGAGAACCCTAGAAATCCTAAAAACCTAGAATGTTTTTGTTAATAGAAAAAAAAAAATTAAATCCTTGCACTTTTCTCAGAGGGGGGATTCTTCTCCCTCTTCTGTCTGTTGCCTTGTCCCGATTCCTGACTGTTCTTCAACAAAAGGCAGCATTTCTTGTGAAAGGTATAAAGCACTTTCTGAGAAGATAATTTACCTCATGTTCCCTGCTTTTCTTTCTATTGTTTTGTCTGTTTATCTTCCAATCCCGCCCCTTCATCCTACTTTTGCTATTCACCACAGTTTTCTGAAATGAAACCAAGCCTTAGCCACCCTACTAATGCTTGCCCTATCTCTCACTAGATCACACCAGGATATCCTGCAATTCCCTTCCTTAAAATTTATTCCATTAGGAACAATTCTCTCAGAAGTTTGCCGTTGAGCATATTTGCGAGTGGGTATTTTGGAAGAGTAACCAGTTTAGGCACAAAGCCATCAGTTCTGTAGTATTTTTCAACTTGTCTTATCTAGATGACACTGCTTTGCATTCAAAGTGTAATCCATGATCAAAAAAGTCAAAAGCCACAGTAATGAAACTTAAAAAAAACAGGATTTCTCTCGAAAACAAAGTATCATCTGCACAAACACCTCAGAGAATCACCCAAGAAATCCCCAGGATCGCTGAAATGTTTCTTGAATTAACATCCAACACCTTCATACTTGCAAATAACCTATTTCTGGATAAAAGGTAAAAATTTTTTTATGAACTGTAAAAGAAAAACACTATGACAAGAAGGACAGTACATGCTTCATATCCATACTTGTACCTATAGCTAGAAATTCATAGCAGAGGTTGAGTAGCTGGGTCCCTTGCAAAAGTGATCCTCACAACATTGTTTTCATTTCTCCAGCTATTGTATCAAGCAATGAACAGATGACCACACATTTGAACCACTGAAGACAAAAAATTTACTCAAATCTGTCTGCAGACCCTGAGAAAGCACTCCTCAGTCATAATCTCTTGCCAACACATAGCAAAATTACAATTATTCTGCATGCCAGCAGTGGTATGGTCCAGAGAAACTTCAGCCCATCTCTGTAATTTCCTCACACAAGACTATCCTCAAATTTCCTGCTTCTCTAAGTTTGTTTTTTTTTAAGCTATATGCAATTTTAATGGGTGAAAAAGAGCATCATTATACCAGCCTACAGGTATGGCTCTCACTAGCCAGGGAGGGTGCAGAGTCTCCAGCTAGTTAGTAGCCTTTGCTGTCTCCTTAAGTACATTTCCCAGATGTAATTGTTTCAGAGATTCCCATCAGGATAACTGTGGTTACACAGCTTTTTGCAAATGAAACCCACAGGTTATGCAAACGAAACTCTCCCTGTAGCTCAGTTCATTTCTGCTCACCCACAGACTAAAGCTGAGAGCTCTTCCCCCACAGTGGCTCTGTTCCTCTCTTGTTCTGAACAAATCACTATGCAAACAGCCCCAGGGCAGCATTTTACCCTTTGCACCAAGAGCGGAGAGCAGGAGATGCCAAAGCTTGAAATAGACTGAAAGACACACTTTACCAGCACAACTATTAATATTTTGATTTAACAAGCGATAGACCAAGTTTAATAACAAAAGGATGCATGACTACTTAAGATAACAGTACCTTTTAAAATGGGCTACTTTATAGCACTATGGCTATAACACTTCTTGTTCAAGTAATCAACCAACTTTCCAGTTCCCAAGCAGCATCTTCTGCATCCCTCTTTTAATGCAATTAGCTAAATACTGAGTTTGAATCTTCCTATTAAGAACCATGCCATTACATATACTTTCCATTTATACAGGACAGCAATTCCTGTATAAGGAAAGAACCAGTTCCTGGTTTTTATCCTCTTTTTAGTTTGATCAAATCTTCAGCCATCTCACCTTTCCTACTACACATCATGACACCCATTCTGCATTTTCACAATCTTTCATCATTTCGACTTTAAAAGACAGAAGCCAGATGTTTGTGCCCAACATTTTCTTTGCCTTATTACCAGCACTGTTCCTACATAGGTGAAGGTCTGATTTTGACTTTCATCCTCATGCCATTACTCAGGGCACGTTCATTGCTAAAGTTTCAAATTTGGCCTGATAATTTAAACAGGTGTTGGAGGCATAAAGCTGACCTCTAATTAATAATGAAAGCCAGAATTCTGAATGAGATAAGGACAGCATGAGTTTGGCAGCCCACGATGGATAAAGGCACCAGCAGAGCAAACACACTATGACAGGGTTCAGGATTAGCAGTGCAAGTATTTTCTCAGCATTCAGTGACACAGGAGGTTATATTATCCAAAAAAGACACTATCCCAGACACACAGGTGGTGGTCACTGATACACACAACATATTTGGTCACTTTTATACAGGAATGACATCACACATCATCCTGCCAGTCTTACAGATATACAGATCAGCTGCTTGCTTCAGCCCGAGTCTGGAGAATCAGCTTGACTGAGACAAAAGAAGGGCTCTAAATGTTGTGCACACTCACATGTGAATTATTGACTGCCTTCATTCAAAGCAGTCTCTTCAGGCACACAGTTTACAAGGGTGGGCTGGCAAATACGGGCAGGATGCACAAAACTGCTGACCTAGAAAGCAGAGCTCCCTCCATGACTGTCGGTGGCAACAGTTTGAGAAGGAACCTTTGAAAAATTCCATTTGAGGACAACAGGACCTGGCAGCTGTCAGCCCTGGTAGTCAAGTCAGCAGGGAGAAAGGCTTGGCCAGCCATGTCAGACCCTTGCCAAGCTGTGTGGGGCTGAGGCTCCAGCCAAACCTTTCAGCACACTGGACGTAATTAATGCAGAAAAGGCCCTTTGCCCTGCAGCAGCCCGAGAGGGGCTGATAGGGAAGCACTGATATTGCCCTAATTTTATTCCTGGTTTATTTAGTTCCATGCATTATGAAATTAGGTACTTGCAAGAGCTCAAGACTTAATATATATCATTTCAATTTTTGCAGGAACTGCAAAAGACCCCAAAGCATTTGTTTGTTGATAATAACTAATTGTAAAAACATGTACAACCTTCACTGAGTCTTTTTTTTTAATGGTACAAATACCATTATATTCTGGAGACTGACACAAGAGATTCCTTCAGCAGAAGGTCAGAAATTGGTGTTGCAACAAAAAGCCTGCCTTTTTAGGCATGTCTTCAGAAGCTGTAGGAATATGCATGTTATGGTAAGATGTTCTGTCAATGGGTAACCAGGTTTTAGTTTAAGCAGCTGGTTAGAAATGAAGGCATCCTATATAGGTGAAGGTACAGATACCTTTTTCAGTGACTGATTAAGAATGGAAGCCTACCTGGAAAGGTCCCAAGTATTCTCAGAAGAAACCATCCCCTCTCAGCTGACTATACAGAAAGCTTACCTCCAAGACCCCTGCAACCAGATGCTTAGGCCCTGTTCAATCTCACCTAGACAAAGTTATCTAAAATCTAGACAAATCTATCTCCCCTCACAGGCAAGGAGGAGAGTTAGACTCCAAGATGCACCTACATACTCATACCTACTGTGCACCAGTTCAACTCTTTGGAAACCAAAGAAATTCAGACAATTCACTTAATTTGGACACACAAGTCTTGAGCTCAAGACATCAGGCAGAACTAACCCCAGGCTCACCACTTCATGGGATGAATTTCTTGACTCCCTCTAAACACTTTAGCTTTTCTTGGCTGACCACAAAGGTATGCTGCAAACAATGCAACAAGTTTTTCTCTCTTTCAGAAATGCACTGCCAGCATTCACCTGCTTCCTGTGAATGCTTTCCTCAGTCCTGCCTCCAGCAAGATGCCAGCATTGACTCAGCTACAGCTCTGCTGTCGAGGTGGAAGTCTTGGCCTGTCTCCTGCATTCTTTCCCAGCATCCATGTGAGAGACTTGGAATGGATGTTGGGGATTAGATGCCCATAATGTCCAAAAGGACAGAGGAGAAAGGAAGAGATTAATGCAACTAACCACATCACACCAGGGCGGGCCGAAAATATTCATCCCAACAGACAAAACCAGGAGCAGCAGAGTGTGGGTGATTTGTGCCTAAGCAGCAGCTCAGCATAAGTGATCTAAATCACAATGATTTACATGTTCTTGGTATCTAATCTCAACGTTGTACTGAGGACATTGCAGTGCAACTCTGAGTGCCCAATTCTAATTTAGCCACAGTTGTACACATTAACTTCTCTACAACACTGCCTCTGTTCTCCTGCTGCCAAGCCTTGTGTCCCTTCCCAATACACCATTATAAGAGTGTGTTTTTAGGTTTTTTTCTCTTTTTAAATCACAAATCAGACACAACAGTCTGCTGAATAAAGGAACTCTCTTTAAAGAAGGCAATAGATTTTGAGCCTCTAGAGTATTTTGGGATCACATTTTCCAGCTTTCCTCCACAGCAACAAGTACCCCAAATATAAATTAAAAAAAAAAAAAAAAAAACAAAAAAAAAAAAAAACAAAAAAACAACAGGGCAAGAGAAAGAAAATTAGAGTGGAACCACTTGCCTCCAGCATCTGGCTCTTGAGGAAAAGCATACATGACCACCATTTTTTCATTACCACCCCACTCACATGATTCTTACCACCCTCTGTTAGCTGGAGAGTCTCACTAGATGACTGACAGAGCTCCCTGTCTGCCAAGCCTATTTGGGGCCACATAATTTTACCCTTTGATTATAAATACTGTTTTTATGTAAGGATGTGGGCACATGTACCAGGTCATCATTACTTTGGGGAGGTTGTGAATCGCAAGCTGTAGTTAGCAACAAACTCTTCCTCATGTTCTGATAGTTAAGTAATGCTTAAATAAGAACAATATCAAAATGATAAATACAAGCCCTCTTTACTTTGCTCTTTTCATGGCCTTGGTCTACACTTTATGTCAAAAAGTACTGTGAAATATTGTAGATAGTGCTAATAATGAAAACTAAAGCTGTGGCTGCCTAATGTTCTCATTATAACTTATTTTCAGTCATTTATAACTTTGCCAAAAACAATGCCTCAAGCTGGTTTAAAGGAGGAGGGGATCGGTAATTAAGTTAATCTGTTTCTGAAAGCATCAAGGAAAACTAGTCTTTAACATGGTATTTAGAGAAAAGGGAAAAAAAATTACAGTAATTTGTCTGAAGCATCCATACATTTCACTGCTCCAAAGCTGACATTCATAAGTTTGTAAAAGATTGTCCTAAAATAAAGCAAGTTTCTTCTTCACAAATTCATAAAGGCAAAAAACCCAAAACAAACCAAAAAATAAAACCACCCCAAAACCAGCAAACAACCACCAAAAAAACTCTCAAATTTTTACAAGAAGGAAGGGTCACAACCAGTGGGGCACATGATCCAGACATCTGTATTTTATGTTGGCACAGTTGCACTGAGCAAGGTCATCCCTAATTCCTCAGCAAAGGGCACAAATTGGAGGAAGTAGGAGTGGGTTCAACAATGAAGTGTTTGAAGGACAGTAATAGTTTAAAACACAAGGTTCTGGAGTCCCTGTTCATCTTTCCCAGCTGCTCTCTTTGCACACTGGACTGCAGATTTTTGGAAATCCATGCGAGTACAGGACCTGCTGTGCTTGTTCTGGTCTCTGGGTGCACCCCTCTCTGCCAGGGCCGGGCTGCAGCAGCACCTCTCTGTTTTCCTGACATCTCTCTTCTTTCCTGACCACAAACCCCCCACTCTGGAAGATGGGGAGAAGGTGCAGCACCTTGTCATCCTGGCAGGCTGTGCCAACATGCCAAGAAAAGGGAGTAATGCTCATGGAATGCACCTTTCCAGGGCTACCATCACTCCCACAGATGCCCTGTCCTTGCTTTGGGGTTTGACTGCCTGCACTGGGGTATCAGTTCTCTGCAGCCACTAAAACAGAGCAATGCTTATACTTTCTATAGTGAGGAACCCTTTTTCAGAGGTAACAGGTTTTTGTCAGGCTAACTGAGGTTGTACAGGTTGTTTTGGGGTGTTACACTGCTCACCTCTGTACCCAAATCAAGGTGGCTGCAGGCAGCCCTTCTCCAGCCACTTCAGACTGCCTCTGGCACCTCCTCACACTTGGCTGTGCTGACCATTAATAAACTTGATAGAAGCTGCAGCATGAACAAGTATTTCAGCTGGGATTAACTTTGCTGCAGTTTTGAATAGGTGTAAATTTTTAGGCATAAAAGGAAGATAATACACACAGATCAGAAAAAAAAAAAATCTGCAAAACACCAGAAGACAAAGCTGCTTCTCCTCTTACTTTCCCAAGATGCACTCACATTCCCTTCAGTGAATTCTGTTCACATGTATCCCATACAATGAGCTTATCTCCTCCACAAGACAACTGTTTGCTCCTGACAAAACACACCTCCTACCATGGTCTCTTCATCTCTCTCCTCAACACCAGCTCTGCATTTGCACTTCTCCCCACTTCCAAATTCACAGCAAGAAAAACAACCCCCAAATCACACCAATTAGACCTGAACAGAGCGTAAATTAATTAATGGATAGTTCCAGCTACTCACCCACTCCTGCCAGTCCAAGGACCTCAGATGAGGAACTTCACAAGCATCCCTCTGCTCTGCTGAAGAAAAGATAGAAAGGCTCCAAAAACAGTAAACTTGGATTTAATATGCCCACTTGGTCTTGCACTAAACTTGGACCCAAAAGGTCCTTTCCAGCTTAGGACCTCAGCTCCCCATTAATATAAGTATCAATATGGACCCACCCACACACAGCTTATTTCACTCTTGTTTGATCACCAGCCTCACCCCACAGCTGATTCCACTTTTGTATGAGCCCCCAGCTGACACCTCTGTGAGGTTTCAGCACATTTTCAGGTTCAGGAAGTTTGTGTTGATTTCTTCTACATCTTTATC